>NC_081324.1:3512500-3877500 GCF_026419965.1 Kogia breviceps
CCTTTAATAAAAATTTAATGATGGACTTTGCTCATTACACAAAAATTGTGGAAAATATTTAATCTGGTCCCTCTGTGAAAAGTGAATTGATTGTTTGGTCAATACAAACAATTAGGGAGAAAATTGACACGATGGAACCGCAGATCTTTGTAGCTGGGTTATAAAAAGAGGTCTTCATACATCATGCCAACGTCTCCAATTCAATTAAGTCCCTCGGCATCCCCACCCAGAAGTTTAAAATGTTTATGTGCTCTGGGAATTTGGCCCTCTGGTCTCCAATACATGTGTTCTTTCCCAATGGGAAACCCGGAACAGTCTTGCAGAGGCCACTTACAACATTCATGGAAAAACACGAAATCTTGGCCAAAATAAATAAAATGGCTTAGCTCGTGCAACTTGCACGGGACAGACTAAGGGCAGAAGGCGCGGGCAAGGCGTTGTGGGCACGGGGTCCAAGAGCCTGGGGCGCAGGAGGCCCTGGGCGCCCCCCGCCCGGCGCTGGGTGCCCTTGAGGGTGCCCCGGCGGCCAGGGCTCCCCGCCCGGCCCCGGGCCCGGGCCGTGCCCCGCCGCCCCGGCCGCGCTCGGGGTTGATTCGTACCACCTTGCAAGGAAGTGAACGCTTCGCACGGGAAGGGGAGGCGCCTGCGCCGGCTGCCGGGCGCCGCGCAGCTCTGAGGACGCCCCGGGCTGCCGCCGGCTGTGGGCCGCGGCGATCGCGGGACGCGCGGGTCCCCTCGCCGCCCCCCTCACCCTTTTAGAGGAGTCAAATCCGGCTTTTAGACCGTGGGGAGGGTGGGGATATCCGGTGCCTCCCGGGCGCCGGGAGGAAGGGGGAGGGCGGAGAAGATCCTTGGCCAGTCTGCGCCGAGCAGATTCAAACCAAAACAAAAAGATTAAAGGAGCAGTGGCCGGAGCGGCAGCGATCCCCCCGGCCCGGACGCCGGGGGTGGCGCGCCCGGGAACCGTGGGGGCTGCGCTGACTCCCCGCGCTGCCCGCTGCGGGGCAGGAGGGGGGGAGCGGGCGCCAGGCGTAGTGGGGAAGCGTGGGGGGGGGGGAGCTGAAGGGAGGGCGCGGGCCGGAGGAGGGGCGGACCCGCCCGCTCCGCCCGCTGCGCGGAGCCGAGCCGAGCGGCCAGGGCTGGGCGCGACCCCGGCCAGCGGCGGCGCAGAAAGCAGGCGGAGGCGCGGGCCATGCTGCCGCTAGCGCTCGCCGGGGCCCGAGCCATCGTGGACATGTCGTACTCCCGCCACTTCCTGGACTTCCAGGGCTCGGCCATCCCCCGCGCCATGCAGAAGCTGGTGGTGACCCGGCTGAGCCCCAGCTTCCGCGAGGCCGTCACCCTGCGCCGGGACTGCCCGGTCCCACGCCCCGGGGACGGAGACCTCCTCGTCCGGAACCGGTGAGCCCGGCGCGCGCCCCCCGCCCCGGCTCCGGCCCGTGCCCCGGCCCCGGCCAGCGCTGCGCAGCTCCCGGGCTGTCCCGCGCCCGCCTGCATCCCCACACCCGGCGCGCGCTCGGGCGCACACAGCCTGACTTTGCGAGATCCCGGGAAGTTGAACCCGCCGCCATCTGGCGAAGGCGAATGTAATGTGACTGTTGCTGGTGTGAATATCCGATGGCACCGAACGTCCTCAAAACTGAGGGTTATTTTAATTTGGGATTCCCCTCCCCTCCCCCAGCCCTCCCTCCCCCCCCTCCCGCTCCCGAAATAAAACCGACGGGACCCAGAAGGGGAGGCTCCCCGCCCTGCCCACCCGCGCGCACCCACGGCTCCTGCGTTCGCATAATCTTTAGGGTGGAGCGGGAGCAGCCTGGACACAAACTGCGACACTTAGGAAACGTGCTTTGGAGGAAGGAGGCCGGGGACCCGCTGGCTTTTCCCGTTCGCTCCAGGTTGGCAGCCGCTTCGCAATGGCGGAGCCTGTCGTTGGGTGTGTCGGTGTGCGCCTCGCCGGTGCCGTCTGCGTGTTGTCAGTGCTGTGTGACTGTCGTCTGTGCCCTGCAGCGTACCGACGGGCGCGCGGCGCGCGTCCCGGGCGGCTGGGCAGGGGCCGGGGTGGGAGCACGGCTGCATTGGGCCGCACGTTTTGCAGACCTTCGGGTGACACTCGCTCGGGTCGTTGCCCGACCTTCGGACTGTCTTTTCCACCTCCACACTTCCCACCTGAGGGTGTTTGCACCTCACTAATCTTGAGAAACTGCTGAAGCAACAGGAAGGGACCTCACTCTTCGGAGCCGTGCCCGCGGGGCTGCCGGGTGGGTCCCCTGGCAGCCGGGCTTGCAGGCGGGCCGGTCCCCAGCAGGACTCGCCCGCCCGCGCAGTCCCATCTGAGGGGTTCCAGTGTTGCACATTTCAGGTTGAATAGTACTTTCGGAGAGAGAAGTAAGTTCTGGTTGTAACCATGTTGTAAATGGTGTGCTAGAAAGGACCAAGTGCCCTGCGAGGGCCGAAGGACAAAATGCATCTTATTTAAATAGCTTGGGGGTAACGCTTAAGTGTCCATTTTAGAGATTCATATCAGCCTTCCAAACACGGCTGGAAGACTTCGGATTCGGAGCATGACATGAAACTTCTGGGGACCTGTTGGAAACGTAGAAATTGAGTGAGCCAGGGCGGGATTGAGTGGAGGCTGCGGATGAGGTGGGCGCGGAGAGCGCCTTAAACGGTGGGCCGTGTGTGTCCTTTAAAAAGTTTGCACTGATGGAGACTGGGCTGCAGAGGACTTCTTCGTCGTGCCATGAAACGCTAAGGCTGTCGAGATCCGGACACGCGTCCTGCCAAGTTAAAAAGAAAGGCGTGTGTGTTCACGCAGAACATACAGAACACACGAGTTTTGCTGGAAGTCGAGATGAGACTCAGACTGAAAAGCCTCCAAACAGACTTAACAGGCAAAGTTTCACCCAGGCTTTTTTTTCCTTCTTTTATTTTTTCCGATGCACTACACTGGTGATGGTGAACACTGTTACACACACACCCACGACTGCTTAGAAAAATAATACCTTTTGCAAACAGGGTGTGAAATGGGGAGGGGGCGACCGAGCCGGGCAGTCAGGGGAAGGTGTGAAGTTCCACCACTCCCAGCGGCAGAGAAGTGCCCCCCCCCCCCGCCCGCACCGTCGTGGAGGCCGCTCCCGCCCGCAGCGCCGGCCGCCCGGCCTCCCCGCCTCCAGGGCACCAGCTCCCCGGGTTGTGCCCCCCTTCCCCGCGTTGGGTAACCGGGGCCGGACCCTGAATTGGGTGGTCGGGATTCTGGAGCGCCGGCTGCCATGTTGGAAGCGCCTCAGTTTGGGTTGCTTTAAGATCCATGGCTCTATCTTCCGTGCCCATATGACAAAAAATCTCTTCAATATAAACAGTATATTTATTTTAAACGCTTGACCTCTAACGTCTACTTTGAAATCCGCAACAGAAGAATGGGGCGAGTTTTCTGCTTGTGGGGAGGGGCGGAACCTTTGCTTCTCCCTCTCCTTACTCTGTTGGAAAATCTGCTCCCACCCCCAAATTGTGGGAAGATCCTTTATTCTAGCAAACGTTGTCAGTAAGGGTGGCATTTTACCGGTTTCTTTCTTTCTTTTTTTTTTTTTTTTTTTAAGAATAGAGCCTTAGTAATTCGCTGCAGGTTAGTTCATTTTAATCCTAGACCAAATCGCCCCAAACAGTATTAACTGCATGAAAATTTTGTGTAAGAGCTTCTTATTTTTATCGTAATAAAATCTGCTCTGGAATGAATGGATTCAGCCCAAATTCACTTGCTTGGAAAGGTGTTTGGGGGTTTTAATTGTGCTCCGTCTGACTTTTTTTTTTTTTTCCCCAGTGGAACCTTTTGCACGTCTCATTCCATTTTAACAGAAAATACAAATTCTTTATTCACGGTGAGGGAAGTGCTTTTTAAGCCAGACATCGATTTCAGATAATCAGGTTTACCATTTAGGAAAGTTGTGAGAAGGGGAGCCTAGAATCCCTCCAGAATGTGTCATCGGTGTTCCTTTATCCAGTTCTCACCTTCCGGTTTCAAACCTACGAGGACGACCTCGCTTCTCTTCCTGGATGCCCAGCCCCGCAGAAAAGAAAAGAAAAAAGGGAGAAAGACACCCTCTGGTTAAGTCAGTTCGCGCGCTATTTTTAGCTTTTTCTGTAAGATAGTGACACATTATTTCGTTTCCAAATATTTCTAACGATTTTCCGCTCAAGTGTAAGATAATGGAGCGAGGACTTTGTAGGAACGGGCAGACAGAAAATGGGAGATGGGGAAGGCGTTTTTGATAAACCGGGTGTTGCTCACGGGAGGGTAACTATTTATGCTGATTATCCAGGCCAAGATTTTTTTCCTTCATTCTTCCTTTTCCTTTTCTTTTTATTTTTATTTTTTCTTTCTTTTTTTAAAGGGAAGGTCTGGTTTGGACGACTTTGTCTCCCAGTATTGAAGGCTTTTGCTCTGGACTTGAATTTTCGGGTTTGGTTTTTGTTCAGAGAAAAGCCTTTCCCTCCCCTCTGAGGGCTGCCCTGTTTCACAATAAACATGACGAAGGGGTTCATCACTTTTTAGTATAAATAAACCGAGTGACTCTGGAAGGGTATATATTTGGGGAAAGCCCGCACCGCCCCATTCTTTTTCCTGGGGTTCCTCGATTTTGGTCTTTTGAGTGGGTCTGCCCGTCGGATCGCTAGACCCCTGCACTCATTAAAAGCACATATTTGAAATTAAAGGGCGGGGGGGGGGCTACAAGGCGAGGGTCCAAATGCTCGTCTTCCCTTTCTTCTTTTGCTCGCTCGCTCTTCCTGTCCCCTGCTCCCCCCAACCCGGACCCCTTGCCCATGGAGCCCGCTGCGCTTGAACTTGTTTCTGACGGAGCCGAAGGCGCGGTCTCCCGACCCTCGCGCAGCTCTTCCCAAAGCCCAGGTAAGCACCTGGGCGCGTCCGGGCAGTGGCGGGTGCCCACCAGGCGCGGCGGCGGCGCAGCGTCAAAGCGGGGGTCCGGGGAGAGGTGGGGACGCGCACCAGGGGCTGCGCGACCCTGGAGAGGGCGAGGGGCGCGGGGCCGAGGAGGAACTCGGGATTCCTTCACCAACAACGCAGGCTCTTTAGAGGGCGGCAGGGTGGGGTGGGGAAACACGAAAAATGGGGGTGCCTTTGAGGCCAAGGTCACGGTCTGGCCGCCGGCGGCTTCCGTCCCGCGGCCTCTGCGCTCCGGCGCTCCGCGTGCTCCGGGCTCCCCTCGCACTTGACCACCCCTGGGCCCGAGCCCCGCTGCCGGTGCGAGCTGGGCGCGCCCGCCGGGACCCCCGCCCGGCCCAGGGAGGCCGAGGTCACGGTCGCGGGCCTGGGCGGCGAGCCGCGCGGCCCCAGCCCGCTCCGGGAGTCGGACTCACTGATGGCGTCTGGGTGGTGGCGGTGGAGAGGCCGCGGGGCAGCGGAGGCCGGGCACCTCCGAGGAGAGACACCCCCAGAAGCGCCGGTTTCGGGCGCCCAGCAGGCTCGCCCGGGCGCACCGAGGGCGCCGCAGGGAGCCGGAGACGTGGAGTGGGCGCGCGGCGGGCCCTGCGGTCTCCTGCCGCCGCTCCAGCGCTGGCCGGGCTCCACCGCAATGTTTGATTTGGGGTTTTCAGCAAAGCCCCGTGGTAAACTCAAGCTGCCGCGGGTGGGCTGCAGCCACCACAGCTCCCGGCAGAGCCCCCCAACACGCGCGCACACGCACGCGGGTGCCCTCTCCCCGCCGCTTTCCTCCCGGGCGTGCGCCCTGCTCGGTCCCGGCACCTCTCCCCGGGAAGTGGCTACCTCGGCCCGGGGCGGCAGACGGCGTGGGGTCGCGTTTTCCTCCGGCAGCGCCTTCCCGCTCGAAGCCCCCCCAGGTCACGCCCGTTCGGGGGGGCGGGCGACCCGAGGGGCCAGCTCCCACCGGGGCGTTCCTATCCGAGTCCCAGGCAGGGGCTCCCCGCAAGGGAAGGGTCTCTGCGGTTGGGAAGGCAGAAACGCCAGCCGGATGGGGGCGGGGAGGGGGCTGAGACGGGAGGAGCGAGGGCCACGGGACGAAGAGAAGGGAGCTGGCGATCCGCCCTGGCCCCCAGCCTCTAGGGCACAGCCCGCCACTCCCACCCCCGCGGACGCCCCCGTCGAGTCGGCTTTTGCGGCCTCCAGCAGGGTACCAAGAGGTGCTCCAGCTGGGCTCTGCCCTGGCAGCCCTCCGTGAGGTCCAGAAGCACGCTCTCAGGAAGCTGGCTCCTTTTTAAAAAGATTAGGCCTGGAGAGTTGGGTAAATGGAAAGGAAAGGTGGAAGCCCCTCCCCCCCACTCCAAAAAATAGACCGTGGGCATCTTGGTATTAAAGGCCGAACGAGAAGCCACCACAAGTCATTATTCCCGCTTCTCCGTTACTGTGTGTCACGTATGGGTACGGAATTCTGTAGCGTGTTAGTGAGGCTTGCTAACCTCTGAAAGCGGCTGGACATGCCCGAAGGAAAGAGTTTCCTGCTTGCTTATTTCTACAGGATGTAGGGAGCTTTCGATGGTGTAGACATACAGGGCACAATCGTAAGGGCGCATTTGTAAGTGCACAGCATTGTCTGTAATACAGTGGAAGTGGATCCTTGCATGGGGCAGTTTGGGGTTTATTAAGTTAAATTAAAAGTAAATTATTTTAAAATGGTTTACTTTACCAGCTTTCCTCCTGCCACCAGATACCACCACCTTTTCATTTCATTACAGGTGGAAGTGACATTTTTAGGGTCCTCCGTTACGTGTCTCAGGCACCTCCTGACATCCTTAGGAGACGGCTTTTTTCCTTATGTATCAGGATATTTTTGTTATGAGGTATACTATGAAAAAAAGCTGGTAAAAATACCAGCCTCGCAATTAAATTGACTCTGGATACCAAGTGAAAATAATCATCTGGTATTAATCAAGTACGTCTCTGCTTCTTGTTGAGGAAAAATATAGTGCCGATTTGCTTTCCTTTTCATCTGGGAAGGACTGTAAAATGTTGGATGTTCCATAAAAATCTCTCTACCCTTATGAGACAATTTTTGTTCAGTTAATCAAAATGCATATTTTCACGCTGGACATAGTTACATCAGAAAGAAAATTTGCTGCAGCCTCGCTCACGCTGAAACAACCCCTGCAGTAACGTGTAACAGCCAGTGACCTTGCACGATACATCAATCTTTAATAATATCATTGTCGTTACTATTATTATCTGAAGTGTTAAATTGTTGCCAGAATCAATACACGTCTACTTCTTTGAATATATTTTATCCCACTGTTGTTTTTAACATCTTTGTTAAGAGGCCAATTAATTTCCAACTCATAGCTCCAGTGAAGTTTGTGTATAAGAGGGCTTCCTAACTTTTTTTTTTTTTCTCTTTTGAAAGGAATCCGAGGGGGATAAATGGCATGTGAAATACATAGCTTGCTGTTTAGAGGGATGTGAAATTATTCCTAAACTAATGAAAGAATAAAATACACCAAAACTCTAACAAATCACTGTTGAAATCATACTTGTTTGATTTCTCTCTTTTTTTTTTTTGAACTGAATATCAGGACCGTTTTTTTTTCAAATTCTATCAGAATATACACCTTCACCACCCACCACAGTCAGCAGGATTAGAGGAATTTTTCTAGGTGGGATAGAAAGGCCTTGATGAAGAAAACATCTGAATGTATCTGTGTTTGTTTTCTTCTAGATTTGTTGGTGTTAATGCATCTGACATAAACTATTCAGCCGGCCGCTAAGACCCTTCCGTCAAGACCCCCTTTGACGCAGGTTTCGAAGGTGTAGGCGAGGTGGTGGCCTTGGGCCTCTCCCCCAGCGCCGCATTCACAGTTGGCCAGGCTGTGGCTCACACGGCACCTGGCTCTTTTGCCGAGTACACAGCGGTGCCGGCCGTGCAACCCGAGTGCCTCACCGTCCTGGCGGGTGGCACCGCGGCCTACGTGAGCCTGAAAGAGCCCGGAGAGCTATGAGAGGGGAGGAAAGTTCTGGTGACCGAGGCCGCTGGGGGGGGGCCGGCCGGTTTGCCGTCCAGCTTGCAAAGAAGGCCAAGGGCCATGAAACTGGAACTTGCTCTTCTGATGAAAAGTCTGTCTTTCCGAAATCTCTCGGCTGGGATCGTCCCATCACCTATAACGGCGAGCACGTGGGTGCTGTCCTGAAGCAGGAGTACCCCCGAGGTGTGGACGTGGTACGTGAATCCGTCGGGGGAGCCATGTTTCACTCGGCTGTGGACACCTTGGCTACCAAAGGGCGCTTGATAGTAATTGGGTTTGTCTCTGGCTACCAAACTCCTACAGGCCTGTCCCCTGTGAAAGCAGGAACACTAGCAGCCAAACTGCTGAAGAAATCTTCCAGCGTCCAGGGCTTCCTCTTGAGCCATTACCTTTCTAAGTATCCAGCCACCATGGACCACTTGCTTAAGATGTATGCAAGTGGAGAGCTGGTTTGTAAGGTCAACCTTGGAGGTCTGTCTGCAGAGGGCAGGTTTACCGGCCTGGAGTCTGTCTTCCGGGCCGTCGATTATATGTACGTGAGAAAAAACACTGGAAAAATTGTTGTTGAATTACCTCATTCTGTCAACAGTAAGCTGTAAAAACAGAACAATGGCATAAATAAAAGGAGAAAGAAAATGGACATTTTATGCCCCAGAATTACTCAAATCAATTTATTTTTAGTTAGTAACGGAGATAATATTTTTTAAAGCAAAAGTAAGTTCTAATGAACAGATTTCTCTTTCTCTTTTCTTTATTTTTTTTTTTTCTCCTCCCTTGCAAAAAAAAAAAAAAAAGTGCTAATAAAACTTCCCTCAATGGCACAGAGGTAAAACCTTTACATTCAATTCTTTACTCATGGACGGTCTCATTCCAGATTTTATTGTCCCAGGGAACTAAATTAATTCCTGATGCAAGATCTGATCAAATCAGTATGTCTTCAGCTTGATGAGATTTTAAAATTGGTCTTGAAAATAGTTCATGAGTTCTTTGCTTTGGAAGAGTCTGGTCTGATGCTAGTAAGTTGTTAATAAATGAGAGATATAGCAGAAGTCAGCCATGTCTCAGAGTGCATATTCTCAGGAAACGGCCCTTCTTTTTCTATAAATCACCAGCCAACTATCTAAATAGAAATTTCGAGGGATTCTCCCAAAACTTTGACTTTGTTAGATTATTAGAAAAAAAATTAAGTGAGCGCAGACCTCCTTTAAAGAAGCATCTCTCACTTAATGGCTTTTATGCACAATCATCCCAGTGAGGCGCGTGTAGGATGGAAAATTTCTCTCTTCCCTTAAGAAGAAAATTAGTGTTGAAAACATATAGACAAAAAGCAGGTTTGGGAAAGGGAAACTATAGTGATTCAGGGGACTTTAAAAATGTAATACAGGCACGGGAAAGGGAGAAGGACGTGCTCCATCCACAGTGAGGGCCACACAGGGGAAGGCACTGTAGGTACCTAACGGCACCCTTCGTAAGCCTAAGTAGGGAATGTCAAGTAGCATCGTGCAAAGTAGGGACCAAAATGATCTAAAACGATTGTGCTTCGTGTTAGAGACGTTTGGAAGGTGTGTTTCATCTCTGATCGTGGAAATAGCACAGCAGCCGCTGATGCCCGGTTCCCATTTTACTTCTCCACATGTCCTGGTGGAATGAGGTGCTCCTTGTGACTGTCGCCTGATGTCACAGACACAAAAGTAACGAGTCCCGCGCCTTCCCCCCTGAATCAAGCCTGCAGCTGCTCCGCCTTCGTTCTAACCTTCAGCTCACCAAAGGCTGCTCCGGTTTTCATCATGAAGGTGGGAATGCCATCGTGCCTTTCTAATGAAGGCAGAGCCCGCCAGAGTATTTTTCAAAGCCTTGGGCTTCGGCGTCTCTAACGTGCTAAATAAATAGACACGCAATTAAAGATGCGCCAGGAAACTTGGTGACCATATTTAATTTTTCTTTCCTTCTGTCTGAGGAGCAAGGCAAGCCTACCGCCGAATAGCTGTTAGTCTCTATTTTACAAGATTTACTCATTTTCAGGTACCTAATGTAGCTGCTAGCATGCATGCACAACAATACAATTTATATGGTAAATGGGACCAAATAATGGCTTCACTGAATGTTATGGCTGCACTGAAGGGAAATGTCACGGTAAATAGCTACCAAATTATGGATCATGCTGAAGTGTCACAACTGCACTAAAGACAAATAGCACCGGAGGCTATTGCCACTGTGACGCTTCTGAGTTATGAAGAAGGGGAGTAGCCTGATGGGAGGCTCTTTGTGTCCTCATTAGAGCAAAGGGTTCCTGGTTCAGGGTAGCAGAGAAGCTGGGCCAGTGTGCTGCTCCGTTATTAACCTGTCCCTCTCAGACCGCACAGCCACAGCAAAACGGAAGGAGACTCTGCCTGCCTCTTCGGTGCACAAACAAAGGGGGAGGGGACAGGTTTTATGAATGTAAGTGCAAGGCAATGACCGGTAGTGGCGAAACGTGTAATCAGATCATCTCATCGGAGAATATTATTCAGTTTAACATAGCATCTGTCTGGCAGGCTCAGTTGCTTCCTACGCAGCTAGATGTGTGAAGTCCAAGCCATCGCGCATTTTCTTCTTCTGTCAAGACTTGCGTGGTGAGGACGTCGCCGACTAAATTGCTTCCTCCGAACTGAAGTGCGGCCCCGTTTCTCTCATTTTCATGGGAGAGTAATAAAGATGAAAGACCAACATTTTAACTGATGGATCCCTTAAGCTACAGAATAGAAACTGATTGTGTTTTGAAGGTATGTACCAAATTCAGCAATGTTAAAAGAAATGCAAACACCCAGGTTTAAAATAAAATATAATCTGAGAACCCTGATCTGACTTTCCCCACGCTAAGAAACTACAGCGCATGCTGTTTTCATTTATTCTTAGAAAACAAGCATGAAGGATTCTGCCTGTTCAGATAATGCCAAAAATATGGTTAAACTTTTTTTTTTTTATTCTTCTGAAAAATGATTTGTAAATTGAGGGTCATAGTTCAGCATCAGTTGCATCTTCTGGGATTATCGTTCAAGACCAGCCTCTAATGGGAGGTGAAATGGTGCAGTGCTCCCACCACCTTTCTTCTGAACTGTATGACATATCACAAGAAGTACACCCACAATTCAGAGCAATTGTCAGTCTTTGTTTTAGAGACGGGGCCAGGGCTGAACGATCACGGTGGATGAATTATCTCTGGGTTCTTAGGGTGGCCTTCTCTGCGCATCAGCCTTGAGGTCTCTGGCTGGGCAGGTGGAGAGCCTGGACTCCAGTAAGTGTGCCAAGAAACAAGGGAGTCCCAACTCTTCCTTCCCGTGCCACTGTGACTTCGAAAAAGCCCAGTGCTCTTCCTTCCGATCTGTCTTGCAGGCAAAAAATACCAACAATGTCACTTCAGGTCCCTTAGATGATGACTTCCGCTGCTGACCGACTTCAGCATTAAAAAAAAAAAAAAAAAAAGATCAGGGAATAGTTTGCAAGAAATGACACGGAAGTTTTGCATGACATGTTCTATAAATCGTCATTATATGATTTCATCTGAATGGAGTTTCTCAGGAGTAGAACGGAGCATCTATAAATGGTCATTAGTATTACATTCAGTATTTATCTAATGAAAGTGCAGTGACAAGTAGCTGCTGCTATTAAAATGAAAATCTTGCATTATGTGCTTAAAGAACGTTCCAGCTAATGAGGATGTAATGTCCTCAGTACAACACAGACCTTCTTTTTGTGTGTTTGCCGCGACAAGATGCTGGAAACTTGACGAATGATATCATTTAAGACATGCCTGCCATAGGGACCTGCTTTTTGGCTTCCTGTTTCTGGCTTTTATTTGGGTAACATTTATAATGGCCACCTGACTTGTAATGGGTAACGTTTTAACCCCTTCATAGAGCTCCCAATTAGCGTGAATTTACTACCGTCAGGATTTCCCTTAAAATGGGGCAGGGAGTGCTCAGTACTGAAGATATTTTTCCTGATCACTTGACCACATGTACACATGGGATAAATACCATATTTTAGATTTGTATAAAAACAGATGAGCAACGTGCAACCTTCAGAAAATATATGATAGGAAAAGACCAAGCACGATCAACTGTGGATAATAATTTCCTAGGGGTTACAATGCAAGTTTTATGAATGTAGCCCAGGTGCAAATGGCCTGATTTGATGAATTCATAATTACTGTTCTCTATACTTTCCATTCTCTTGTTTTATTCAATATTATTTGTTATTTATAATACTTAATCCAGAGACAAAATTTATGCAAACGTTATTAGTTAATTTTGGGGTTTGTTGGCAGTTTTTTTTTTAAGTTAGATTTTCTGTAACTAATTTTCTAGTTATGGCCCAGAATTATGATCATATTTCAGAAGTCAAAATGTAAAACTCTGGATTCTCAATACCACTGGTATGGGCACTTTAACCTTGGAATTCCATTTTTTAGTAGACCTGTAGCATCATGGTATTCAACTTATAAAAGGAAGAATGTTTGATACGAGAATCTTGTTGCTGTTATACCATGAGCAGACTGTGGAACGTAGGCCCCCAAAAAGTGCTATACAAAATAAATAATATTTTCCCAGTATGTATCAGTGCAAGTAATTCTAGATAGTAGAGAGTTGATATTCCAAAAAAGTCAAATAAGGTGCATATTTCAATTCTGTATGCTTTATAGCCTTCTGTATAATTCTTTCTCCAGATATGAGTAGCTAATGAGATGTGAAAACGAGACAAAGTGGCCGGGTGTAAATACTGTCTTAGCATCTATTCATTTTTTCACAATTTTTATTGAAATATAGTCGATTTACAGTGTTGTGTTAGTTTCAGGTGTGCAGCACAGTGATTGGCTATATATATATATATGTATACATATATAAGAATGTATATATATAGATACATATGTATATGTATATATACACATTCGTTTCCATTGTAGGTTATTACAAGATACTGAGTATAGTTGCCTTGGCTATTTGGTCGGTCCTTGTCAGCGACATGGATGTTCCTAGAGATGATCATACTAAGTGAAGTGAGTCAGACAGAGAAAGACAGATACCATATGATATCACTTATATGTGGTACTAAAAAAATGATACAAAGGAACTTATTTACAAAACAGAACTAGACTCACAGACATAGAATACGGTTACCAAAGGGGAAAGGGGGGGAGTTGATAACTTAGGAGCTTGGGATTAAAAATGTACCCACTACTATATATAAAACAGATAACCAGCATCCATTCTCGAGAAGATGATCTTACTCACCGTAGACCTGCCCTTCAGCGGCTGCTCAAAGCATCCCGGGAGACACCGATCCCGCTGGGAAGCCAGTCTTGCGTCTCTCAAGCGGTAGGGTAAGTACTCCATGGAGTATAGTTTAGGGAAACCAGTACATGCCTCACGTGCTGGGAAGCGTGGGGCCAAAAGTACAGATTCCAGCGGCCCCCAAAGCAGGGGCTTCCCTTGAAGGGCACTGTCCGACAGCGCCTTCAGGCCGACATCCAATAATAACTAAAACACCCCCTGCTGACCGGCGGTAACGCCCCGTGGATTTGCGCTTGGACCTCAGGAAAATGGTCCATGAATTGTCAGCTGCTGCCGTGCCTTGCCCTCTCCACGTAAAGAGCTGAACCGTATCTTAGAATGACCAGGGCGAGTGGTCTCTCTGGCCAGTGGGAGATGCAGAGGCATGTTTAGGGAAGAAAGGGCATCCAGCTTGGAAGTCTGTACCTTGCCCTGTGTGTGCCGGAGCCCAGGGGAGGGGCGGGCGGCTGACCCACACCCGGAGGGAGCCTGGGACGCGCTCTGCCTGGCACAGATGAGGAGACTCCATTGTCCCGTAAATGGTAAAACTTGGGGTTGAAGGGACCATGTGGTTCTACCCACTTTATAAGTGGAGAAAGCGAGATCCAAGAAGATTAGGTGGCTTGTCCAGGGTCGCAGAGAAGGAAGCCAGGGCACAGGCAGGTTCCTTTCCAGGGCACCAGGCCGTCTCTCTTTTTGGTAAGTTGCCGCGGTCCTTCCCTTGATGCCTGATTGAAAGTGTCACAGAATAACAACTGGCCTCTGTCCTAAATCTTTCATTGGATGAGGTGATGACCAAACCGAGAAGAATGTCACGGTTCTGACCATCGACGTGTGTTCCACTCAAGACACCCTTTAATCCAGCACAAGTTAGGCGTCCAGATCATTTGATTCTGTGTCATCTGAATATCACACAGCCTTTTGGGAAAACAACAACAGACACTCAACGGAATTAAGGGCTGAATGCCCACAATTTACTTTTACTGCTACAGAGCAGGTCTCCTCTCCTATCAATGTGTTCTCGTCTGTCAAATCATGAAAATCAAATAGAGGAAGAGACTTTATCATCACGTGTTGAGCTTTTCCCCCCAGAGTGTTTCACCTGCTTGTGTTATTGCCGATAGAACGTGGACGGTGTTTGTAACAGCAAAATATCTAGAAACTGAACTGGCCGTTCCACCTGAAGTGGAATTTCTGAATCCGGCAGCTTCTGCGCTGTGGTGGCCGGACGCGCACACCAGCGGCGGGAAGCGCTGTAGGGTGAGGGGGGTACGAGTGGGGAGAGACAGCGGTGGGTCCACGTCTCCTGTTCACACGGCGAGAATCTCATCCTCTGTACAACTGACGGATCATAATTAAGGCTCGGAAGCAAGCCCTTCAAAACCACACGACATTGAATATTCCTGTCTTTCTACATCATTTCTGTCTTCCTTGAACTCATGCATAACAAGCGTAAACTTTCAACTTTACATGAACAAATCCTTTCCCAACAGAAACAGCTTCTTTTAACATTGAAAAAGCCTTTGCAGGAACAGCAAGAATGTCAAAGGCAATCTCATTTCGTAGAAAACCTCATTTCTCACCAGGGGACTGGAAGCAATAGTGGTCCCTCTGTATGTTGTTGGAATTTACATTTGGAAATTGAATTGTCTCCTTGAGGGTTTTTATCAAAGTAACTTTTGGAGAATTACTTACATCCGGGTACATCGGGTACACGGAACAAGGTTGCGCTGATGGAGCCCTGGTGTCACCGCGGCTGTAAAACAGCTCATTCTCTCAGCGGTAAAAATAAAAGTGCTGTCATTGTCGTTACTGAATAATATTTATCGTGTCAACTTTTGCATATACTTTCTGTCACCTCTTGGAACCTGCTTACTCATTCGTTAGAGTACAATGTCACTATCTTCACCCCTTTCCTATCAAATTGATAAAGGCGAATGATGCCCATTTTACAGATGGGAAAATGCAGCACAGAAAAATGACTTTCCTAGATCACTTAGTCACTGGTTGAACAGAGACCGGGGTCCAAGGCTGTTTTCCACTCGAGAGTGCTGTGTCCCCAGCTTTCTTGTACACACGCTCACCTGTTGCAATGCATGTCCTGACTCAGCAGGTCTGGGCAGGGCCTGGGGGTCTGCATTTCCCTGCTGCTGCTGATGCCAGACCCACACAGTGAGCAGCAAGGTCCTGAGTCTCACTGCCTTTGAAGAGAGTCCCGTCCTGCGAGATGCAGTTTCCTGAAGCATTTCTGAGCAACCCGGAGGTGACCTAGGTACGAATTACAAATCACGCGCTTGATGGAATGTGAACATGGTGCCTTTTATCCTTGCATTGACCATCAGCTGTCTGCTACCAGAGCACTCTGTTGGCAGAAGGGTTTTCACCCAGAGTTCTAAGCGGGGCAGGAGGAGATGCAGAAAGGGGACAGGAGTGTCCCGGGGCCGCTCAGCAGAAGGTGCCGGCAAACCCTCTACCTCCACATTCACTGCCTTTTAAATAAAGCCAGAGCCACTGTGGAGAACAGCACGGCGGGTCCTGAACAAACTAAAACTAGAGCTACCATACGATCCAGCAATCCCACTCCAGGGCATATACCCCGAGAAAACCATAATTAGAAGAGATACATGCACCCCGACGTTCACTGCAGCACTATTTACAGTAGCCAGGACATGGAAGCAACCTAAGTGTCCAACGACGGATGACTGGATAAAGAAGATGTGGTCCATATATACAATGGAATATTACTCAGCCGTGAAAAAGAATGAAGTAATGCCATTTGCAGCAACATGGACAGACCTAGAGATTGTCACACTGAGTGAGATAAGACAGAAAGTGAATGACAAATATCATATGATATCACTTATATGTGGAATCTTAAAAAAAGGTGCAAACGAACTTACCTATAAAACAAAAACAGAGTTACATTGGAAGAAAACAAACTTATGGTTACCAGGGAGTAAGGAGGGGGAGGGATAAATTGGGAGATTGGGATTGACATACACACACCACAATCTATAAACTAGATAACTAATAAGGACCTACTGTAGAGCACAGGGAAGTCTACTCAGTGCTCTGTAATGGCCTATACGGGAAAGGAATCTAAAAAAAGAGTGGATACATGTATAACTGGTTCACTTTGCTGTACAGTGGAAACTGACACCACATTGTAAATCAACTCTACTCCAGTAAAAATTTTTTAAAAAAGCAAAAGAAGTAAATGAAAATAACTAAGTATAAAAAATACTCAGTATTTCCGTTTCAGTAAAGTTCTTTGTAAGTCTTGTTCATGGCAATAAAATACAAAGAGTAAAGGCAGGTCCTAGGGGGCCAGAATGCGCCCATCTTCCTCCGCTTCTCTAGTCACACTGTTTGTCACGCCAGTGTCCCCTCCCCTGCCCAGGCATCACCAGTCACCGGCTGGACATCGGTCCTTTCACAGGGGAATTAAGTACAAACAGCAGCCGTCCTCGGACGGGTCTTTCCTCCGTGGCACGTGGCTCTCATCGCCATCCTATTTTACAGTTATCCCGAGAGGGGGGGCCCCTGATTCGCATCCACTTTGGGATCAGGTCTCTTGGAACAAGCAGCGTGGCACCCCGTGTCCTTTATTTAAAAATAGGCCCATAGAAATGACAGGAATTTAAGAGGCTGTGGCCTTCATCAGAGAAAAGTTATCAGCCACGCAAGTGCTTCTTAATATACCACCCTAGCCATGCGAGTAAGAGCTCTCTGGCTGGGAAAGACCTAAGAAGGCGTCTTGGTGTCAGAAAGGAAGCAGTTGGGTTGCAGAGACAGTCGACGTTAGGGGTTTACAGACGGCCCCGGACACGGGCGCAGGGAGGCAGCATTCCCGCGCCCCGGCCACGCGTTTCTGTGCGGGGTGGGATGAGCCCCCAGGGGTCCCCAGCGCCCGTCCCTCACCCTCCCTGGCTTCTGGCCGCAGTTATGGCTGCACACGTGGCTAGCGGCCGCCCCACAGGAGGGGCCTCGCAGCCGAGAGAGGATGGCCTTTCTCCAAGCAGGGCCAGCAAGGTAATAAGGGACCTGCTCACCTGCACCCACAGAGTGGGTGCAACTCCGGGGAACAAGGCTGGAGCCAGGGCGGGGGGGGGAGGGGCTGGAAATGAGGCTGTGATGACCTCAGAGGGTTCCCGGAGGGCCCAGAGGGCAGGAGCCGGTGGGGCTCTCGGGGGGGCCGGGCTGGGCAAGGAGTGCTACCCCCTCTTCTGCAGGTCAACATCTCAGCGTCTCTGGGGACCCCCAAATGCGAATCTGAGAAATCCTGGGAACTCCGGGCTTCCGGGTGAGACCTTTTCCTTCATGGGCGAGCTTTAAAAAATGTTACTATCAGTTAATAAAGGGCTTGGCGGTGAGAGCAGAGGCAGCCCGGCCACCTGTCTGCCTTACGTCAGCTTGTTTATTTTCACCAAGTTCCGGTTCCGTCCAGGCGAAGAGAGTTGCTCTCACCTCTGGGCTGCAGTGGCCCTTCGCTCACCCCTCATTTCTAGCACTTTCCATGGCACCCTGGTCTACTATCTACTTATACGTCTGTCTCCCTGGAGACCGAAATCCCTGAAGGTAAGGCTGCCTCCCGGTCAGCCCTGGGCTGGCGCATGGTCACAGGTGCACCTCGGAGACACAGGGGGTTCGGTTCCAGACAGTCAGTGAGGTCCGAAAATGAGCTGAGCCTGCGCCCCACACCATGATGTCAGGGCAGTCGGTTACAGCCCTTTTGGCTTTGAGACTTGAGATTAGAAAAATGAGAAGAAATCCCAGGAAGTGAGTAGCAAAGTCTTGAAATGCATCACCTTTATGACCCTTCTGACCCAAAGCAGATGAAGCCTGGCCTAGGACACGTCCACAGTGGATTATTTTTAAAATATTTATATATTCATATTAAACATATAAAGTGGTTCATATTTATGTATTACATTAAAAAAAATCAGGAGTGCAAGTGTGAGAAAATCAAGTCAAACTGCCGTGAACAATTAGGGGGCTCGTGTAACAGGAAAGTTCAGAGGTAGGGCGGGCTTCAGGCACAGTTTGATCAGGGATCCAGCTCTATTTCTCAGGGATTCCGTTCTCAGGCTGCTTCACCACACGGCTGCTTGCGCAGGCTCTGTCTCCACTGCATCCACACTCCACCCACCACCTTCCACAAAGGCCTCCACTTCCCTCAGATTGAGCCAAGTGAATCTGTGCGTGTCAGGAAGAGTGGATTTCCCTCTGGGGCGTGGGCCACCCCACCCGAAACACGAGAAGCGCACGGCACAGGACGGTTGTTGGGCAGCCCGTGGGATCAGAGCCCCAGGCAGCAACAGGCAGAGGCCCCTTGTGGGGCGAGGGAGGAACCCGAGAGGTCCCTGAAGCCCGGGACGGAGCACTTCCCTGGGTCTCCAGCACCCAGCAAAAGTCGGACAAGTCACCACGGGGACGCTCTGGGGACTGGGTCTCTTTGTCCCTTTGATGCCCTGGTTACTGCAGCCCTGCCTGAGTGCTGTCTGCAAAAAGAGACCTGTGGCTGGAGACATCACGAGATCCATGACTAAGGGGCAAGGCCGGGAGGGGTGGAGGGTCCAAGGAAGCCCCCCACCCTCCACGACTCGGCACCTTGGAAGGAAGGGTTCACCTCCTCGCGGCCCCAGGCCCCGAACTCCTTGGGTCGGCGGGGACAGCCGGTCCTTTCCCAGACACGTCACCGCGTCCGTCCCTCTTCTCCTACCTCGTTCCTGGTGCCCAAAGAGCTGCCTGAGAGTCGGCACGGCCCTGTGGATCTCCCTGCACAGAGGTGTCCACGGCAAAGCAAGCTCCCTGAGAGCCGGCAGTCAGTGCTGGTCCGCGGCCTCTCCGTCTGCGGGACAGAGCGGTCCTCGAGCTGACGGGTGGCTCTGGCGACACAGGCCCTGTTCCACTTGCAGAGGCCTAAGCCCCGAGCTAGGCCGGACCCCTGCACACAGGGTCCATCAGCAGAGGGCGGGAAAGGGCCCAGCGCTGACATTTTAGAGGGTGTGGGATGGAGGGTGAGGACCCCCTGACCAGGGTAGAGAGTGGCCCGCTGCTGGGCAAGACCTCCTCAAAGCGAAGCTCAAACCCCCAGTTTTCTCCAAGAAGCACGAGCAGCTTAGAGCCGACGTGGTTTTGCAGCCACAGGCAAGCGGGCTCTCTCTCGAGCTCCCGGCTGGGCGTGTGCAGACGGAAGGGGCGGGGCCCGGGCCCTGTGCCGCGTGCACCTCACCCACGGCGCTCTGACACGTGTCACCGGCGGGGCGCCCTCCGCCCCGGTGGGGCGTGAGGGGTGTCAGCACGCGGCCCCTGGCCCCCATCCTGCTGCCTCAGCCTCGCCCCCGACAACCTGTCCGCACCGCCACCTGCACGATTTGCCATGACTCTCGAGGCTCGGGCGGCCCGCTCCACTGGCACCCTTAGGTGTTCGGGTGACACTGGACCAGAGGGTGCCGGGTACCAAAGCCTGCTCCTTCACACGAGGACTCCGCAGGGCGTGGGGGAGTCTTTGGACGCAGGCGCTCGCTAGCCGGCAGCCCGTGGGAGAGGCGACGTGGGCCGCAGGGGGCCCCGATCCCCGCGCGCGCGGGCAGCCGAGCGGGGCCAGGGTCCCTATGGCGTGGATGTGCCAGGCCCGTGTGGGCACGTTGTCGTTCTGACCTGTGTAAGTCAGCAGGCTTAACTGCTCCCGTCCCTTCAAGATGACTGCCCACCAGCGATCTCATTGTCACGCACACGTGTTTGTTTCTCGTTTCCAGGGCTCTTCACGCAGCCCCGAATGCGGTGAAGGGGGCCAGGATGTGGCGTCAACCCACAGTACCGTCTGTCCGCCGCCTCAGCCCCGTCCCCTCTGGAGCAACCGGGGGCCAGGAGAGCACAGCATGTGAACGGGGGCGGCTGGGGACGGGCAGAGGCCCGGCTGGGCCCCGAAGCCCCCCGCTTGGGGTCCCAGTCTGCGCTGGGCCTGGGCAGGACGGGGAATGCTGCCCGGGGACCACGCGGCAAGGAGCTCCGGAGGACACCCACCGGTAGGACAGGGGCCCCAGCAGCCGGCACAGGCGTGCACATGTCTACTGTAAGGTGCTGCCTGTGGTGCGAGCGCTAAGGACCCCCCACACGTGGTCCTGCCTGCAGGAACCGTACGTCGGGAAGGGCACACGGGCGACCTGGGAAGGGAGGTGTGGCCTTTAACAAGCACCTACTGCGCTCCAGGCTTTGGGCTGAGCGCTTGACACATTTACTGCACTTAATCCCCGGAACAGGGTGTTCTAGAACAAAACTGAACAACAGAAATGAAATGAGAAACTGCAAATTCAAGCCACATGTGTAACACAAAACGTCCTATAGTAGCCACAGGAAAAACGATGAAATCAATTCTCCTAATGTATTTTACTAAGCCCAATATATCCAAAATATTATCATTTTAACTTGTAATCAATACAAAAAATTTATGAAGATATTTCATTCATTTTTTTTTTTTTTAACATGGTTTGAACAAGCCGGATTTCAAGTGTTCACTCACTGAGAGGCTCACGCCTGTTGAATTGGACAGTGGGGGGTTCTGGGCTGGGAGCCTAATGGGGGCTCTGCTCAAGCACCATTTTTAAACTCAATATTATCGAACACATCTCACTCATGTTGGGCCAGATACTGATGTAACTGCTTATATAATAACCTCTTTCATTCACATAACCACCTCGTGAGGTAGGATCTACTGTTATCATCACTCCCACTTTACAGACAGGGAAACTGAGGCCACAGGTCTAGTGAATAAAACCACTGGGTAAGGACCGAGGCAGCCTGGATCCAGGATCTACAGCTTAACCAGCAGGTCCTGGACCTTTCAGGACCCTACACAAACCAGGTGTTCAATAAGTATTTGAAGGATAGAGACTAAGGGAGATCTTTACTCTCCATTACTGATAGAATTGAGGCCCAGAGAAGTTAAGTGAATCCCATAACATCACACAGCTAGAAAAACATCCGAGTCTTTGTTAAACTGTGTCTGACTTGGAACGTTGGGGAAATGGATTGTTTCTGTGCAGTTTTATGGAGTGGTGGGCGTTTGAGCTGAAATTGGTGCACATTGAGATGGGGAAGGAATTTCTAACCAGGAAAACAGGATGAAAGAAGAGGATAGAACCATTCCAGTAGGTGCAGGGGGACACACAGGTAGTGGGAGATGACCCGGAGGGCCTTGAAGGGACAGGATTCCCGGCAATCAGAGGGAGAAAGTGACCACCCCCTTCCCTCAGGGAAGCTCCACACCCATGGCCCAACATGGAGCTGCCTCGGCCAGACCCCAGAGGGAAATGATGCTGGGGGTCCTCTTTCTATAGGATTTCCCATCCTGGGCTCGCCCCTCCCAGTGTTCATTCCAGGCTCCTCCTCCAGGAGACCAGCCCGCAGGAGAGATCCCACATAAAGCACCAATTGCACAGACAGGAGGTCGCCAACGAGAAGCCCCATCACCCTCTAGGGAACAGAAGGGCTCTGACCGGGCACCAGCAGCAAGTGTGGAAGGCGAGTCAGGGGGTCCTCGTCGTGTCCCAAAGCTGCTGCCCCTAAGCTTCCCGGCTCCTGGTCTGCTCTGGGAGGAGCCATGGTGACCTCGCCTGAATCTCTGTGGCTCATCTGGTGGGTGGCAACACCCCTGGGGGAGCCTTGCCTGCCTGCGGCCCCCGGATGTGTGAGCAGCTCGGCCCCAGCAGGGAGAAGGCCGGGCGGGGACAGCTGCCCTCTGCCCCTTGTCTCTCTTTCCTTCCTTCCTGCTGTCTCTTCCCCTGCCTCCCCTCTTTGCCTACTTTAGCAAAAAGGACTGAAAGCACGCAAAGCTCATTCCCTACTCATCCCTGTGCAGTTCGGCTATTGGGTGTTAATATCTATCAAAATGTTTCCCAAACCTAGGATTCAGATCTTAATGTTATTATTCTTACATGAAAGAGAAACTGTAGGTACATTTTCTGTTTATTGGGGAAAAAAAAAAAATCATGTGTCAAATGGCACTCTTTGGTTGCACAGCTCTCCTGGTATATTATTTATTGCAAAGGCAAGTGATCATGCTGATAAGAAAGTAGTGTCACTTAAAGATTAGGTGGTTCCCAATCAAGTCATGACAGTAATCGCTGCAATGTCCTCTTTGATGTAGATATAGTAATATCAGTGTAATTGCCACTGGGAAAGAAATTAGAGTGGCCGTTAATGATAACACACGTATAAATGGCAACGAGCGGGAACGTGTATTCCATGTCGGATCCAGCCCTAGAGCAGCGATACGAAACGCAGCGGTTTCAGCAGTCTGGCGCCGGTCCCTCAAGGAGCCAAGCCCCTGAGCTCTCCCATGTAAACCAGGGCGTGGATGATCACGGGGAGTACACGGGCATCCTCACACTCCCCCGGGCTCCCTAACAGGGGGGTCCTCCAGGCCTCCCCAGGCAGAGGTAGAGCAGAACCAAGAGAAGCCAATGACCCAGAACCTGCCTCTACCTCAGGGCCAGGAAAGGCGCCTGGAATGTTCGCTCGGCGGTGGTTCATTCCTTGCCTCCTCCGACAGTGGACTGTCCTCTGTACTAAGCAAGGATGCGAAAGCCACAGACCTGGTCTCCGTCCCCACTCCGGGGGAGCTAGCACTGCACTCGTTTTGTAACATCTGCATTTCCCTCCCGTCTCAGGCCAGCAATCTTTGTTGAATGCAGATGTTCACTGTGCAGAAGGTGACAGACAAGAGAAGTGGCCCTCGTTGCCCCCTGTCCCCTGGCGGGCACGGGGCCCACATGACTCCTGGGCACATCCAGTGATGGGACAGGCTTTTTCGGAGGAAGAGGCATTAGTTTAGCTCTTAAGGTGACGAATTACCTGAAGGACATCTGAGCTTACTCATTAACCTGTTTAACTTGTTAGGGCCCATTGTGACCTAGGGAAGAGGAAGCCCTAGGGAAGCGAGGCTCCGGCCAGAAGACAGTGTGGAAAAATGAGGGATGGGAAGGGACCCACAGGGCCAAGCTGGGCCTCGGGACCCGGGTGCTCATCGAGGCTCTGCCCTGCTCCCTGGGTATGGGCAAGTCACTTGGCCTTAAAGAAACAGTGAAGGAGGGCTTGGGCTGCTCAGGTGGACCTAGAATGTGCCATGGGTCCGACTTTTCCATGGAGGCAGCTGGGCATCCTTACTGAGGCCCCACTCAGAGAGATCCTAATGCTGCAGATCTGAGGGATCTACAGATCCCTACAGAGAGGGCCTGACTGTATATTTATGAAGTTCCTTGAGAAGTTCTAATAATAACAACAACAACAACAACAATAATAATAATGTCTACAATTCACTTAATATGGGGGCAGCGTACCGCACTAACTGCTTACTCAGCCCTCATTTTACTCTCAAAACAAACATTTTAGGCGGTTTCTAATATTCACCCCATTTCTACAAAAGTGGGAAGGCACAGAGGCTGAGTAACTTGCCCAAAGTTGCACAGTAAGTGCTGAAGCCAAGTTTGGGGCCGGCCACTTGACCCCAGATCCTGCACTCCAGACCAAGGTAACACTCATATATGGTGCTGGGGGGATTTTATGTTTGAGAACTTTGGTCTAGATAACCTACAAGGTCTCATCCAACTTAATAGCCTATGATAATGTGAAGCTTGTTGGAAATAAGAGAAATTTCCAGAGTGTGGGGTGATGCCAAGGCTCTAGCTGGAGCATCGTAGTTGGCAGCCCTGGGCAGCAAGAGACCACCTGGGCACCCACGGAAAGGAGGCCGGTGGGTCTTCTCTTCCTGATGCTCTAGGTAGCGGTAGCAATTCTCTCCCACTGCAAACAACTGAAAGGATTGGAAAACTTTAAAAATCTTAAAATCCTGAAGAGCTGACAAAATGGTTTAAAAAATACAAGTCCAAACTCTAAGAGGAAGTGGACATGCAGAGAGAGAGGTGGAGTGCTGAAGCCATTTCTACTGCGAAGGAATTTGCCAAGAATGGGACCCCTGAGCTTCAGTTTCCACAGCTTTGCAAGGTGCTGAGGGCAGAGGATAAAGTCCAGGGCCATCCAAATTGAAGAGCCTTGGTGCTGAGCACAGAAGGGGAAAAAGAAAAAAAAAATCTCTGATAACTGTTATTACAAGCCAACTCATGTCTGTATTTGTAACTCAAGTTCTCATGATTTAGTTAGTCCCCCCCCCAAAAAAATCAAACCCATGAATTTGGTGCAATGTGGACCCAACTGATAGTGTACCCAAAGTTCCTGGCGGAAACAAACATAAACTCTCTCTGAAGAAATGCATCTTCATCTTATACCTCAAAGAATTCCCCCAAGGAAAATGAGCAGACACTACTAAAATACTTAATGATAAAAAGAAATAACATGCCATGAACCAGAAACAGCAGAAGCAAAAGAGCACAGAGGCAGACATGAAAAGACATTAGGAATTAACAGCTGAAGATTATAAATTAACAATGCTTATGCATTTAAAGAAACAAGATTCAAGAAAAATTAAAACACCTTGAATATTTTTAAAAGAACTGATGTAATTTTAGAAAGGAAAATAATATAATAACTGAAACTAACAGTTCAATTAATGGTTTAATGGCTGATTAGATACAGTTGAAGAGAGAATTCATGAAGTGGAATATAGATGAGAGGAAATTGTCCATAATGCACAACAGAGAGTCAAAGAGGTGAGAAAGAAAAGGTAAAAGTCAAGCAGGATAGAGAAAGAAGGTCTAACACAGCTCTATTCAGAGTTTCACAAAGAGTTAAGAAAGGGAATGTTTTCACAATATTTGAAGAAATAATGGCTGAAAGTTCAGCATTGATAAAAGGCAGTAATTCAGGGCTTCAGGAAGGCAGATAATTCCCAAGTAAGATACATACAAAGAAATTCATATCCAGACATACAGTAATGAAACTGAGAACACCAAAGAGAAGAGAGAAAAAACGTTTGCCTACACAGAAGTGACTGACTCAAAGCTGAATTCTCAGTAGCAACCATGGAAGCCTGTAGAAAGGGGATGGTATCTTCAACGTGCTGAATAATTATAGCAGTATTGTAGAATTCCTTGCCCAATAACAATATCTTCCAAGAATAAGGACAAAAGAATGATATTTTCAAACAAAAACTGAACAAGTTTGCCACAAGCAGATTGTAAATTCTCCAGAAATTGTACTTTAAAAGAAGAAAATTCATCCCCTCTGGAAGTTTGAAAAGTGAGAAAGAATGAAGAGTAATGAAAACTGGGAACATGTAGGTAAATATGGGTGAAATGAATTGGTGCAGATATCTCTAAAACATTTCCATATTCAGAGTCTAGCCACATCTGAACCACTACTCAGCTCACAGGCATCTATATACATCCACTTTTCCCCAAGTTACCATCCTCTGCGCAGTCAAGAAGGGTGACAGGGCAGCACTTCTGGAGCGAGCCATGGTTGACTCCAGAAATGTCTTCCAACCATTGACACTGCTTCCCCAGGTTTATTTCATCTTATCAGAAGGTGTCAAGGAAACATTTTCATACACTTATAACTCATTCCTTCCCCAAATGGTTCTTAAATATTTCTTGACCCACATTGGGGGTTTGCAGTAGTCCGGCTGTGCCACCAGAAAAAAAACCCCAGTTCAAGCACATCACCGCCACGCCACAAATGCCCTGCAGCATTCATGCCACGGATGACAAAATGCATCCCAATTTCAGAGACGTTAAACTGTGGAAACAAAGAAGCCATGGAATTACCTGTACCCTGACTCGAGTATATGAGGGCGCTTGCCTCCGGGGAGCCCAAGCAAGGCGTGGTCTGAGCACCCAGGACACAGAGGGAGGCTCGGGCTTGCAGAACTGACTGTGTGATGGGGTTTGTGCCTGCTTCCCGGCAAACGTCGGAATGTACGGCAGGGAGAAGAAAGTAAGGGCAGAGAAGGGGTGAGAGCAAGCTCAGAGTTCTATGATGTGGGCTGGAGCCGTGGCACGGTGCACTGGAAAATGCACAGCTTTGGAGACCTACAGAGGCAGATTCAGAACTTGACTCTTTGTTGTCCAGCACGGATCATTAAACCATCTAAGCCCCCATGTGTGTCTTTAGGAAACGGGGAAGGTGCCCACAGTGTCATTCTGATGTTAAGGAATTATGGTCAATTCATGTTATGCTCTGTGAAGTTGCAGGTGCCCCGAATCAGCAAACACTGAACCGTGGTTCCCAGGGGAAATCGAGGGTTAGGTTCCTGCAAGCCTCTGGTCAGCACATGCATCAACCAAACAACACATGAGCTCGTTTTGTGTGTCCCTGTTTAAAAACATCTTATGTAAAATATATTTTTGATTCATTAACATAGAACTGAAGGCCAGCAGCACTGTAAGTCATTCCTGAATGAAGCTCATCTGTCACCCTGATTTCTCCCGAAGGCCAGTCACAGCCTTCTTGCACTTGGGAACACGACACAGCACTTCAGCACTATGCTTGGGGACCATTACGAACTGCAAAATTATCAAAAAAAAAAAAAAAGCACAAAAGTGAGAGCAAAGTGGCACAAGTAGCCCATGAAAAGGACCCGTGTTTGCACCATGAGAGCTGAAACGAGAAGGCTGGACATCACTGTGTTTGACCTCAGCTGGGAATACGCACAGGAGATTTTTCAATGCTCTGCACACGTCCGTGAACAACCACGAAAGCACAGTGAGTATCGACTTGGGGGTTCCAAATAAATCTTAGAAAGAAGGAAAAGTCACAAATATGGAATCTGCAATGAATGAAGATCAGCTGTACATATGTCGCCCGATCCTTAGGGGGCGTCCAGTGGATGGTGACTCTTACAATCATTACTTTGTGACACCACTGGTGTCCCCATGAAATCCTACCACAAGGTGAAGCCTGCAGAGGAGTCTAAAGCCGAGAAACTGAAGGGCTTACTCAACTGTCATCAATCCATCCATTCATTCAACAGATAGTTACTGAGTATCTGCTCTGGGACATGCACAGAGAACAGAAAACACAATATTGTCTCCAGCAAGTGATGTAAAGAGCAGATTATGTACAAGTGGGCTATTTCTGAAGCTCTTCTACCACTACTACTGTTTATAATACCAGGCACTCTAATTGCACTTCTTATGTGCCAGACATCGTTTCAAACACTCTGCAAACTGAAGCTCATTTAATATTGTTTCAAACACTCTGCAAACTGAAGCTCATTTAATCCTCCCAATGACTGTAGGAGGCAGGTGAGTGTGTTTTTTTTCACCTTACAGAGGAAGAAAGGACAGGTAAGTAAGTGGCCCAAGGTGACACGGCTTGAAAACAGTGGTGGCACCAGAGTCTGTGTCTTTAACACACTGCATCATCTAACCACATGGACTGGGGCCATTGCATCATTGGAATTTATGCCAAATGTTTTACCTGGACCCAAAGATGGTTGGCTTCGGGTTGAGATGT
This sequence comes from Kogia breviceps, assembly GCF_026419965.1. NCBI lineage: Eukaryota > Metazoa > Chordata > Mammalia > Artiodactyla > Physeteridae > Kogia > Kogia breviceps. The sequence goes on from NC_081324.1 coordinate 3,540,208, forward strand.
TGACCACGTCCTAAATCGGGTCTCCATTATGCCAGGTCACCAAGTAAATTCATTTAAAAATCATGCAACTTAATAAAAATAAGTAAATCCTCTGGCAAAATCATGCGTCAACATGATAAAAGTTTCAAGTTTCTTTTTTAAAAAAAATTAATTAATTAATTAGTTAACGGCTGCATCAGGTCTTTGCTGCTGCGCGCGGGCTTTCTCTAGCTGCGGCAAGCGGGGGCTACTCTTTGTTGCAGTGCATGGGCTTCTCATTGCAGTGGCTTCTCCACAGGCTCCAGGCGTTCAGGCCTCAGGAGTCGTGGCGCATGGGCCCAGCCACCCCGCGGCATGTGGGATCCTCCCGGACCAGGGTTCGAACCCGTGTCCCCCAAAGCAGCAGGCGGACTCCAGACCACTGCGCCACCAGGGAAGCCCCAGAGTTTCACGTTTCTCACCATTGTTTGGCCTCGTGTGTGTACAGGGAGATACTTACTGACTGTAGAAGGAGAGGTGACCTAAATTGTACTTGGGGGTCGATTGTTAGCCTGACAAGCGATGTTGGGTGAGTCCTTGAACTTCTCTGGGCTTCACTCTTCTTATCTGAGCAACGGTTCCCAAAAGCCCCTCCAGCTCTGACCTTCTGAGTCCTACACAGGTAAGGAAGCACCCATCCTGCTCTCACCAGGTACACGTGTTTTCAGCATGAGTTTGCTTCCCTTTCCTTCACTTTCTTTCCCCAATCTGTGCCTGCTCAAACAATACTGAAAAATAGTACATGGCCATTGTCTTATTGACCTAGGAAAACCTCCATGGAATTTCGAATTATCTAAAGAGCACATTGCTCTTCCAGTATTCTTCTCGCACGCCATAAGTTTCCGTGATTTGATTTATTAAGAGCAGTGTAAAAGCCTTGCACACACCTTCACCCTCTTATCACACACAGTGTCTGTTGAACATTCTGACCCAAGACTGGACAATTGGACGGAGCCACTGACTTCACTGAAGACGTTTCTCTAACTGGTGGGGCAGGGGTGACACCACACTTTGCAGACAGGCAAGGTAACAAACACCTTTAAAGCATTTAAAGCTTTTAACCCATGAATGCCATTTCTAGAACCCCAGCCAAGAGAAATCACAAAAGATGAGCAGAAATATTTGTGTTTGGGCTTCCCTGGTGGCGCAGTGGTTGAGAGTCCGCCCGCCGATGCAGGGGACACGGGTCCGTGCCCCGGTCCAGGAAGATCCCACGTGCCGCTGAGCGGCTGGACCCGTGAGCCGTGGCCGCTGAGCCTGCGCGTCCAGAGCCTGTGCTCCGCAACGGCAGAGGCCACAGCGGTGAGAGGCCCGCGTACTGGAAAAAAAAAAAAAAAAAAAGAAAGAAATATTTGTGTTTGAAGCTTTTCGTCACAGTGTAATTCATAGCACATCCCTGTGAAGGGATATAATGTATCCATTAAAATCATTAAAGAGGGCTTCCCTGGTGGTGCAGTGGTTAAGAATCCGCCTGCCAATGCAGGGGACATGGGTTCCACCCCCGGTCTGGGAAGATCTCACATGCCGCGGAGCAGCTAAGCCCGTACACCACAACCACTGAGCCTGCGCTCTAGAGCCCACAAGCCACAACGACTGAGTCCAGGTGCCACAACTACTGAAGCCCATGTGCCCTAGAGCCCACGCTCTGCAACAAGAGAAGCCACCGCAATGAGAAGCCCACACACCACAGCGAAGAGTAGCCCCCACTCGCCGCAGCTAGAGAAAGCCCGCGCTCGGCAACAGAGACCCAACACAGCCAAAAATAGATTATTAATTTTAAAAAATCATTAAAGAAATCTCATGATTTATGATCAAATAAAAAATATCATAAAGCTGTACACACTTGCATAGCATGACAGTGATTTTTGTAAATCATATATGCATTTTAAAAAGCTTCAAAGGAAATTGGCTAAAATGGTAACAATGGTTATTTCTCAACAGCAGCAGCAGAAATATATAGCTACTTTACATGATTTTCTATATTTTCTGAATATCCTATAATAATCATATGTGTTTTATTCTAAAAGTAAAGAGCCATTTGGCCATTTCTACATGGATAAATGCACTCAATATGGCTTCAAGTCTTTTTACAGTCCCTTGTGGCATCAGTAACCGGGTGTGAGGCAGTCCTCTCCTGGGGGGAGGGGGGCCTTTCCGCAGATTCCCTGGTGGAGCCATGCCGCTGATCCAGGGAGGACGGAGCGACCCCCCCCCCCCGCCCCATGGGCGCTGAAGAATATCGGCAGGACTGCAGCCCTTCATTCGGGGGGAAATTTCAAAATCCCCCACCTCCTTTGCCAGCACCTGAAGCCGTGACCAAGTCCCAAGTAACGTTTTGAGATCTTGGGCCAGCACCACACCCTCGGACTCGGAGTGCCTGACAGATGCATGTGAAAAGCATGTGACACGTTGCAAACAAGGTGGACCTTCTGGCAGGCAGAATTCCATACACTATTAGCAGTAAGGAATCCACATCGAAAACCCAACATTGGTTTAGTAAAAATGAAAGGGCCAAGTGAGTTGAATCTGCATTCAACATGTGTGACCAGAAATGTGTTGGAAGTTAGTTCTGGACGGAAAAGTTAAAAATCACAGGTTTAGGTATTGAAGAGCTGTGTCCCTCCTGGCCGCTCTGCAGCTTTGGGTCTGAATCACGGTCAGGTCTCTTCGTCTACTTACCGCCAGAGGTCACTTTTGTCTGGGGCCGATTCAATTCATACAGGTTTAAATATGAGCAAGTCACGATGTGTCGTCAAATGGTTTTGCTGGATCAAACCATAAATTCAAGCAATCAGCTAAAAGGCTCCGCTTTCAAAAACGCCTGTTAGGAGCTGGAGGAATCAGGCTCCCTGACTTCAGACTGTACTACAAGGCTACAGTAATCAAGACAGTATGGTACTGGCACAAAAACAGAAATATAGATCAGTGGAACAGGATAGAAAGCCCAGAGATAAACCCACACACATATGGTCACCTTATCTTTGATAAAGGAGGGAAGGATATACAGTGGAGAAAAGACAGCCTCTTCAATAAGTGGTGCTGGGAAAACTGGACAGTTACCTGTAAAAGTATGAAATTAGAACACTCCCTAACACCACACACAGAAATAAACTCAAAATGGGTTAAAGACCTAAATGTAAGGCCAGACACTATCAGACTCTTAGAGGAAAACATAGGCAGAACACTCTATGACATCAATCATAGCAAGATCCTTTTTGACCCATCTCCTAGAGAAATGGAAATAAAAACAAAAATAAACAAATGGGATCTAATGAAACTTAAAAGCTTTTGCACAGCAAAGTAGACCATAAACAAGACCAAAAGACAACCCTCAGAATGGGAGAAAATACTTGCAAATGAAGCAACTGACAAAGGATTAATATCCGAAATTTATAAGCAACTCAGGCAGCTCAATAACAAAAAAACAAACAACCCAATCCAAAAATGGGCAGAAGAACTAAACCAACATTTCTCCAAAGAAGATATACAGATAGCCAACAAACACATGAAAGGATGCTCAACCTCATTAATCATTAGAGAAATGCAAATCAAAATTACAATGAGATATCATCTCACACCGGTCAGAATGGCCATCATCAAAAACTCTAGAAACAATAAATGCTGGAGAGGGTGTGGAGAAAAGGGAACCCTCTTGCACTGCGGTGGGAATGTAAATTGATACAGCCACTATGGAGAACAGTATGGAGGTTCCTTAAAAAACTACAAATAGAACTACCATACGACCCAGCAATCCCACTACTGGGCATATACCCTGAGAAAACCATAATTCAAAAAGAGTCATGTACCAAAATGTTTATTGCAGCTCTATTTACGATAGCCAGGACATGGAAGCACCCTAAGTGTCCATCAACAGATGAATGGATAAAGAAGATGTGGCACATATATACAATGGAATATTACTCAGCCATAAAAAGAAATGAAACTGAGTTATTTGTAATGAGGTGGATAAACCTGGAGTCTGTCACACAGAGTGAAGTAAGTCAGAAGGAGAAAAACAAATACCATATGCTAACACATATCTATGGAATCTAAGAAAAAAAAATGTCATGAAGAGATTAGTGGTAGGACGGGAATAAAACACAGACCTACTAGAGCATGGACTTGAGGATATGGGGAGGGGGAAGGGTAAGCGGTGACGATGTGAGAGAGTGGCATGGACATATATACACTACCGAATACAAAATAGTTAGCTAGTGGGAAGCAGCCGCACAGCACAGGGAGTTCACCTCTGTGCTTTGTGACCACCTAGAGGGGTGGGATAGGGAGGGTGGGAGGGAGGGAGATTCAAGAGGGAGGGGATATGGGAACATATGTATATGTATAACTGACTCACTATGTTGTAAAGGAGAAACTAACACACTATTGTAAAACAGTTATACTCCAATAAAGATGTTAAAAAAAACCCCAAAAAAACCCACGCCTGTTAACTTCACTTATTTCTAGCCCAGGATGGGGCGCTGGGAGTCGGTGGGACAAGGCTGCTCGCCGGCCCTGCCTCCTCTTCTTGCGGAGAGCACAGCTGGGTCCCGTCCCCGGCCCCTGCGTGGCGGCCTCGGCCCCGGGGCTGAGCGGACAGAAGAGCTGTAGCCGCATCCAGGCCAGGCCGGTGGAAACCCTCCACCTGCGAGCCTCCCTCTCGCCTGCTCAAGGCTCAGTGCTCGCAGCCCCTCAGACGGCCTGCAACCCGAGACCCCGACCGGCCTGTGACCCCCATTTCTCACCTCCAACGTGAAAAATAAACAAACAAACCACTTCTGTTGTGTTCAGCCTGCAAAATGTGGGTTTCTCTCTTTCAATCGCTATCGTTGTCCCAAAGGACGTGAATGGACACCCAGCTTTGAGCCTATGTCAAATAGCCACTCATGTGTTTGGGATTTCTTTTTTTTTTTCCAGAAAATTACAAAGTGAGAAACCAGTGTGCTCAATCTCATTTATGGATTTCCCTTCAGGCCTAAGGGAAGAACGCGACCTCTCAGTTTTGTGAGACCTCAACAAGATCTCCGGGTGAGAGCTCTGCAACTTCACTCAGAGGCTCACCTGAAACCATTGCCCCAAAACAACGCCGTCGGGGCTGAGGCCCTTTCCCAGCACGAGGTGGCTGCAGGATGCTGCGGTCTAGACACCCCCCTTTAAGAGCGCTCACCTGCCCCCCTTTTCCCACCTGAGTCACCGTGTGCTGCCGGCCCCCCTTCTGCACCCCCAGCCTCTGTCACCTGCCACCCCATGCCGACCCTGAAGCGCAGCTCTGTCACCGCCCTCCTCCATCTTCTCCTCCCACCACCTCCTCTCTCATTCTTGGAAGAAAACCTTACCTTCTCCTGCACCCAGAAAGCATCAGGAGCCACCTGGAAGCCGCCTGAGCACCTCAGCCCCGGTGCTCCCAGGTCAACACAGGTATCTGCACCTGCCTCTGGCTCCTCTCCCTCTACCTGGTGGGCACGGTCTGTGCTCATGCCTTGGAACGTCCTTAGCCCGCCCTGGGCCCCGATCTCCCTCTCCTCTAGCAAGCACCTCGCTCTCAGCTGCACCTTCTCTCCCCTGCTACTGGCTCTTCGCTCTCAACAGAGACGAGGGCTGGTGCTCTTGTCGGTCAGGTCAATCCTCCTGAGCAAATGCCTGTGGGCATCGGTGCCAGGGCCGTGCAAGGCACAGGGGCACAGCAGCCGATAAGACACAGCCCCCTGAGCTCGAGTCCCTCAAGCCGAGCTCCTCAGAGATCCTCCACTCAGGATCTCTCAGCCAGGAACGCGTTCCTCTCCCAAACCAGAGTCCGTGGAAACGTTGGCAGAAGCTGGTGATGTGTGTTGACTTCTTGGAAAGTCTTAGAGCAGAGCCGGGGCCCGGAGTTTGGAGGATTATATAACTGCTAGAACATGTTGGTTCTATAATGCCAAGATAAATGGCAGAATCCAGTGTAATTTTTAGTGTGATGGGGCCCATATTTTTATTTAGAGGGAACTAAGTTCTTAAATGTATCATGAAAATCCAACAGGAAAATAAGATTTTATTTACAAAAGTGCATTCACTCACACATTTTTAGTTAAATATTTGGTATACAGTGTAAAGGTCATTATTATTATTATTATTATTATTATTATTATTATTATTATTATTATTATTTTTTGTGGTACACGGGCCTCTCACCGCAGTGGCCTCTCCCGTTGCGGAGCACAGGCTCCGGACGCGCAGGCGCAGTGGCCATGGCTCACGGGCCCAGCCGCCCCGCGGCATGTGGGATCCTCCCGGACCGGGGCACGAACCCGCGTCCCCTGCATCGGCGAGTGGATTCTCAACCACTGCGCCACCAGGGAAGCCCTAGGGTCATTATTTTTAAGCTGATAATTTCCTGAGTGATATTATTATAATTTAGTTCTTAACTTTAAAGTTTTGCCTTTATTTAGTAATAGCAATGTAATTTTAGAAAAAGCCATACAGATCAATACACTGAGATGAATCACTATTGCCTGGACAACGTTGCAGCTACAATGTAACAGAGTCTGGGGTTATTATGACTGATTGCAAGGGTTGGGTTTCAGCAGGGGCAACGGTGCCCGGATGAACCAAACAAGCCATGACTGCCTCACCGGGAAGGTAGGCTGCCGGCATGCCACCTGCACGGGGGCTGCACCCGCTGCCTCCCGGCTCTGTAAGGTGAGCCCTGGCAGGGGAAACAGTGCCATGCAGATCAGACCAAGTCCTCAGCCCTGCCCGACTGGTTCCCTACAAATCAAATCACAGTTAGCACTTAGAGCATGTATCCATTTCCTCGGGCTGCCGTAACGAATTACTGAAAATGTGACTACAAACCGAAACGTGTTCTCTCAGAGCCCTGGAGGCTGGGAGCCCCAAATCAAGGTGCCAGTGGGGCCACGCTCCCTCTGAAGGCTCTAGAAGAGAATCCTTTCTTGCCTCTTCCAGTTTCTGGGGGCTTCTGGCCATCCTCACCCTTCCTCGACTTGTAGACGCATCACTCCAAGCTCCCTGTGGTCTTGCGGCTCCTCCTAGGTGTCTGAGTCCAAATTTCTCTCTTCTTATAAGGGCACCAGCCGTTGGACTAGAGCTCCCTACTCCACTGTGACCTCATTTTAACTGGATTACGTCAGTCAAGACCCAGTAAGGCCGCAAGTACCAGGGTCACGACATCAATATATCTTTGGGGGACACGATTCAACCCACCATAGAATATTTCTTATTTGCCAGAACATTTTGCCATGTTTTTTCCTTGAATCGTTTCCCTTCAGCCCTGTAACATCCCACGAGGTTGGAGCCCCCATTCTACAGATGGGAAAACTGAGACTTGGAAAGTCAGGGTCCATTGCCCAGCATCACGCAGCTCACGTACTGCAGAGGTCAGTCTCAAATCCAGGGCTCCCCCTCCAATCCAGCTCCTCACTGCAGGGCTAGCTGCTAAAGTCCCAAAGTGCAAATTATCGCTGCCCAGTTAGAATCCAGGTTCTGCGTCAAATGACCGGTCCCATCTGGGATTAGGACTTAAGGGAGTGTCAGCCAAGCCTCACGGCTAGTGAGGGAGGATTTCAGTCAAGAAAGCCAAGTGTTTTCGATACAAGAACCCACACACGAAGGACCTTTGCAAAAGCAATGAAGGTTCCCAGCTCCACCCAGGCTCCTGCTCTGTAAATCAGTGTCTGAAATGGGTCTCCGCATCACCGCGGTTCCACACGGTGCGGGTTCCACCCCTTCCTCACCCCTCCTGCCCCCTTTTGGTGCACCCAGCACAGACCCGCAGGGAGAAACGCCGGCCGGCTGAGAGAGGCTTGGCTGGCCTGATTATAAAGCTAACTAAACGAATTAATCACAACAGATTAATAAGAGTGACAAGGTGAGAGAGGTGACATTCTCCAAAATCTCCAATTTGGTATGAGTGTGCTTATTATTTTTTTATTTTAATCCCTATAGCAATTTATTTCCTGTAAAGCAAAGTTTCTCCAAGAATGTCCCAAAATGTAGTCAAGGTTAACTGCGCTGTGAGCTTATTCAATATTTATGATTCTTTTTATTTGTATTACTAGGACTTTTGGGGGGCTCCAAAAGGTCCATTAATCAAACAGAGTGACAAAATGAGCCATTTGACAATTGGAACAAGGGCTGAATATTATTATGATTATGTGTGTGTGTGTGTGTGTGTGTGTGTGTGTGTGTGTGTACATTTCATCCAGGAATAAAAGGACCAACTTAACTTCATCAACAGTGCCTGATTAATTGTTACAAAGTGTCATCCATAAATTCCCCTTCGATCTAATAATCCTCTCAGACGATTTAACAATATACCCCGCGAGTTGCCTTTATTGAGGGCTGAGTTCCTGAGAAAGGAAGGGGTGACACAAATAGCTCCAGTGACTGGAGACAGTCAGTGGACAGCGTTCAGGGAGCTGACAGTTCTGAAATACAATTATCAGCGTGATCTGCTTAAGAATTCATCAGCAGCTTCTGCCTTCTGAAGACTAAAAGAATACCGAGACGTACAAAGAGAAAGAGGTGATAAGAAGGCATCACTTTCCTCCAGTCTCATAACTGTAAATTGAAGAAAATTAGTTTCTTTGCTTCCAGCTCATTGGCATATAGGCAGCATTATATTATAATTTCATAAGCATAAATCCTTTGAATAAATTTCAGAAGAATAAGTGAATTAGAAATGCAAGTAAAGTATCTAAAAAACTTAGCTCTACCAGGCAGGGGAGGAGGAGATGTAAGAGACACAGGGAAAGAGAAAACCCCTTGTGGGGGCCTTTCCTTGGGTTCTCAAAGCTCTGTTTCAGGGAAAGGCAGTTTTTAACCCCATTCTGTGCCTGTTGGCGAATGAAATCACCATCTCTCCTCTCCTCGTTCTCATGTTCCAAGGAATCTGAGTCATAATTTATCATAAATTAATTTTGGAGAAACAACAGGCTTGGGGCATGTTATAATTATTGTTATTTGTTTATTTATTATCATGTTAACCGTTATTTATTATTATGTTAAGCACATGTGAGATCACAAAGGTTGCTCCCTGTGGTTTCCTAGCAACAAGCCAGTGGGCTCTTCCACGCAAGTTTCCAAACATCCTACTCCGTTACAGTGGGGGTGGGAGGCAGATGACGGCCAGCTTGGGGTCCCGGCTCTCTCCTTTCCTGAGGGAAGCGGAGAGATGGACGGTGGAGAGGAAGGGTCTCTCTGGCCCCTGGTGGTGCTTCACTAGCCGCAGAGCAGATCATTTCAAACAAAGACCGTTTATAGGCAAAACCCTGGACCCAAAGGAAGACGCCAGTGGCTGGAGTCAGTTGGACAAGGGCATCCTTTCCAAAGCCTGTCTTCGGGGACCACACACGGGGCACCCTGCATGGCCAAGGGAGGAGGAGGTGCTGGGAGGGGCAGGGCAGGGGAGACGCCCCGAGGGCCTCAGCGACCCCACCCAGCCTGCTGCCTTGTGGCCGCACTCACCGCCCCACGGTGGCCCCGACTAGCTTCCTGAACCCGTCACCATGTGACGGGAGCCAAGGGACAGAGCCTCTGCGTCTCAGCTGTGTTTAAGCAGCCTCGCAAGAAGACGAACACCCATCCGCAAAGTCTCTTGTGTTAGAGCAGAAGTGCAAGAAGGGGATGGATGTTCCCTCTTTCCTGCACGGCACCCCCTTATGCAAAGGACACCTCCCTGGGGGACCCACATAGGAGCTGCCGGACCAGAGGGATTGGGCTGGTGTCCTTTGCTGGCCTCCTCAGAAGGCCCTCCACACCTCTCATGGGGTCACTTCCTATTCTGGTTGAGAAACTTCTGGCCTGGCGATGCAGCACATTCTCACTATGGTGGGACCACTCCGCACGGTCTCTGACGCAGCGCCCCCCCCCCCCACTGTACAGCAGGATTCCCCAGCAATGATATTTTTCCTGATAAACTTTTCATTTAAAATAACTAAATTTACAAAAAAAAATTGCAAAGATAATATAGAGAGTTCCCATAAACCTCACACCCAGTTTGCTCCTATTACACCTTCTGTTACTATGGGACATTTGTGACAATTAATGAACCGTTATTGGTGCTTTATTATTAACTGAAGTCTATACATTATTCAGATTTGTCGCTTTTCCCTAAAGTCTATTTTCTGCTCCAGGATCCCATCCAGGACACCACATCACACTTAGCTAGCCATCATGCCTCCACAGTCTCCTCTTGCCTGTGACAATTTCTCAGGCTTCTCTGAAATTAGTAACCTTGGCAGTCGACAGGAGGCTGGCCAGGTATTTTGTAGAAGGTCCGTCAATATGAGTTTGTCTGATGTTTTTCTTATGAGTAGTATATGGATGGCTCATATGTGCCCCCTAAAATGCATAGGTTGAAATAGAATCCCCAATGTGATCTTATTGGAAGGTGGGCCTTCAGGAGGCGATTAGGTCATGAGGGTGGGGCCCTCTTAAAAGGGATTCGTGCCCTTATAGGAAAAGGCCAGAGAGCAAGGGAGCTCCTTTTCAATCACCTGGGGACACAGTGAGAAGTCTGCTGCCTGCCACCCAGAAAAGAGCCCTCTCCAGACCCACTGGCACCTTGATCTCAGACTTGCGGCTTCCAGAGCTGTGAACGATGTATGTCTGTGGTTTATAAGCCACCAGCCCGTGGTACTTTGTGATAACAGCCCGCACGGACTAAGACAGACTGCGTGTCTGGGATGCGGAGGAAGACCGCGGAAGTAAGTTTCGTTTCCATCACATCATTCAAGGTGCATGCGGTCAACAGGACTCACCGCTGTTGACATAAAACTTGATCACCTGGCTCAGGTGGTGTCTGTCAGTCTCTCCACTGCCAGGTTGTCCTTTCCCCCTGTTCTGTACTTTGGAGAAGGAAGCCCCTGTGAGCCACCCATGCTTGAGGAGTAGGGGGCTGTGTACCATCTCCTGGAGGGCAGAGTTTCTACATAAATTATTTTGAGTCGGCAGGGGAGATTATTCTCTTCTCCATTCATTCGTTCAATCATTTCTTTCTGTCAGACTGGACTTAGAGTTCTATTCCAGTGCCGCTTCATTCATGCTGTTGCTGAAATGCGTTAACCATTGGGAGTCCTTTCCATTGCTCCTGTGTCCTTTTGACACACCCCCGTCATTGGGGCCTTGGGGGTTGGTTTGTTTTTTAGCACTTCCTCACTTTCTGGCATCACCAGGGGCTCCAGGCCCACCTTGTCTACTTCCTGCCCCAGTCCTAGCATCAACCGTTTCTCCACAGACCCCTGGTTCTGTTTACTGGAGAAAGGTATTAGCAAACAAGAACTGGATATTAGGTGTGCACATTGCTATGAGGGCTGGGAAGCTTTCAAAGATTTGCTTACCTAGGTTGCAACCAAGACCAATTGCCGGAGTCTCCCGAGACAGGACCCAGATACCAGTATTTTTAAAGCTTTGTCTGTCCCCCAAGAGCTTCCTGCTGGAAGGCTGCAATGGCAGATCGATAAGGACAGACAAGGCTGCTGGGGGAATTGTAGTAGCTGAGCGGGCCCCGGTCTGTGTCCCTGTAATTAATTAGCAGTTACTGTCCTTAAAAGAAAACTATTAATAAAATTATGCTGGCCACGAGAGCTTCTCATTGAACGAGTATAACGTGCTAGGTGCTTTAGATATGATCTCCTTTAACCCTGCAAACGACCATCTGAAGCCGGCATCGTTAAACCCACACATGAGAAAACAGGCTGGAAGAGGTCACGTAATACAGCCACGGTGACCAGACTGGCTCATTTCAGGACGGGGACTTGAGCCGAGCCTCCCGACTCTATAATCACAGTCATGGTCATATTCAGGCGCTGCACAGCACAAACCCCCCCACCCGTGACCATCTAGTCTAGGACAGCGCCAAGGAGAAAACTGGAGCCGTTCTCACCCGGAGCTGCTAAACCAAGTACAAACGCCCCGAACCGCACTGCCGGGACACCCTCGCCAGAGTGCAGATTTCCTACAGAACCTCGGACGCGTTTGCAAACCGAACCACTTGCTATTTCCCACACGTGCCTCTGTTCATACCGCTTCCCTCCCGTCTTCCCACTTATTGGACTCCTTCAAGGCGCAGTATACATGCCTCTTCCTAGGACGCCTTCCTGATTTTCACACTCCTACACATCACATTCAGATCCTATCGCATTTCTGAACACTGGCACTTAGAGTAGCCTTCTTTGCATTGAGGTTTGTGAGCTCACCTATTACTCTTACTGTCATTCTTCTGTCGTTTCCTTCAGACGAGACCTGGGTTGTCTTTATCACCTTCTCCTCTGTCGTATCCAGCCTGGGGTAGTTTGAGTTGATGTGAGGCTACCGGACACCTGTCCTGAGCTCTTCCCTGTGGGAAGGAGAACCGCCTCCCTCACACGGGATCCCACCACCTAGAGGCGACGCGAAGGGGAGAGTACTTCATCACCCGCCCTTACGGTGATGGAAAGAGATAGAGATATTCCAAACATGGCGACAGCGGCGCTGTGTGGGTCCACTGACGGCCTCAGGGCCCCCCTGCAGCCCGCGGAGGGTGCAGCGATGCCAGCTGCTCCGGCCAACAAGGCGACTGACAGTGTCTTCCAGGTGGAGACTAGGAGCCCGTGTGCTCACTGAGCTCCCACGTCCCCTTTGTCCTGCCTGGTTTTGGAGGCAGCCTGTCTAGATGGACTTCTATCAGCTGGGTCCCCGCGTGACCCCAGCGGGCTGAGTTTTCTGATGATTCTGTTCATACGTGTGGTGAGAAAGAAGAACTGTCGTGTGTTGAGCCACTGAAAGTTTGGGTTATTTGTTGCCATGGCGTAACCTAGCTTGTTTGACTAGCGGAGCCACGTACTGTACCATCTCAGAATAATCAGGTCCTTGTTTGCTGCTAGAAGAAGCATTTGTGGGATTTCCCTGGTGGCACAGTGGTTAAGAATCCGCCTGCCTATGCAGGAGACACGGGTTCAAGCCATGGCCTGGGAAGATCCCACACGCCGCGGAGCAACTAAGCCCGTGCGCCACAACTACTGAAGCCTGCGCGCCTAGAGCCCATGCTCTGCAACGAGAGAAGCCACCACAAGAGAAGCCCGCGCACTGCAACGAAGACCCGATGCAGCCAAAAATAAAAACAAATAGATACATTTTTTCAAAAAGCGTTCATAATAATGAAGCTAAATATTCGTGTGTGGTAACACGATGCGTATGATATAGCATCCTCTCTGCGCTGCCATGTAATTCTGAGCAAATGTGCACACACACTACAGCATGCAGTGTGGCCGTTCCTTGGAAGCAATTTTTCATGCTCCTATGAAAGCTGCTAATTTTTCTCATTGGAGGGAGGCCAATTCAGCTCAGTTCACCAAGGCGTCCACCATAGAATTCATTGAACGTTGTTTCCTAAAGCTACGTGAGGTGCAGTGTCCAGAAGACGGGTATTTTCCCTTCATGAAAAGATAGACAACGGGGAAAACGCCTTTCCTTCCTGTCTTCCTTTCTCTTTCTTCCCTTAAAAAACTCAGAATGATGTTGTGATTAACTTGTATTTTGCAGCATAGTGGATATGACAGTCAACCAAATTAATCCCATTATGCAAAACCCAGTTCACAAATGGTTTTGCATTTTTGCAAAATTATGTCAATTTCCCCATAAATTGAAGAGACTGTGTCAGTTTTCTGAACTGCACAGACACAACCCAGAGCTGTGAGTCTCTATTCCTCTAATTCCGAAAGATACAGATTTTAGTTCTGTGGCACGAATTAAGATTCATGACTTTAATGCTGATATTTTTGTTTACAGGAGACTTGCCTGAGAATTACCTTTCATTTTCACTTCCGTTTAAAACCTTCTTCGGCATCCTACTCACCGTGGTGGGAAAAAGAGAGAATGGGGAATTGAGAAGAAAATGGTTAATGTAAAATCCTTAATGATTTTGATATTAAGAACGAGATTCATGCTTTCCTTCCACTTCTGAGGCACTCAGCCTCCTCCAGCCGGGCGCCGGCCTCACTCTGCTTTTAGGGTGGTCAGAGCAGAGAGGGCTTCCCAACTGCCGTCCGCTTGGCCAGCAGCAGACGTGCTGGTGGTGGCCAAATGTGCTTGGCATTGACTGTGATCTGTGAATTCCCTGTAACTGGACCAACTTGTCAAATTAAACCCGCTCCTGCTTTGAGCTGCAGAGCAGCCAGGATCTGGACGGCTCCCTCTCTGACCCCTGTCACCAGCCCTCCAAGCCTCTAACATCTGCTCTCTGGGCTCTGCCTTTTCACCTGGTTCATTTCAGATGCAGCAAGCCCCCTCTGCTCCACGCTCAACATTGCCTCCTTTCTCTCTCTTAAAGGGAGAAAGAAAAAGCTTCCTTGTTTTGAAGAGTGGAGCTCTAAGGGCTAAATTACTTACTGAATTCAGAAAATCTATTTTTTAATGGCTGTTCTTTCTTTGCGTAGCATTTTTTTTATTCCAGTAATGCTTTCTTGCACAGTGAATTGTTGACTTTTTAGGCTTTAGATTTATTAGGCATGTGTCAAGTTGTCAGCCTCCTACCGTTTGCATTTGTGTCCACCTTGCAAACAGCAGGGAAAAATACTTTTTTTCCCCAAACGTTCACTTCTTGGCAGTTCTGAAACAAATTTTTGAACAGTTGCTGTTCCTATTGATAGCAATAGTTTGATGTTTCAAAAAAAAACCCAGGGTTTTATTTTCCCCTAAATTTTTGACATGTTCTGTCATATCATATCATATCATACCCTGATGCATCAAAAACAAAAAGAAAGGAGGGCCCAGGCTGCACTGTTCACATAGATCGTAAGCCTCTGCTAAACACCCACCCATCTGTTCACTGCTTTCGTCCTTTTGTTCTGCCTCTAACGCTGGTTTTCCACAATAAAAACCTGCCTTGGCTTCTTCGAAGACGCTGCAGCCTCCCTGGCAAGGCTTCCTAATCTCAGAGAGAAACAGTTTCAAGGAATTAGGGGACTGCTCGTATTTTCCTAATGTGGTGACTGGAATTTAGATACAACCAACGCGCACCATCAAAAGGGAAGAATATACAATCGAAGTGGGCACCCCCGACAGCCTCAGGCAAGTGTCACCTAAAAGTGCCGAAACTGGGGAAAAAAAGTCAGCCATCAAAACTGTTCCTCCCAGAGTGTCCCCTGGCCTCAGGTAGGGCCGCCCGCACTTCCAGCCGGTGACTTTGACCTGTGGGGTCCCCTGGCTCTGCTCCAGCAGTTTGTCCTCCCTCCGGAAAGGGGAGGTGGGGTCGTGGGCAGGTCCTACCGCCTGCCGGACCACTCCCCACCCTCCGTGACGCCGCGACCCCCCTCCCCTGCCACCTCCACCGGCAAGGGGCCCCAGCGTCCCGGGGACCCGGCTTCCGGAGAAATGAGGGTGCCTCACGGACCACGAGCGCTCAGGACTAGGAAGCGGATGGGCGCGTGATGGCCCCGCCGTCCACGCATCAGCCTGCGGATGGCAGGGGAACGGGACCCGGTGCCGGGACTAGTGAAAGGACAGACGGGCAGACGGCGGCCGTAGGATGGGAGGCGAGGCCGCGCCTCCTGCAGGACGCACCACCGGGTGGCTGGAGCCCGGGACACACTCCGCGGCTCAGAGCGGACACAAGAGGGGCTGCGCCAGAGATCAAGGCCTGGAGGTAAACCGGGACTCGACGTGACTTATGCAACACAAGGGACTGGGCTTGGGGTTTTCTTCTGCCACCTGGTGACACCACGGCCCTGCCCGTTCGTCCCAGCCGGATCCCGAGAGCCACGCTCTGCTTCCCGGCAGCTTCGTGGGCCTGTGTCGTCACCCCGGGGCCAGCTCGGAAGGGCCCACACTTGGTTTGGTGCCCCCGTGTTGCCATTTCGAAATTCCTCCCAATTTTATCTTCGAGCTTGTGCTTTGTCAGTGGCGTTGGGGGAGGAAAGCGGGCGTGTGAGCCGAGGCTGTGGGGGGGTGTGTGGTCCCTCTCAGCCCCGCTCGGAGCTCCCGGCCCAGCAGAGCAGCCGGCTGCAGCGCCAGGACCAGGCCGCGGTGACGTCTGTCGGGGAGAGGGCGGGTTGGGGGCTGACAGCTCCAGGAGGCCAGACTTTCTGGTCGAACCAGAACTTGTCTCGAAGGCAGGGAGATGGCCGTGCCGTCCAGAGAGCCACCAACTACCAGCCGGCCCTTCCCAGCCCTTCTTACACCTGCTGCCTTCCCAGCCAGTCACGCTGAACGCCATGACTGCAAGGAAAGGGGAAGATGGGTCCCCAGACCCCCCCTCCTTGATCCCTTCCTTGCTGGCCCGTGAGCCGGGCGGGGCGAGGCCGGCAGCGTGCGCACGTGAGGCAGGAAACGGACACGCTGTGAGTTTTGTGCGGTGCTTTCGGCGTGGTGAGAACGGAAGAGCGCGTCACTGGCGGGCGTCAATCGACGCGACGAGGCAAAAACCGAGTGATTCTGGGGGTTACGCACAGCTTAAATTCAATTCCCTCGTATGTGCATGTAAAGCTGGCACCTCGTGATACCAAGGTGAACATGAAAATTATGCTAGTCATCTACATTTGTGACTTCTCATGGCTTACAACTCTGACATCAAATGGCAAATAAAAACTCTCCTAAGCGGAGAGGCCGCAGAAGAGAGGGGAGAGCTTTCTCTCTCGGAACTTGCCACGCTCCTTCTTTGTGTCTTTGTGTCCTCGACACGGTCCTGCACTTCCAGTCCTGCCCCGTGGGGCGCGTGGCCGGCTCTGCCCGGCCTCCATCCTCGGATCCCCCCGTGGCGCCCTCTCCACGACCTTGGATGAAGTTCACGTCTGGTGTCGGCTACAGCAGGGGGTCACCCACTCTGCCACGGCCCCCTTCGGGCTTTCCACCTCCAGACGTGTCTCCCTGCCGCTGCCTTCAAGTTGGCCCCACACCCCCGGCCCCACGCTTGGCCGGGGACCCTGCACGGCCCCGAGCAGCACGCAGCCAGCACTGCCCTTGGCCGCCGCCGGGCCCCTCCCCGCAGCCCAGACACCACTCCTTCTGGAAGCTGGGTGTGGCCTGCGGGCTGGGTGCATTCTCCCACTGCACTCTCTAATTAACTCGTCTGTCCCTCCACCCATGACCTTCAGGTAGAGCTGCGTCAGACCACCTTTATCCCCAGGCCCAGGGGAAGGCACCTAAGAGGCCACGGGGGGTGGACCTTTAGAGGACTTTAAGCAGGAACTTGGGTAGCTTTGCATTTTAGAGAAATAGTTCTGCTTGTGACATGAGGATGGATGGTGGGTTGAGGGCGCAGGACCAGGCAGAGGCAGCCAGTAGGAGACGGTGTTGACCATTCTGGAAGGAAGTGGGGAAGGTCCAACCCAGGGACACTTAAGAGCTTTTGGGAAAGAGGGCTGGGGGCATCGGGGCCGGGGGCGGAGAGGCCGGCTCTGCATGCTGGGCAGGGAGGGGCCGGGCTGGGATCGTCGCTGGCAGAGGGGCCCTGGGGAGGGTGTAGCTGAGCTCCGAGCTTCAGTTTCCTATTCTGTGTAAGGAGGGTCGGTGGGAGGTGGGGTTGGCTCCTTGGAGCACCGGCATTCTACCAGGCAAACAGCATGGCCTCCGTGCAATCTCTCAGGCGTGGTCCCTGCCTGTCTGCAGCTGAATTTGTTTCCCAGGGCTGCCGTAATAAGTACCAAAAACCTGGTAGCTTCACGCAACGGAAATTTATCCTCTCACAGTTCTAGAAGCCAGAGGTCTGAGATCACGGTGTCGGCAGAGCTGTCTTCCTCTGGAAGCTCTAAAGGAGGGTCCTCCCCTGCCTCTTCCGGCGTCTGGTGGCTCCTGGAAATCCCTGGCTTGAGAGGTTGCATTGCCCACTTTCTGTGGCCATCTTCTCTGTGTCCTGTCTTCTTATAAGGACATCAGTCATTGGATTTATGGCCAATCTCATCCAGTGTGACCTCATCTAAAAAATTACATCTGCCAAGATTCTGTTTCTGAATCAGGTCCCATTCTGGGTTCCAGGCAGACTTGAATTTGGGGGGCGGGGGGTGGGGGGATGCTGCTTAACCCATGACACCTGTGCTTTCCTCTGGGTGTAGGAGCTCTTCCCTAAAGCGGGGCTCCAGAACGGAGCTGTGTGCAGTCACACTGGCCAAACAGAAGGAAATGGAGCTTCTATCAGTACATACGTGAAATTGTTATTTGGGGGTAAGTTGTATAACATCTGTAATATAGTAGTAGCATGGTACGTGTATATAATTAACAAATAGATATGCATTCAGAGGGCGACTCCCAAACGTTTTAATGGTGGGCTCACACAGTCAAGCAAGCTTGGAGGCGGCCGCTGAGGCAGTGAGCTCCTTGACCGGGGTCCCATCAGAGCATCACTGGACACCCATCACCTTCTGCTGAGATCAGCACTCAGTAGTGACTTGACGTGCGTGAATGAGATAGAAGCGAGGAGAAAGAAAATACCTGTTCGTGATTTGCAGCCCCGGGGGCGCCGTGTCGCGTCGTGGTTATGAGCCGCGGCTCCGGGGTTCGGCTTCACGCCTTGGCTCCGGTCTAGCCTCGTGATCTCGGGCCCGTCACTTCGCTGGCCGTGCACACGCGGCCCAGCTCTGCCTTTTCTGAACCTGGTCCGGCGCCAGTGCTCGCTCCGGAGGACCGTGACACAGGCCCTTGTTCTTCCTCCCCTTGGGAAGCAAGGTCGAGGGTGTGTCGGAAGCTCCATCACCCTCTACTCTGAGCCATCCTGGCAACGACGGCATTTCAGACAACGTAGGTTGAAGTGTGTGTGTATGTGCGTGTGCGTGTGTGTGAGTGTGTGTGTGTGTGTGTGTGTGTGTGTGTGTGCAGAGAGAGGGAGACAGATTACAAGCTCATCCCAGGCTAATGAGGCCTGTAAGTATGGGGGAACCACACTGGACCATTTTGCTACAGAACTGCACCGCTGAATTATAATTAATTTGTTGTCTGACATTACCTGTAGGCCTTCTTAAGCATTTCTACCTTCCTGGCTGTTACTGCCCGCTGAACTCCGATGTTTGGGGTTAGCATCCTCTGGTTCAATCCTCCTGCAGTTTTCCACACTGAGCCTCATTTATTCCTTGTCTATATTTCTGGGCCCTTGAATGACTTCTCTGTCATCACTGGTCTTCTCAACACCTCCCAGTTTGGTATAATCTGTGCATTTAATGAACAAGTCTTTATCTTCTCCTCCAGATAATGAACGAGGATGTTAACTAAAGCCAGGCTCAGTGCTGACCCCTGGGGCACTGCGCCGGACGCCCCCTCACGTCCTGCGCAGCTGTTTATCATTAGCTTTGCGCGACCCTTCCCGCCAATCCGGCCAACAGGGCGGAGCCCACCTGCAAATCGGAGGGGGTCCCCTGGGTGGCGCTGGTCGCGGCAGACCCGGCGCGGCCCCGTGGGCTCTGGGACAGGTCACACGCTGACCTCGGGGCGTCCCCGTCCCCGCAGCAAGAGGGGAGTGGACCAGGCTCCCTTCCCCCACCTGCGTCGGCCGCGCCCATCTCCCCCCCCTTCCCCCCCATCTCCCCCCCATCTCCCCCCCCATCTCTTGCCCCCCCCCCGCCCCGGCCAGCGCTTCCTTTCCCAGCCCTAGACCTTCCGACACTGGGATGTAAACAGGCCTCTCAAACCAAACCAACAAACCCCTTCGTCCCACGGCTTTCGATTTTCAGGAAAGGCCACCTTCCCTGGGGCTTGCGCTGGACCATCTCAGCATCTCGGCACCGCCCTCCCCGCGGCCGAGCTGTCGGCAACGCAGTCGGCGCTGCCTTCAGGGCCCAGGTCTCCAGCTGACCCGCCCGGGACTGCGGCCCACGCCGCCCTTCTCACCCCGCCTCAGCACAGCAGCAGGAACCTGCAGAACCTTCCAGACAGGCCTCGCTCAGCCCCGCCACCCCAAGCCCACCGCCGCCTCGGGCGAAAGCCCAAGTCCTCCTGACGACGCGTTCTTCCTGCCGCTGTTAACAAGTCACCACAAACTGAGAGGCACAGACCACACGAGCGTATTATTAGTTCACGGCGCCGGAGGTCAGCGTCCCAAGTGGGGCTCGGGAGGCTGAGGTCGGGGTGTTGGCAGGGTTGAGTCCCTTCCGGACGGAGGCCCCCGGGGAGGACGGCGGCCTCGCGCCTCCCGCTTCCGGAGGCCGCCCCCGCTCCTGCGCTCACGGCTGCCCCATCCCCACCTCCGCTCCATCCTTACACCTCCCCCTCTGCCTCCCACAAGGACCCCCTGATTCATCAGGACCCCCAAATAATCCAGGATTTTCTCCAGTTCGTTAACTGAATGACACGTGCCAAGTCCCTTGTGCTGTTTAAAGGACCAGACCCACAGGTTCTGGGGTTGAGGGTGAGCCCGTCTGAGGCCACTGCGCTGCCCGCCACGGATGCCTTCAGGGTCCACCACGTGGCTGCCTGATTACTTCTCCGCCTTCATCTCCTGCAGAGGGAGGCTGTGACCTACGGGGTGAGCCTTGACTTGCAATGTTTTCCAATTTCCCTGATGTAAACCCTCCCGCCGTGTCTGATTTTAAGCTACCAACATGGCTCCGCTGAACAGGAATTCGGGGAGAGGCGCCAGCCAGCCCCAGCGGACCCCTGCAGGGCCTCTGCGCCTGCCTGCTCTGGGCTGTGAGGCTCTGCCTCAGAGACCACAGCCCCACGGCGACCTCCCTTGGGTCTGCTCAAGCGGCACCTTCTCAGGGAGGCCTCTCTGGCTACACCCCGGCCCGCGTGTCCCCTACTCCCATTCTTCGTCTCTCCTCTGCATCCTATCACCATCTAAAATTTCGCCATCTGAAATCGCACGTTGTACTAACTTATCATGTGTGTTGCCTATATCTGCTCAGGGCGGAATGTGAACACCAGGGAGGCGGAGTTGTGTTCTGTGTGGTTCACTGCTGGCTGCCAGGTACCCCCTGCATCTGGAACAGTGCCTGGGACACAGGGCTGCCCCAGCAGCAGCCGCGGGATACACAAGTGAATGAATATCGGACCCTGCTGAAGGCGGGGCGGAGACCTGTCCGCCGGTGCAGCTCAACGGTCCAAGCCGTGGGGAGGGCGGTGCAATGGGCTGGTACGACTCCTTCTTTGGAGACCCATGCTGCGCCTCTCGGAGAGTCCCTTTTATTTCAGCGTGCGGACGTGTCCCTTCCGCCTTCACACTTCTCTGCTGTTCAGGTGAACGTTCATGTTAGATTGGCTAGGGACTCGTTCATGAAATAATGCTCGTGTGTTTTGCAGGAAAGCTCATCAATTGCTATTTTCTAACTTAGTAAGAAATCCCTAGCCTCTACAATAAGAATATATAAATCAAGGAGACCAGGAGGAAAAGGATGAGTCCAAGAGATCCTCAAGTAAGGATGTTGACAAGGATTCCGGAAAATGCTTATTTTCCTTTAGGGATGAGGTGTGAAAAGGCATCGAGCATGACCTTAAGGTTTTCACCCTGGATAGTGAGATTAGAGGAAAAAGGTAATTCTTATGGGATAGGAAAACATCAAGAATAGTTGGGAACTAAAAATGATATTTAATATTTATTAGTTACTGATTAAAGGTTGGTGCCGTGCTAAACACTTTCCTTGTGTTGTCTTAGAACAAAGGAGAGAAGCCCGCTCAGAGGTAACTGTAAGGCTCTATAGGGGGCAATTTGCAATGAGTATAATCACAGCCATTAATAACTCAGTTCACTTTGCAGAACCAGAAAGGATCCATGGTGTCGTTCAAACTTCTGGCCTTCAGCACAGTTGCGTCCTTTGACCTTTCATCTCGGGCCTCCCCTCCCACATCGACTCCCAACTGACACCGGCTGCTCATCGGATGACTCTGTCAGCCCGGGTGTCCTTGATTTTGCAACTATTAGTGAGGGGTGTCCACCATCCAGGTTTCCTCAGGATTTCAGAGTCAGCTGTGATGATCATCATCTTTCTCAAGGTGGCTTTGTGACAGTCTCGGGCTCGTTGAGAAAGAAGGGTTCCGAGATGGAATAAGATTGGGAATACAAGTTAAAAAGTGTTAATCCAGTTTCTTTACCGCCCGACACCCCAGAACTCTTCATGTGCAACGGTGTGAGGTCAGTCCTCAAGAAAAGAGTGTTACGTACAAAGTTTCCCAGACTTTGTGTGTTCCTGTTTGTATGAGCGGTGTCTTGGATAGTTTCTGTTCTCTGGAAAGCCCTCGGGAAATACTCTTTTCCCTGTGCTGTTGGATTTCTTCTGTCTCCAACCAAGCTCGATGCTCAGTTGCCCACCTGATGGGAATAAGGGAGACAGGAGTCCAACAACAATTGGGTGAAGAGCCTTAGCTTTGGGCAGATCAACGGTCCTGCCAAGAACAATTAGAAAAGCTAGACATATAGGTAGATGATAGATAGATAGATAGATAGACAGACATGGATGACAGATGATAGAAAACAAAGCACAAATAGATAATAGAGGATAAATAGATATGATAAAGATGAGGGAGAGATATTGATAGACAATAGAGAATGATCGATAGATGATACATAGAGAAAGAGAGGAGAGAGATATAAAGAGAGAAAGAGAGAGGCAGCTAGCTCTAGATATAACTATTTCTTTTAAAGTCACTGGAGGGCTACTGAGGGGACCAGGACTTAGGGGTCATGATCCTAAGAGGAGGAAACATCAGAGAAGTGGGCTGATATTTTATGAACCACACTCCCCTTCAGGACAAATGCAGATGCTTGATATAAGGCAAAATCTAAGAATCTGAGCAGGGGGCTGGGACTAAGAGACAGAGGAGGCATTGGAGCTTCTGGGAATCTCACAGGGCTACAGAGGTAAAAGCTGGATCTCAGGGGTGTCTAAGCAGAACAAAGCTACCAGGAAGAAAGGACACAGAGAGGTGAATTCAGTGCACAGTATTCAGTGCAAAGGCCAAATAGATGCATATTTGGTGACAGAAAATGTGCACATCTGTTTAGCAAAAGATATGTAAAATATATTTGTTGCAGCTTTCTTTGTAATAGCCAAGAAGTGAAAACAACACAAACATTTATCAACAGTAAAATGGATAAATAAATTCTGGTGCATCCCATCCATGTAAAGTAAAACACTTCAACACAATGACAATGAACAAACCACACACAAGAATACGGATGGATCTCATAAATATGATAATGAGTCAAAGAGGAGTACAAGAACCACAGAAGAATCCAAGAGAGAATACACTCTGTGAGTCCATGTATCTAAAGTTCAAATGGACAAGCGAATCCCTGGCATTTAGAGTGAGTTGTGGCTACTTTTCTGGGAGCTGGCACACCCTTGGGAGGGTGAGGGGGGCTCCTGGGACCCTGTCACGTGTCAGTTCTTGATCTGATGCTGGTTATACGTACGCTCACTCTGGAAATTCAGCTTGGCTTATACTTCAAAAAATGCATTAAAACACCTAACAGCATGGCCCAAACCGGGAACACTGACAACACCAAATGCTGGCGAGGACGCGGAGCAACGGGAACGCTCATCACTGCTGCTGGGGACGCGCGAGGGTGCCGCCACCTTGGAAGACAGTTTGGCGGTGTCTTAACAAAACTAAACATATTTTCCACAGGATCCGGCAGTCATACTGCTTGGTATTTACATAAAGGAGCTGAACTCATGTCCACACAAAAATCTGCACGCAGATGATTACAGTAGCTTTTTCATAATTGCCAAAACTTGGAAGCAACCCATATGCTCTTCAGGAGGTGAAATGGATAAACCGTGGTGCCTCCAGGCCATGGAATATTGTTCGGTGCTAAAAAGAGATGAGCTATCCAGCCATGACAAGACACGGAGGAGACACAAATGCACTTTACTAAGTGAAAGAAGACGATCTGAAAAGCCTCCATACTGTGTGAGTCCAACTAGATAACATCCTGGAAAAGGCACAACTATGGCGACAAGAAAAGAGTCACTGGGGGGCTTCCCTGGTGGCGCAGTGGTTGAGAGTCCGCCTGCCGATGCGGGGGACACGGGTTCGTGCCCCGGTCCGGGAGGATCCCGCGTGCCGCGGAGCGGCTGGGCCCGTGAGCCGTGGCCGCTGAGCCTGCGCGTCCGGAGCCTGTGCTCCGCAACGGGAGAGGCCGCGACAGTGAGAGGCCCGCGTACCGCAAAAAACAAACAAACAAACAAAAAAAAAGGTCACTGGTTGTCAGGGGTTGATCTGGGGTTGGTTGAATAAGATTTGAAACAGTGGACAGCACTGTATGATACTATAATGGTGGATTCCCATCCAAACCCACAGAAGGTACAGCAGCAAGAGTGAACAGTAAACTATGGACTTTGGGGTGATAATGTGTCAATGTAGTTTCATCAGATGAACCCAGTGGGGGATTTTGAGAGAGGGTTGGGTGCGTAGAGGCAGGGAGTATGTAGAAAACCTCTGTACCTGCCACTCAGTTTTGCTGTTAACTCAACTGCCCTAAAAAATAGTGTATTTAAAAATTTTTAGTACATTAAGACAAAAAAATTTTTTAATATCTCATTTAAAAAGCATATTTGAGGGCTTCCCTGGTGGCGCAGTGGTTGAGAGTCCGCCTGCCGATTCAGGGGACGCGGGTTCGCGCCCTGGTCCGGGAAGATCCCACGTGCCGCGGAGCGGCTGGGCCCGTGAGCCATGGCCGCTGCGCCTGCGCGTCCGGAGCCTGTGCTCCGCAACGGGAGAGGCCACGACAGAGAGAGGCCCGCGTACCGCAAAAAAAAAAAAAAAAAAAAAAAAAAAGCATATTTGAGTCTTTTAAATTAAAAATATGTGCGTCCTGCCTTGACAGCACGGTGCCCGGCCTGCTGATCACTGAGTGAGACCCAGAGTGTAGGTGCTTCTCCCACAATGCCTCTGCCATGCAGGCCTATCCGAGATGGGGCCTCCTGCAGAAGCCGCCCGGCATCTCAATCTCTTGGTCACTGCTAGGACTGGAGAGAAAACCCTTGACCTGCTTTAAAAAAAAAAAAAGAAAAAGCAAACAAAAACGTCACCCAAGATGTACACTGACTCCACGGGGGAAGTAGAGGGATGGGCCAATCCATTTCTTATCTTTTACTTCTCCCCCGGGAGGCTCCATCCTTCCAGGTGTGCATAGCCCAGGCACCTGACATTGGCACTTGGTAAAGAAGGCAGGTAAGAAAGGAAAGAGGCGTTGGATTTCTTAAACCCCATATGGATGGACAAAATTTGCTCATTTTCCCAGTGAACATAAGGCTTTGCAAAAAAAAAAAAAAAGAAAGAAAGAAAATGAGAAAAAAAATAAAAGCTGTGCTATTGATTCAGCCAAAACGACCAGGAGAAGCAACAGCGTCTCCCCACGGGAGCTGCACCACCCCTCGGAGCACAGCAACCGCGGAGGGAAGACGCGTCCGCCGCCAGAAGGAACAGAAGAGCAGCTAGCAAAATAATCTGTTGGTGAGGAGGTGTTTTTACGAAAAATGCAATTGTTGTGGTAGTAATCGATGGTAATTATCATCGCACCCGCCCAGGCCCAGCCCCGTGCCTCCGAGGGGGGCGGCTGCCTTTTCGGGAAGGGCTGTACATACTGCACGAAGAGCACACGCATCCGTACAACAGGTCACCCACTCGCGGGCCGCAGGCCTCCCGGAGAGGGGAGCTGGCATCCCTCTCAGCGGTATTTGAAGAGCAAGCCAGACATACCTCAGACTCCGGAGATACGCTTGAAACTAGGAAAAATTGATTTTTTATTCCATATTCACTGCCAGATATTGCTGTGCTACACGGCTATATGCAGATAGAGGATGCTGCAGGTCAGTGATGGATCCCATGCTACCTTTAAAGGCATAAATCATTAAATCGTGTGGGCTTCTCCCATTTATAGCATAGCTGTTAGCGTTTAACCCATTTTTTTCCCCTTTGGGAAGAAATTGAGGGGCATGTGGGTGTATGGGCTGGAATTCAGGATTTTTAATTTTTATTTTCGGTACGCGGGCCTCTCACTGCTGTGGTCTCTCCCGTTGCGGAGCACAGGCTCCGGACGCGCAGGCGCAGCGGCCACGGCTCACGGGCCCAGCCGCTCCGCGGCACGTGGGATCTTCCCGGACCGGGGCACGAACCCGCGTCCCCTGCACCGGCAGGCGGGCTCTCGACCGCTGAGCCACCAGGGGAGCCCAAGGATAATTTTTTTTAAAGGCCATTTTATTGCGCTGTGTAAGGCTTATTGTTTACGTGGTCATTTTGTTGTTGCTTCTATTTTGAAAATTAGTATAACAGAAGTAAGACACGCGTGTGGGAAGTTGCAGTAATTCCAGAAATGTGGGAAGTAAAACGTGTACGTCTCTGCAGGACGGGAGCACCGTCAGCACTCGGGCTGCTGCCTCGACCCGGGCACCGGCGGCCTTCTGCCCTCCCTGCGGCCTCCCGCGGAGATGTGCGGGGCGCTCTGCCCCCGTGCGCGACCTCCGTGGCCGTGGACTGATCGTTCATCCAGCAGCCAGTCACCTACCCACTCGTGAACGAGCTCATCCTTCCGACGACGACGTGGGCGGGGCCCTGCCGGGTGCCGGGCGGGGTCCCCCGACGCGGAGGAAGCAGGACACGGTGTGTGCCACCAAAGTCGCCCTGAGGGCCCACGCGAGGGAGCCCCACGCCCAGGGAGATCGGGCAGGGTCCCCGCGCGGAGGGCCGACGCGGCTGGTGGGAGACCCGAGGCCGGGCCGAGGCGCGAGGGGCGGCCTCGAGGACCTCTGACCGCCGGCTGCTGGAGGGGTTCGGCCTCACGCCCCGGACGGCTGGGAGCCTAATCCCAGGGGCTCTTTCCCACCGCCCAGCGGCTCATCAGACGAGCCTTCCGTCTGATGCGCGGGGCAGATGCGCTCAGGAGGGGAAGGCGTTTAGGAAACGGTGGTCCTCCTGCAGGTTCCAGCGAGGAGACCGGGTTCCTCCCACGAGGGCTGGGAGCCCCCCAGAGCCTCCCAGGCAGGAGAGCTGTACGAGTTTCCCACCGCTGCTGGGACAAAGGACCACAGGGGGGTCGGTGTCCTCGCCCGGGCCGGCTTCTAGGCCCCTCCTGCAGGTCGTCGGAGCCCGGGGGCAGCACCTCCACACCTCCCTCTCCGGGCCTCCCGCTTCCGCTGTCACATCTCCCTCTTTCTTTGGTCTCTCGCCTCCTGTGAGGGGCCCTGTGGTGACATCAAGTCTCCCAGGACACGCCAGGCCCTAGTCGCGGTCCTTGGCCAGGAAAGGCAACGTGTTCACAAGTGGCGGGCATCGAGGGCTGGGCACCTCTGGGGGGACACGGGTCCGTCGGCTGCAGGGGGATCTGACACATAATGTCAGCCGCCCCCCTAACGCGAGTCGAGCGCCGAGCTCTCTTTGGCGCGGGTACTTATTCGAGATGGCGTCCAAGCGCGGCGGCATGTCGACATCACTCCCGTTTTACAGAAGGGCGGGCTGTGATCCTGAGGAGAAGGGACGTGCTCGGGGTCTCCCGACCTGGAGCCCGTGTCTGACTCCCAACCAGAGCTCCCCCAGAGGCAGCACGAGGGACTTGGAGGTGCTACCCGGCGCTCAGGTGTGGTGGCGGCGCCCTGCACGTGGCCGCTCGGGCCGCAGATGGAGAGGCCTCTGTCTCCCCCGAGAAAGTCTTCTCTGAAACCCCCTGCTCGCCTAGCACGCACATGGTGCCTGTTTTAGACCAGACTCTGCGCCGAGCCCGGAGAGGGAGAGCGCTGAGACCCGCGGTCCCAGCGCCCGGAGGGGAGACGCACGGCTGTGTGCACCGCCGTGGGGCCCCGGGAGATGGCGTTCACCTCTGTCTGGAAAGGTTAGGGAAGATCCCCAGAGGGGGAGACATTTGAAGGTGAAGGAGGAGGAGGAGCTTATCCTGCGCAGGAGCCTTGGGGCTCGGAGGCAGGAGAAACCCTCCAGGCAGAGAGGATCGTCTTTGCAAGAATGTGTGGGTGAGAGACAGAGACAGACTGAGACAGAGACAGAGACAGAGAGACCGAGGGACTGAGGGAGAGACAGAGACAGAGAGACCGAGGGACTGAGGGAGATACAGACACAGTGGAACGGAGAGATGGAGAGCATGAAGAGCTGAGGAGGAGAGAGAGGGAAGGGGTGGCTGGCGTCTGGAAGAAGGAAAGGGACGCCAGGGCAGGGGAGGGCCCTGCAGGGAAAGAGGAAGAGAGTGTGGATCCCTGGGAAGCCCTGGGCCGGGAACAGAGCCACCTTCCCGGGACACCAGGCATACTGAGCTGAGCCCCAGGAATCGAGGAAGCCCACGGAAACGGACAGGGTCACACGTCTCAGGGCCTGGCTGAGGTCCTGGTACCCACCGGCTGTGCAGATCTGGGGCACGTTTCTTAGTGGCTCGGGTCCCTTTCCTCACGTGCTGAAGAGCACACCGTCACGAGGCTTCCCACACCTAAGCGGCCTGGCTGTAACCACCTGCAAGGTTTCCAGGAGCACAGATGCCCCCGGGGAAGGGGCTGACCGCCCCCAGGGCTACAGGTGTAACCTCTCCACGCCAGACCATCAGGGGGTCCCTCGTGGAGCAACGACACAGGACTCGGGGAGATGTCGGATTCCCCAGGGCATCAAAGCCGGAGAGACCCCTGTCCCGCTAAGGCCTTAGCGCTGCAGTGGAGGCTCGGGAGCTGGCAGCGGGGAACAGGTGTCTTTCAGGCTGGAGGGAGCTCGGCCTCCTGGGCTCTGCCTGCTCCCGCCTCCCCGTCTTGCAAGGCTATGATGTAACCCAAGCGGAGGAAGGGTACAGGCCCGAGATGCTCGCTGTCCGAGTAGTTACAAAGGCGAAAAGCTGGGAACAAGCTGAGCGCGCAGCCACAGAGGGGCGGCGCCGGGAGCTACGCGCACCCATACGCGCCACACTTTGGAGCCGCGAAGAAACACGTCTGTGAAATGTTAATGACCTGGGAAAATGCTCAAAACAAAATGCTAGGGCAAAAAGCAGGTTCTGTTTTCTGGTTTATGAACTACGAATATGAGTTAACTGTTCACAATTAAAAAGTAACAGAACAAAAACAACAACAAACAAAACAAAGCAAACCAAAAAAAAAGCAGTAGAAGATGTGAGAGGGCTTGATAACAGCCATGTATGTGTCTGTATGTAAAGATACGCGCAGGTGTGGCTATGAGTGTATGAATGAAAGAAAACACGCAGGAATTTTAACATGTTAATTGATGTGATCTCGGGAAAGGGAACTTTGGAGGATTGTTATTTTGTTCCTTACATTTTTCTGTATTTCCAAATTTTTATCGTAAGCATGTGTTACACTTTTCGTTCTGAAGAAAAGGGGAGAAAACTAAAAAATGGAGATTTGCATGACTTTGACAGGGTAGTTCTGGATCCAGTGCTGGTGTCGTTGGTTTAAAGATGCTTCCCTGGCTTCCCACAGGTACCCCGAGACCTGGCTTTCTGGGTATCCCGAGTCCTGCAGAGCCTCCTAATTAATTGGAGACTAATGCAAGTTGTATCCACCTGCCCAAAGCTGGTAAATGCTATGCCAGGCGCAAACCACAGCTCAGAAACGCATGTCTGAAAATCAGTCAAGGGCATTTGTTTTACCCTTAATGTGTCTGGGTTTGGATACAAGACAAGGCCATCCTTCCTGGATTTGGGTAGAGACAGAGGAGCATCAAGGATGCCACGCTGAGAAGCTAAACATTCTATCCCCGATCTTCCGGGGGGTTCTTTTCCAGGAAGCTGCTGGCTGAGAAATTCGTGGTGAATCGCTGATGCTCTGAAGGGTGCCCCCTGAACACGCCCCCCCCCCCCCCACACACACACTCGTGTCCCTGGAGCCCAAACACCGTACTCCAGACTCAAGTGCTTCGTGACTCGAAGATAAATTTGCACGGTGCTTGGGCTGTGTTCTCCCTTGAAATTCCACCTCTGTTTTATAATGATTGCAAAAGAGACGTCAGAGGAATACAGCCTCCCAGGAAAAAGTCTCAGTAAATACACTCCTCAAAATTTTCATTCTTAATATATCAGTAGCTTTTCAGTTCATTATAGTGTTATTAGTCAGTCTTCATAAAAGTGCTATGCATCTTTATTAAAAATGGAAGTTCACATCATTTTATGTTCCCATAAAAATGGGTGGTGGTAGCCTTGATTAATTAGACAGTGTAATTCAATTCCTATTTCTACAGATTTTTTTGTTGGTAGAAAATTGATATCATTCATAGGTAATCATATTGCCTTTGCAAGAGATATTTAAGAAATAATATCCTGAGGTAATGGTCGCATGGCTTAATTATTAATACGTACTTTCACACATGTGCATTCCTTTTATCAAGCCTGACTTCTATCAGAAAATATTTCTTCAGTCTAAATTCAGCTGTGTGCCACCAGCGTGCACATGGGCGTGTGCGTGCGTGCTTGTGTGTGTGTGTGTGATTTAGCTTTTTAAAATTGTTTCTTTCCTTAACAGCTTAGCATCATTTCTAGGGTAATCATTGGTTTTAAGTGGGTTAGCAACCGAACTCTGGAAGTCCAAACCAGAGGGAAACTTGAAAGGTAAGGCTGACAATTCAGAGGCTCCCCTCCTCCCCTCCTCCAAATGCCAAGCAAATCTGTGGGGTCCCCTTTGAATCAAACAATTGCCAACCAAATAGAGGTTTTTCTGGCTCTGGATGTTGCCTTAGTTCGGGGTCTCCAGAGAAACAGAGGGAGAGAAGGAGGCAGAGGCATCTATCTTCAGGGATCGGTTCACGCAACGTTGGGGTGTTGGGGGCTAGTGAGTCCGAATCTGCAGGGCAGGCGGGCAGCCTGGAGACCCAGGCAGTAGCTGACGTGGTGATCTTGAGTCTGGGAGCAGAATTCCTTCTCCTTCGGGAGACCCGTCTCTGCTCTGAAGGCCTCCACTGACTGCATGAGGACCAGCCCTAACATCAGGGGGACTGACCTCCTTCCCCAGCACCTCCTGTTTGCGATGCTGACCACACCTAAGAAACCCCTGCGTGGCGACACCTCAATGGTGTCTGACCAAAGCCTGAGCGCGCCATGGCCAAGCCAGCATGAAACGTAAAGCCGGGCAGCACAGATGCTCCCCTGAGCACCTCTGACCGGGTCGCCCTCGAAACCTTCTCAAGGGACAGGCCCCGTGGGTCCCCCGTGGCAGGAGCTCGTCTCCCAGGGGCTCTGCGCCCCTCAGCCTCCAGCCTCCTTGGTCTGACTTCTAGTGGAGATGCTGCTTTACTCCTGGAAGTCCCTTTCCCAGCGCCCCTTCCAGCTGCCCCCGAGCCGGGATGCCCCATGCCGTCGGATATCCTGCTGGACGCACACCTCACACTAAAGGCAGCACGAGACAGAGTCGGGCTGGGGCCGGGCCCGGGACCCGGGACGGGGAAGGAGGGGACCCCCTCCCAGAGGCGGCGTGGGGCCCACCCTTGAGCGTGAGCTGGCGGCAGGAGGCCAGGGCCCAGGGCATCAGGGGCTCTGGATGGCTGGGGCCTACATCCCGCCTGGACGGACACACGGCCGCGTGCTGTGCGGACCCCAAGGTTAGCTGAACTCCCTTTGCCCGCCTTCAGTCTGAGCTGTGACCTGCGGCGGCTCGGGGGTGACGCTCCTGTGGGGACACCCCACCCCGCAGCGTGACTGCCGCCCCCAGAGCACCGGGCCGCTTCGCCCCCTGGGCAGAGGCCTGGGAACTGCTTCTCTTCGGGTGGCCGTCGTGGCCCGTACCCGTGAGCCTTCAGGGGGTGCCCGGCGGCTCTCGGCACATCCCAGCCCAGGCCTGGGGACGTGGCCGTCCCCGAGTGGCCCCCGTGGAGGTCCCCAAGCGCCGCGGGCACTGCCGCCCAGCAATGAGCGCTTCTGGAAGGCAGGCCCCCGGCGTCCTGGGGGCCCGGCAGGAAGGGCGCGTGGGCACTGTTGGGGCCTGTGTCCGAGGCCCATGTGGAGGGGGGGCGACGGTCTGCTCCCCGTGAGCCGCCACCCAAACTCACCTGCAGGTTTCTGGGGCCGCCCGCGGGGTCGCGTGGAGAGTGCGGGGCAAAAGGCACTTTGTCCCCAGGGCGGGGAGGCCGCGGAGGGAGACCTGGCTGGGGCTTTTCCAGGAAAAGGGGATCAGGCCAGGGAATCCGGATTTGAAATAAGCAGGCCTAGAGTGTGGGCCACACGCTCGAGGGGAGGCTGTTTCAGGCCGTTCGTGGTCGGCCAGATGCGGCCAAGGGGCTGGGGACTTGGGAGCGAGGGGGTCACCTCTACAGCTCATCAGGGGGACAGCCGGGCTTCCGGGATTCCGGGCTACGTGACGAGAGGAAGCCGGCACCTCGCAGGTTCGGGGAGCCCCCCGCACACGAGACCCAGGCCCAGCTTCCAGCCTTGGAGTGTGTGCGTCAGCTGACAGTGAAGCAGTGACCCCCCGAGAGACTGGGCGACCTGTGGGGCCAGACAGCTAAGCGGCGGTGCTGGGCTCCGGCCCGGAAGCGCGGGCCTCCTGGAGAACACAACCCCTTCCAGGGCCAATAAAACGTGAAAAAACGCGGTGCTTCGATATCATTTAGACAGACTGCAGACGTCTAAAGCAAGAAAACATGCAACCCTTCTCCGTTGGAAAACAAACCTTCCCCCAAGGACATCAACATGAAGAAAGCAGAGCGGCTGGGTCCCCCGAGGGCAGCGCAGCCTCCTTTGCGACCATCTCCCTTGGGGGAGCCCTGGGAGGTGGCACTGCCCGGGTCAAGAGGACAAAAGCGCCCCAGGACGGGGACCCGGGCGCCCGAGAAGGTCCCTGGGGCCGTCAGCAGCCGGACTCTCAAGTTGGGAAGATGAAAGTCCCCAACGGCGGGGCACACAGTGGAAGCGGCGCTGCGGCCGCGTAAGTCGGCGGTAACACTTGCGCAGAGGGGGTGGCTTCCACTTCAGGGTTTGCGTTTACCGTTTCTACACTGGAAACAGAATAGAATTCGTCGCAGCAGAGAAACAAAGACAGGTCTGAGTGATACTGTAATTCACTGCAGGAGATTGATGAATATGATTTTCCTGTAAAATCCAGCATTTTCCTCTTTGCCACTCGCAAGCCGATAAGTGGCATAAAGCTGTGCCCCTCGCAGGGTCCCCCAGCGCAGCCACGCAGGACTCGTGCCGCCTCGCACGGGGGGCCCCGCCCCATGCATCACGCCGGTACGTTGTACTTGTCTAATCAGCTGCCGCATCAAAACTTCGTAAGTGGCCGCTTCTCACGTGAAGTCCTAGTAAAACTGCAATTGTTATGGCTGCAAGATGCTTTGCTTCGAAACGCGCATGACATAGCTTTATAGGTGTCGCTGGGAACGCTGGCACGGCTGTCTTTACGGAAGCGAATGAGCTCCGTAACGACGGGACCCCGAGACGGACGGGCAAGGCGGGAACCGTGAAAACTATCCGGGCCTTGGAAGCTCATACTTAGACCTCACTTTTCAAGTCGGGGCAATTGATTCTCCTTCGTTAAAAAAAATTGAGGTGCAACTCTAATGGGCATAAGATACCAGAGACACTGAAGCCTTTGGAGCAAAAGTCTGGAGGAGGAAGGAAGGTGGAGGGTCTTCTTTGAAAATAAGGCATTAAGTAAGCGCGGGCCTGCCTCGGGGCTGCGCTGCCGGCCGGCGTGGGGACAGCCACCTCTCTGCAGGTCACCAGGTGGGACACTCAAGTGATGTGGTCCCCTGGCTCTTCCTCCACGACTTTGGGAAACAGGTTCAGACCCCAGTGAGGACAGAACCGCCGCTCCTGCCGCCCTGGGTGTTCAGCTCCGGGATGGCACTCCCACTTCAAACATTCGGGGCAGACTCAGAGGCCTCCCTCGGAGTGTGGATAAGAGCGCGTTTCTCCATCCGTAAAGATTCTGCTGGCCCCAAAGGCGCATTTTTAAAGTGTATTTTTTGAAAAATAAAATCTCAGATTCGCTGTAAATTCAGGCCAGGGAGGATCTAGCTGATGGGAAATGTTTAAGTTACAAATCTAAGGGAAGATTGTTTTTTGTTTTTGTATTTTTGCGGTACGCGGGCCTCTCACTGCTGCGGCCTCTCCTGTTGCGGAGCACAGGCGCCGGACGCGCAAGCTCAGCGGCCACGGCTCACGGGCCCAGCCGCTCCGCGGCATGTGGGATCCGCCCGAACCGGGGCACGAACCCGCGTCCCCTGCATCGGCAGGCGGACTCTCAACCACTGTGCCACCAGGGAAGCCCTAAGGGAAGATTTTGCATTTAAGAAAAAAAACCTCTTAAACTGCAGCTCTTAAAATAAAGAAAGATTTTTTGTTTTCCATAGTGACTCACTAAACCTTTATTTAGACAGTTGGTAAAAACACATCACATATTTCACATGTTTTTTTTTTCACTGTTGCAGCTTAAAAGAGTATCATGTTTTTTTTCTTCTAAAGGGAAGCAGAAATCTACAGTAAGGCATTTTTGCCTTTTTTTTTTTTTTTTTTTTAATGAAATCTCAATGTGTTTTGGAATGGTGGCTGCTCCGGTCAGAGCCGCCGCACAGCACCCTCTGGCGCACGCATCACGGAGAGGGATGAGGGCTGTTCAGGGGCTTTGTTCATCTGCTGTTCAACATTTCCCAGAGATGAATTTTAATGCTCATTCAAAAATACAACGGAAACCTAATGATTTCAGATCCATCACCTTACCGTGCTACAGCGTGTCTCGCGGCTGCTCTCTCTGCACTCCAGGTTAGCTGTGCGACGGCAGAGGAGAGCTGCCACCGGGAGCCAGCAGCCACGCGGGCAAAGCCACAGGGCCGGCCGCCCCCAGGGCCCGGAGAAGAGCTCAGGGAGCTGGGCCTGTGCGCAGAGCAGGGCTACGGACACGCAGGACGCTCCCGCGGCCACCGAGAGAACCAGGCCGATCAGGAGTCATATTTCTAGTCCTTCTTAGGAAAGAGGAGTTCAGGCATCTCAGTGCCTGTTAGTGGTGGGTACGTACACACTCGTGCAAACATCACATACGTACACACACTCACACCCATATACACACCTGTGCACACACACCCGTGCACACACACATACACGCAGGCACACCTCTCACTGCCACGGGGAGGTGGCTTTGCCCGACACCCGCGTCTGAAGTGGAAGGTGCCAGGAAACACATGGTCAAGGAAACGAGGGTTACTCTAGGTAAGGGACACACACTCCCAGTCAGGGAGACGCAGCATCCCTTCCCCTTCCCCGAGGTCGCAGACTGACCGCCTTGTATAAGCAATAGAGGCCCTGTCGTCACAGGCAAACTGTCCCCTGGCACAGGGCCCCCCGGCAGGTGTGACGGCGCAGACACTGGGTAGGTGCAGACGCGCCCATCTCCACTGACAGGTGGGCTCTGGGCTGGGGCTGGGGGCCGTGGCCTGGGATGTGCTGCCGGAGGCCAGGGCCACAGCTCCCCTCTGCCCCCACGGCTGGACAGCTTACGAGAGGGGTGGTCCTGGGGCCCTGTAGTACGGCTGGGCCGGGGTCCACCCCCTGCATTGGGGGGGCCACCTCGCCCCCAGGCAGGGCCAGGGGGACACAGGACGGTCCTTCCCCAGAGCGGGGCCCAGCACGTTCACCCGTGGAAATGCAGGGCCACCTGTAACCGCTCCTGTACCTTCGATATTCCGCACACGGTGCACCTGCCCCAAGCCCATCACTGAGCCCATCCAGGGTGGAACAGCCCACACGCGGTCCACACTCACAACTCACGCTCACACCCGACTCACACCTGTGCACAGTCCACGTCCACACAATTCACACTGACATACACAACTCACCTTCAAACGCACACACACTCACATGCATCCAGGTGCCCAGGTGATAAAACAATTCGGGTCCCGGTGCACTGTGACCCCTCGAGGGCAGAAGAGGTGTCTCTTCATGCATTCCGTGAAGGTTTGTTGAGCGCCGACTGTGGGCGAGGCCCCGAGGACAGTGTCGGAAGCACAGCAGACAACTCTGCGCCCTGGAGCCCATACCCAGGGGAGACAGACTATAAACATCAGAAAGTAAGGCATGTCCATCAACAGATGAATACGGATAAGGAAGCCGCGGCGCATGCCTACAATGGAATATTGCTCCACTGTAATATTGCCATAAAAAAGAATGAAATAATGTCATTTGCAGCGACACGGATGGACTTGGAGATGATCATACTAAGCGAAGTAAGTCAGACAGAGAAAGACAAATATCGTATGATATCGCTTATATGCAGAACATTAAAAAATGGTACAAATGAACTTATTCACAAATCAGAAACAGACTCACAGACTTAGAGAAGGAACTTATGGTTACCGGGGTCAGGGGGCGGGGAGGGGGGGAGGGATAGTTAGCGAGTTCGGGATTGACATGTCCACACTGCTATATATAAAATAGATAACGAACGGAGACCTACTGTGTAGCACGGGGAACTCTGCTCAATATTCCGTAACAACCTAAATGGGAAAAGAACTTGACAAAGAAGAGATACTTGTATATGTATGACCGCATCCCTTTGCTGTATGCCTGAAACGAACACACAGTTAATCAACTGTAGTCCAGTATGAAATAAACATTAAAATAAAGTAAGGGGTGACTCCAGTGCCTCTCGAATCTAGCCTGCCTGCCAGTATCGAAGTGGATTCTGATGGAATCTCAAGCACTTCTCCTAAGCCCACGCCGGGGGACTCCTCTCAGCTCTGCGGGGCAGGCGTTGCCCACTTGCCCAGGACGGCTTCATGGCCACGTAACCAGGTGAGAACTCGCCAAGGCTTGGGGGCGCTCTTCCCGCTGGCCACGATGCGGCCGTCTTCACGGATGGTTGCTACAGAGGGGCGGGAGCCCTGGGCTCTGGACTCGACAGCATCAGGGCTGGAGGGAGTGGGGACATGCCCCAGCGTGGCTCTGGATCGGCGTCAGTGCAAACGCAGACACCCTCTCGGCAGTAGCAGCCTATGCTGCCCTCTGATTTCTGGACGGTCGTTTCTTAGAAAGCGCCTGGGAAAGAACAGCAAAGCATCGGCCCGCTACAGCCCCCAGAGGAGCCACAGTATCGGTGGTACACTCATTGATGAGGCCAAACTGTTCACTGCAAAATCTGAAATAATTAGACATCAGTACCTAATTGCATCTTTCTTCCTTCAGGTAACATCTTAGATATCAAATTTAATAAGCCAATAAAACAATACACGCTGTCCCCATGTGTGCCCCTGTTTTGCAAACACTGTCCCTTCCTCCACAAAGACACAGCAGGGGGAGGGAACAAGGAGTGGGCATTCAGCTCTCTGTCACCTCAGCAAGAAAAATGCAAAAGTGTCCCCACCAGTCAGAGGAGGAGGAGGGCTCATGTGGGGCGAGCTCACGGCCCCTGGGTGGAGCCTCTATAGACTCGCCCTTGGCCTGAGCCCTCCTGGTGTGATGGGGGGTTTGGCTTCCTCACCCTCCAGTTCTGGAAGGTACGTGCTCGGTGTGCAGGGGGTGGGGGTGGGAGCAGGCCGGAAGCTGGCGCCCCGACCTGGGACCTCCGGCCCACCCTCACCCCCAGACGTGGCCTCCTAGCTTCAGCTTCTGCCGGTGGAGAGGGCTGCTGCCGCCCGTGGGCTGGAGACCCCCGCAGGGGGCACCTGCTTGGCAGCCCTGCAGTGCCTGGCGAGGGCTGGGGATGCAGGGCTGGGGCCCCGGGCAGCCCACGGCGGAGGGTCCAGCAGGACCGCCAGGGCAGCCTGGAAGCAGGGGTGGCCTGGTCTCCCCGCCAGACCGGCGCAGTGATTTACACTCAGTCCTGGCTCAGAGCCGGGCCTCGGTGACTCCCCGGCGGCCAGCGCGAACGACCAAACCAGAGCAGGCTTTTTATGGTCATTTCTTTACCACACATAACAGAAACCACCCGGGAGCCAGGCGCGGTGGGCAAGAAATAAACAAGGGCCCGGAACCGCTGCCGAGGGCAGGGCTGCCGCGAACCGGCCGCTGCGGCACATCTTACGCTGGCTGCACGGGTTCCCAGGTGGCCCTTCCCTACCACAGCCGCGTGTCCGGGAGGAGGGGGTGCTGACGCAGGCCCCACGGGATGGAGTCACCTTCCCCACAATCTGCGTCCAGTCTCAGCCCCCGTCTGGGGCCACGAGGGGGGCACCTGTGCCCCTCCTGGCCTCAGGTTTGCTCATCCTTAAAATGGGCTTGACAGCAGCCCCTCCCAGGGTTGCTGGGACAGGAAAAGTCTTTGCATAACAGATGCCAGGCTGCAAAATAGCGGGACCATCGCCCCAATCTCCCCCACACGTCCTCCGGGGAGGCGCCTGGCTCACACGCGGCCCCTGGCCGTGCATCCTCTCTAGGCTGAGTGCAGCCAGCTGGCAGCTCACTGCAGCCGTGGTGTCGCTAAGAGCAATTTCCCTCCGACCCCTCCGGTTCTCTCAGTGGACCGACGTCTCTACC
This sequence comes from Kogia breviceps, assembly GCF_026419965.1. NCBI lineage: Eukaryota > Metazoa > Chordata > Mammalia > Artiodactyla > Physeteridae > Kogia > Kogia breviceps. Next base: position 3,578,516 of record NC_081324.1, read on the forward strand.
TTGAGATGTGGAGGAGGATGAAGGGCCTCGCGGGCCCTGGGAGCAGACCTGATTCCTGGGGTGGAGCGTGGACTGTTCCGTTATTCCCGGGAGGAATCAAGGGAGCTGAGCTCTTCAAAACCAGTTCCCGTCGGGCGGACCACACCCACGTCGCGTGCTGAGCCCCGACTTCTGCTCCGAGCTTCTCCCGCTCGTGGATCACTGCTGTCTGGTGACGACCGCCGCAGAAGGCGGTGGAGAACAGAAGCGATCATGTTTATCAAGCACTAATCCTAACGCTCCAAAGATGGTAAACAGTCTCGCTTTCATGATAAATGTTTGCCCAATTTGCTTTTCCTTGACCTTGACTTGTCCCTGTAGAATGCCACCCTGCTCATCAGACCATCTCTTTTCGAGGTCGTTCATACTGAATATTCCATTTCTCAAAAGAGCTGGCAACGCTGCCGACCCTTACACAGCTGGGAATCCAGTGCAAACTCACCGGCAGTGCCTTTGAGAGATTCTGATCACAGGGCTCATCTTCTCTGAACCCCACGCGTTCACTCTGCTACAATCTCCACAGCAAACCCCTCCTTTGAGAGAGACCCTCTACCCACCGGGGTTTGAGACAAGCGCAGAGTGACATCTCTCTTTTGATGGGATGCCGCTGACTAAGGACTAGGAGGTAGGGGAGATAAAGGAAAGAAAGGTCTGAAAAGCGGTTGCCAGCAGGTACGGGAAACAGGGAGAGGTTGGTAAAAGGGTTCAGGCTTTCGGCTACCAACGAATAACGTCTGAGGGACTAACGTACAGCACGGTGACTAAAATGATTACGCTGGGTTGTAGAGTTGACATTAGCTATGAGGGTAGAACTTAAATGACCTCACGCACACAAAGGTACACGGGGAAGGTGACAATGTGTTAATTAGCTCGGTGTGGGGAAGCCTTTCACACCGTGTACGTATATCAAAGCATCACAGTGTACACGCTAACTATCTTCTGCCTCAGTGAAGCTGGGGGCCGGGGTGGAAGAAAAGGAAAACCACAAAAATGTTGGAAGACATTTGAATTTAGCTTTTTTTCTTTCCAAACTCATCTGATTTAAAATTAACAACAGAGTACAAATAAAATTTTTGGTAAATAAAATTTATATTCACCTCCATTTTCTGACCACCTATAATTTGGAAGAAGAGAGGAAAGGGGAGAAAGAATGGCTGGATGCAAAAGCTATGAACGTGTTGGGATACCAACCAAGGGAAGAAGGTTGGGTGGAGGAAGAAAGGAGGGAGAAGAAACTGAGAAAGCTCCAGAGAGCAAAGTAGGAGAGCAGAGGAGAGAGGCAGAATAAAAAAATAAAATAAAAAATCAAGGCATGGAAGACATAAAGGAAGCTTTATCCAGAAATAAAGTGGGCTTCCCTGGTGGCGCAGCGGTTGAGGGTCCTCCTGCCGATGCAGGGGACGCGGGTTCGTGCCCCGGTCCGGGAAGATCCCACGTGCGGCCGAGCGGCTGGGCCCGTGAGCCGTGGCCGCTGAGCCTGCGCGTCCGGAGCCTGTGCTCCGCAACGGGAGAGGCCACAACGGTGAGAGGCCCGCGTACCGCAAAAAAGAAAAAAAAAAGAAAAGAAAAAAGAAAGAAAGTGATGTTTGGGATTTGCTCCAAAATACGAAATCGGGGTGGGGGAGGGGAGGAGGGGATGGTAAGTGGCTGCAGCCAGTGGCCGTGGTTGTGATGGGTACCTGGGGAGGAGGCGTGGGATTCATGACACTGTTCTGTCTACTTTGTAGGTTCTAAAATTCTCTATTCTAAAAAAAAAAAAAAAAAAAAAAATTATCCAGTCTTATGAAGTTAGGGAGCCGTCTACAAAAGACCACCCTTACCTCTGACCCCAACATTTGGGGGTTTCCAGGCCCTGGCTCCAGTCTGACAATGTGCGAGGAGGACCTGCAACACTTACTGAAGCCGCTACATGAACAGTGGTGGTTTATTTCAGTGAAAGGACAGAGATGAAAATCAGCCAAGGGCAGAGACGCACGGGGCACGGTGGAGACCAGGCGGTGAATTCCAGCCACATCCCCTCCCCCTGAAGTCAGGATGGCACTGCCTCTTGGCAGTGGCAGGTGACAATACGCGTGGAGTGTCGCCAAGCCCCCGTATCCGGGTTTTTGTGGGGCTTGACCACGTGGTCACTCGGCTGCCCTTTAGACTCCAGCCGCTCTGGAAGTCAAGTGGATCCCATGTGTGCAAAGCTCCCACCATAGATCACGATGTTGGACTGTCTAGTGTTGCTTGACTCTCCCCCAGAGACCAGCTCCCAGAGCCGAGGGCAAAGGCAGGACCTGTTTTCAGGTAGGGTTAATTCTTCACTACATAGACCTGGTAAGTTTTAACTATGTTCCAAAGAGATGCCTTAAGATCTTTACCTGGGATTGAGGGAAAAGGAAAAGGGGGCCAGGTTCTTGGTGTCCCCACCATTATGACTGAGGGAGCTTTTAAATCTGTGTTTCAAAACAAATGTTATGTGTTTCTAAATGTTACACGTTGAATTGTGTCCCCTACAAACCGACATATTGAAGTCCTAACCCTCAGTACCTCAGAATGAGACTTGATGTGGAAACAGGGTCTTTACAGATGTCATTAGTTAAGATGAGGTCATCAGGGTGGGCCCTAATCCAGTGTGACTGGTGTCCTTATGAAAAGAGAAATGTGGACAGGGAGAGATGCACACAGGAGAACACCATCCAAAGATGAAAGCAGAGATCAGGGTGATGTTTCTACACGCCAAGGAGCAACAAGAATTGCTGTCAACCCACCAGAAGCTGGGGCAGAGGCGCTGCCCTGGTTCTCCCTCACCAAAAACCCTGTGGACACCTTGATCTCAGACTTCCAGCCTCCAGAACTGGGAGAGAACGAATGTCTATTAGTTAAACCCCCCAGTTTGCGGTAGTTTGTCACGGCGGCCCCAGCAAAGTAATACACCAAACAACATTTTACTTGAATAAAGGGTGCTGTGGCTATAAAAAAAAAAAAAAGCTTGAAAACTGCTGAGCTAGACAATTTCTTCTAGTTACACACGAGGAAACTGATACCCAGAAATACAAAGAAGGGACTCAGTAGAGATGAGTGGGATTACCAAGGAAAGAATGGAATAGGGACCTTGTTCTGTTCTTTGTTCTCTGAGGCATCAGTGGTGCAACCCTTCCTCACTGATTTTTGAAATTTTGATTCACAAAGTGCTCCTCTGCTCTCGGTCCATCAACTCAGACGCTGAGTGGTACTGCTGTAGCCCGAGCAAGAGAATCCTTCCTGAGCCTCAGCAGTCAGAGCACTAATGGGGCGAAGAAGGCTGGATGAATCGGGCTCTCCCCCACCCCACATACCACCTTGATTCCATGCTGTAGATCAAGAACGGTGAATCAGTGTACAGGTCCTTCACCTCTTTGTTAAATTTATTCCTGAGCATTTTTTTTTTTTGGATGCTATTGTAAATGAGATTGTTTTCTTAATTTCTTTTTCCGGTAGTTAGTGTATAGAAACAGAACTGATTTTTTTATGTTGACTGTGTATCCTGCAACTTTACTGAATTCATTTAGTAGTTCTAACAGTCTTTTAGTGAAGTCTTTAGAGTTTTATATAAATAAGAGCATGTCATCTGCAAGCAGACCATTTTACTTTTTCCTTCCCCATCTGGATGCCTGTTATTTCTTTTTTCCTGCCTAATTGCTCTGGCTAGGACTTCCAGTGCTCTGGTGAGAAGTGGTGACTGTGGGCACGCTTGTCTTTTCTTGGTCTTGGAAGAAACGCTTTCAGCTTTGCACCATTGGGTGTGATGTTTACGTATTTTGTATGGCTGCTTTTGTGGGAAAGCAGCAACACTGAGTAGTTGTGACAGACACCATCTGGCCTGCAAAGCCTAAAATGTGTACTACTATCTGGCCCTTTCTAGAAAAAGTTGGCCCTGTTCGAAAGCACTGCAGCATTTACGCTGCCGGAAACACGTACCCTGTTGTCAGTTATACACGTGATGTCTCCTCAGGCAACTGTAACCTCTTTTGAACCCAGGATCTGTCCATTCACTTTTCTCTCCCACGATGCCAAGCACCAGCCTTACCTACCACTTACACATCAGCAAATACTGAGTTATGATGGAAAGCCGGGTGGAGGCCTGGACACACGTGTGAGTGTCTAACCAGGGAATCATGCTGTCCTAGACCCTCCCTTCAGGACACCTTCAGGAGGGTTGTTTGGGAAACCACCAAAAACTGGTCTCAGTTTCTACATCACATGGCATAGCTGATAGAGATCGAGCAAATATGTTTCTGCCACGCCCTCAAGAGGGATGAGAAATGTACACCCACATGCTTTTGATCATCAGACACACATTAAGTTTTGGTAGAATAATTCTCTTCTGATTGACTTGCGTGAAGAGTTAAACAGTTTATCTTCATATCGAATTGATCTTTCATGGGCAGAAACTTTCAATATTTTAGCAGTAAAAGGTGTCACCGATCCAAAACCAAATGATTTCAAGACATCTTGGAGATGTTATTTAAGAACTTTACTGTGAGTCCAAATAAATGATTCCTATTTAAATGCAGCTTTAAAGTCTGGATTTTCATAGATTGAGTTTTCTTAAAATGAGTTTCACCTAAATGGTTATGGAAACCCAAAAAGAAAATTGTTATTTTTCATCCGGTGAACTTAAAGTATTTCTTCTACTTTTTAACTTACAAAAGCGGCATTTGTAAGGAAAATGTGTAACTTCATTTGCCACTAGACAAACAAAAAGGTGTGCATCCTTTATATGTGAACAGCTATAGTTTAATTACTTTCCAAAACAAGTTGCAATAAAATTCCACCAACAGCCTATGAAGAAAACCATTTATTTCTCGTGTCCTTGCAAACAGTGGATATTATCATCCGTTCTATGTGATTTTATATATGTATAATACATATTATATCTATCTATATATTATATATAGAGATATTTTTTTGAGGGGGGAGTGGCCAAAAAGTTTGTTCAAGTTTTCCAAAGATGTTACAGAAAAACCCGAACAAACTTTTTGGCCAACCAATGTAACATCAATGTTTGAGATGTTATTTTAAAAATATTAAATGAAATTATACACATTTCTACATGTTCATTGGTTAGTTTTAATATTCTGCCCCTTTTTCCATTGAGTCCTCTGTATTTTTTCCTATTGATTTTAGAAGCTCTTTAGGTAGTACGAATATAAACTGTTTGTAATACATATTGCAAGTATTTTTCCAGTTTGTCATTTGTCTTGTTTTTTTTTTTTTTGCGGTACGCGGGCCTCTCACTGCTGTGGTCTCTCCCGTTGCGGAGCACAGGCTCCGGACGCGCAGGCGCAGCGGCCACGGCTCACGGGCCCAGCCGCTCCGCGGCACGTGGGATCCTCCCGGACCGGGGCACGAACCCGCGTCCCCTGCATCGGCAGGCGGACTGTCAACCGCTGCGCCACCAGGGAAGCCCATTTGTCTTGTTTTAATGGTGTTCTTTGCTCTGCGGAGATCCAAACTATTTCTGTGGTCAAACCTCTCAGTTTTTTCCTCCTTGATCCCTTGATTTCATATTATGCTAAGAAAGGACTTCTCTCTAATATTACATATAATCCTCCTTGTTTTTGAATATTTTTGATTTATTTTCACATGTATATATTTTTTGATGACAATGTTATATAACTACATAATTAAAAATTTTTTTATCGTAGTTGCTTTCAAATGTCGTGTTAGTCTCTGCTGTACTGCAAAGGGAACAGCATTATGTACACATATATCCCCTCTTTTGGGGTTCCCTTCCCACCTCGGTCCCCACAGAGCACTGAGCAGAGTTCCCTGTGCTGTACAGCAGGTTCTCATGAGTTCTCTATTCTATACATAGCGCTATGTACATGTCAGTCCCGATCTAGATGTAGTTTTGTGGACAGGAAGGAAGGACTCTAACTGTGTATTTTCCAGACGGGCATCCAGTTGTCCCCAGATCACTTACTGGTGAGTTCATCCTCCTCCCTAATCTGAGCTCTCCTGGGGGTACTCACCCCGGCCCGTCGTTCCACGCTTCTGTCTCGAGTCGCGGTGTCACAGCCCCCTCAGACGACGGTTCGACGACTTCGGGGTCCTGGCCACGGCATCGTTGGGGGAGCTCGGCGCCCGTCCTGCTCATCTCAGCACCGGCGAGCCTGAGTGGAGCGAGCAGCCGCCTGGCGCCAAAGAGCATTTCCGAGCCGGGCCTAGAGCCGGGGACTGGCGTTCTGGGCAGCTCTCCTCCCACACACCCAGGCTGCTCCCCAGCGATGCCCCAGAGGCCGCGTGCCGCGGGGCGGGCGGACTCTGTGCGGCGGCTGCAATGTGGCTCAACCGTCAGGGCCAGAGGAGATGCTTTTGCACCGACATCGTCCTTGAGCCCCTGCGTGGTGGTGAGTCAGAGAGACCTTCCAGTCCCAGACGGCAGACAGCCCCCGAGAGCCGGAGGACGAGAGGGCGGCCCTTGGGACCCTCCCCGTGGACTCTCTGGGTAACTGAGACGCCCATGTCACCCCTCCACCCGCAGATCCAGCCCTACTGCCCCGCGGGCCCCTTCTGTCCCCTTTCCCGGCGCTGAGCTTCCTCCAGGGCAGCTGAAAGCATCCTCCTGGGCGTCTCTCTGCCCGGCTCCCCAGCTTGAGGCGCTGGCCCCCCGAGGAGGGCACAGGTGCCCACCGAAAGAGCAGAGGCAGATGGGCCCAAATTTAAACCATTTCGGATGTTGCTGTCAGTGCTAAGCTTTGAACAACCATTTTTTAAAAAGAATCTTATTTATAAACACAGGTGGTGGGCTGGATTTGGCACACAGGCCCGTGTTTGCCAACCTGTGCTGTAAATGATGCCACTTCTGTCAATTTTTCAGGACCACCTTCCTGCCTAGTCCATACTCTATTCTTTTTAAAAATTAATGAATTTACTTGGACGTGTCGGGTCTCAGTTGCAGCACGCGGGATCTTCATTGCGGCACGAGGGCTCTCTAGTTGTGGCACGAGGGCTCTCTAGTTGTGGCGCGCGGGCTTAGTTGTCCCGCGGCGTGTGAGGTCTTAGTTCCCCGACCAGGGATCGAACCCGCGTCCCCTGCATTGGAAGGCGGATGCCTAACCACAGGACCGCCAGGGAAGTCCCGAACGACCGTCTTTGATGGATCAGCTGGGAATGGGGGTGAAGCAGCAGGATGAGTCTCGGTGGCCTGTTGGGCCTGGTGGCGTCCCCCGGTGGCCCCTCCCGGGGCAGCCCCTGCAGGGGGAACCAGCAACGTGTCCTCCGAGGCTGCCTCGCCAAGCGACAAGGACGCCCACCGCGGGTATCCCTCAGCGGGTCCTGGGCTACTTTTCTTTCAGGTCTATTTATTTACCCTGCCGGCTGCCGGGGAAGCAGGACGGAGCAGGATCTGTGGTGTGGGCGAGGACAGGAGAGGGGCTGGTGAGATGAGCCTGCCCAAGCGTGGCCCGTCCTGCGCTGCCCAGTGAAGGGCGGGGCAGGGAGGCCACATAAGACAGGAGGGTCAGCTCCCAGCCACACAGGAGCAGCTGTTCACTCCGGCCCCAGCCTTGCAGATTCAGATTGTGGACGCTGCCGCCCTCCTTGGCTCCGGGCCTGGGGAGAGGCTGGCAGGAAGCCCCCTCTGCTCCGGCGGGGTTGGAATAATTCTCCGGGCCTCACTCCAGGGACCCCAGCAAGTGGGAGGTACTTGCTTTTTTTTTTTTTTTTTTAAATCTCTATTAGATGTATAGAAACAATATTTTGTGGTTTTATTCTATTTTTTTTAACTACCACACGACGCCTTAGCTTTACCTTGAAATAGCACATTCCATGGTAACTGTCGTGAGGAGCTTAAGCCTGTTGGAGGCCAGCGAGCCGTGATTGTATCAAAGTCCGGAAATAATTCTAAGACAGAAGAAACTACTTTGAAGCCACCCTCCTAAAGGAGTGCGGATGGTAATATATAAACCACGGAAGTAAAGTTCAAGTGGTGTGTAAATGTCACCAGGCCCGGGATATTAAAATGCCATTTTATCGCATGCACAGGGTGGGCGGAGCTCCGGATGGTTAAATCCTAGGGACCGGCGGCCCACACGCTCCGAGGATGCCCGAATGGGCTGCAGGTGCGCATTGCCAGGCCGGGTCATGCCCACCCAAGGGCGCCGCGGCCCAGGGCCCTTGGTGGTGGGGCTGGGGGCATGTCAACACGGGGAAGCAGCCCTCCCCCCGAGCTTCTCAGGCGTGCGGAGGCCAGCCGGGCGATGCCGCCCCCCCCACCCCGTCCCGTGAAGCGGAAGCCCACCGCCTGGCAGGTGGAGGCGTGGCCTCAGAGACGCCCGCCCCCGAGCCAACCACTCGGCCGCCTCTCAAGCCCCTGTTTCGTTATTTTTGTATAAATAGAACTGACTAATTCACTTCCCTTTAATCTGACAAGCGTTTATTGAGTACCTGCTATTGGGGAGGCTGTGTTTGGTCACCGTCACCTATTTATTTCCCAGTGGAAAGTCAGTAATGAGGGTGGAAACCAGGCTCGCTAGGTTGGAGTAGAAAGCTTCTGGTTTTCAAGCGTATAAATCAAGGCCCTGGGGGCATTGCCGGGACATGTAAACGGCCGAAAGCGCCAAGAGCTGTGTGTGCAGCTCAACTGGCCCACCGGGGGGCAGGCGGCGTGTGCAGATAAACGCGCGCCCGAATGCAGTGACCCCAGCTGCCGAATTCAGGGACTCACACTGTCTCTGTGCCCACGTCCACCGAGGCCGGAGAAACAAAGACGGAGGTGTTCTGCCCACGAGAAGGTGCTGAGCAGACCGCCGGGTGGGAAACACCCACAACTATCTGCACACACCTCGTCTGCCTCCCAGGTGCCCCGTGCAAAGCAAACACTCAGAGAAGCAGGACAGTGAGCGGGTCCGTCCTGACCTCAGGCAGCCCGTCACCCAGGGAAGAAAAGGAAGGACCACTCCTTCCCAGGAGACGCCCAGCTCAGGGCCCCAGAGCTCAGAGGAGAGGTTTGCTGCGATGTCTGGCTGAGATCAGACAATTACATATTCCGTCCTCACTGTGGCAGAAGGTCCCCAAACAGTCCTCACCAGACGGGGCAGGGGAACAGCTCTCAGGACTGTGCCTGAGGTCTGGCTGCCCCGGCAGCGAACGTGCTGCAGGGTGTGATGGTGTGTGTGATAGTTTATTTTTACCACTTTCAATCAGGCTTCAGCACCACGAGAAATCTGTGAAAAATATGAGAGCTCCTTTGCTGCAAATAAAACAATTGCTTTTTAAGAGTGGCTCGCCCTGAGCTAGTCCTTCATCATTAATGCCAGGACCCTTCCTTCCTCAGACCCCGGGGCCTGGCCTCCGCTGGGGGCTGGATCCCCGATTTACCTACCAAGGCTGCAATGCCACCGCCTATTCTGGTGACCTTGAACGGCAGAGCCCCTCGGTCGCAAAACCAGTGGACGGGCTCACAGGCTTGGGTCTGGGGGTGGGGTCTGATTCTTCCACCTGAGAGGCCCCGCATCTCCCGGGGAAGACGGAGGACATCTTCGGGGAGGTTGGGCGAAAAGCCATCCTGCAGTCAGCGCGGGGCCACGACTCACTTCTGATGCTCTCGCCTGGTCTCGCGGCCGCGCCACAAGGAGAACAGGCAGCCACGTTCCACAGCACCTCCCAAGCTCGCTGGGACCCCGCGGCCATTTCCCTCAGCAGAACACTGCGGGCTCGGGTCTGCGTGCGCCAGGCAGGTGTCTGTGCTCCTCCGGGTTTCCCAACAACCAGGTGACAGGTGGCAGCACCTGGACCACGGTGAGTCGCTTTCAGGCTGATGTCGGTTCAGAAGGGGTGGCGTTCTGGCATAACCGATGACATATACAGATCTTTCTAGTGGCAACCTGATTCTGATTACGGGCCTGTACTGACGTCAGTGATAAACAATAATAAGATTGTAAACTACTGCTCTTTATAATAAAATTATGCTCCTTCGATGTATTATAAATCTAATAGCTATTACATCAGCACCCATAACTATATATCACGCTTACCTTTTAAATACACACGGGGAATTACACGGCTCAACCGAAACGGCCAGATTTATTATTACTGGGTAACCACAGCCCTTACTTATTACATCACAAATGACTAATTGGTGAGAAACGAGGGGAGACGCAATTGCAGAGACTTTCCGTCTCGAAGCTTCTGGGGAGGCAGGGGCCCGAGGGTGGCGGCCGCCACGGCTGCCATCTGGGTCTGGAGAGGTTCTGGACGCCGCTTGGAGGCTCACATGCCATCTCCTGGAGTCACGATGCAACATAAACAACTTCTAGATAATTGGTTAGTTCCTAAGTTTGCTTTAATAAATCACCTCTTCTTGTCTTGGGAGATTTCACCAGCTTTGGGGAAGCACCAAACCTCTCATCAGCACAGAGACGGTCTCTCCCCGCCGGGCCGGCGCCCACATTTTTATTTTCAGCATTTTCATAAAATCGAGGGCCCAAAGAACGGGGAGACGATAGCCGAGGACCAAAACAACTAACTGCGTCCGAACCTTTGATTGAACGATGACGAGCGATCACGTGGACCTCGGGTCTCTCTTCAGAGAGGTGCTCACAGAGGAGCCCAAGTCACCCCTCTCACCACCAGCCCCAGATGCAGGGGCCGGGCCGGCGGAGGGGGGGCCCAGTTCCCAGCGACACGGAGCAACCACTCGACGCCGCCCTCGAGCAGGACGCTCGGGAAAGGCTCCCGGGGTGCCCACGGACCCGGCCCGTCTTGGCCACCGTGAGGCCCCTCCCAGCAGGGGCCCGGGGCTGGCGATGCCTGGACTGGCCTCCAGTGTGGGGGGGTCCAGGCAGAAGCGAGGGGCTGGGGAGGGGTACCTCTCACGCTGGGCTGGTCACCAGCATCCTGTTGTGTCCCGGGGGCAATCGGGGACACAAATGCAGTCGTGGTCTACTGACCCCCGGAGGGGTGGGTGTGACTCGTGTGCAGAAGCGAGCTCCTCTCCCCCCACTACGGCCGAGTCACACCTGTAACGCCCAGCGGGTCCCCGTCCTCAAAACCTCGGAGAGGAGGCCGCACCTGGGGGCCGGGGAGGGGTAACGCCGTGGGGGGGACGTCGGCTTTAATAGGAAAATTGCCTCGTGCCGACTTCCCGAGCCTGTAAAGCCCACGGAGTGAGACTTCAGGTCTGGCACCTGCTCCAGAACCTTCCCGATGAAAAGAGGTTGTCTTCATTAGAAGCATTAATATTCATGCGGCATGGTAATTTTGACACAGAAAAGGTCTCCGTAACCTTTTCTTGTGTGAGAATTTTTTACTTCTCAAGGAAATTACAGTCCAGCAACGACTTAATTAATGCCGGGTTTCTTGGGCAGGTCTGAGGAGCTGTCAGTTTGGGCCCGCGGATCTGTCAACGGGAGCGCAGGTCTGGGCCTGGAGGCGAGGGAGGGGGCCGGCCCCCCCGGGGCCCCCGGGCCGGAGAAGGTGGCCGGCCCACATTCGTTCCAATCTAGTCACCGGCTTTCGCTGACGCTGGGTCATTTGTTATAGGGACGGAGGGCACAGCTTGAATTCGTAATCCAGTTTTCACCCCATGTCTTTATTCTTTGGATTAGAATCATCTTGTTCCCGATCTGCCGGGCTCTGGCAAGTCTGGGCCAGCGGAGGTAAGGTGGGCAGCAGGGTGCTTGGGGACAGCCTGCCGGCGGCCTCCCGGGGAGCAAAGGTTTGAAACCTTCCTCCTCTTTAGAAAGAAACCACCTTCCTCCTCGGAAAAGAGGCTCCCGTGGGATGAGAAGGGGGTGCTCCCAGCCCAGGGCACCTGCCAGAGGCGGCTGGCTGTCCTCTCCCAGGAGACCCCGCCCGGGGAGGGGGGCGGGGTGCCTGCCCTTAGGCTGGCGGGGCCCCCAGGCCTGGCCGCGGGCATCTCTCCTGCCCCAGTGGTGGCCAGCCCCGGCCTCCTGCTGCCGCCTTTCTGGGCTCCGGTGTGGACGTTCAGATGTCTGTGGGGCGTCTAGGGAGGAGGATGCCACGTCGGGGACCCGCAGACGCCAGACCAGCTCACCGCAGAGCCAGCAGTCATAAGACGCGGGAGCCGAGGGGAGCCGAGCTCGTCCTTCCGGAGGCCGGAAGTCCACGCGCGCCCCTCTGGTGGGACGGGGTACGTCGCCCCCTGCAGCGCTGCCCTTCAGTTTCTATGGCTGGAAAACGCTGGCTGAGCTGGAGCGTTGTTCCGCGACATCCTCCAGGTTGAAATATGGAAGACGAAGCCATCCCAGAGCCCCTAAGAGCCAGAGGGGGCTTTGGGACAACAGGGCTCTCCAATATCACAGGCGAAATGGAAACTTCCGGAACGCCGAGGACCAGGGGACTGCTTCCCGCACGTGGGTCAGGAGGGAAAGATGTTTGCTGCTTGGAGCGTCCAAGGGGAGAGGAGCCAGAAGGAAAGGTCAGCCTCCAGCTGCAGAGAATAAATCACAAGTGTCCCCACCGCAGGGGTTGATCGGCAAGTCCCCGCACGTAATTTAAAGCCCGTGCCGACTTCCTCTCTGCTTCCCTGCACGTAAGCCAGTGACACCATCAGCCGAGGACTCAGCACCGGGCAGGGGAGGAAAAACAGCATTTCAGAGGCCTGTGCGTTGCCTCTGCCGGGTCTGCTCTGGCTCCAAACCGACGGGGAAGGAGGGGGATGGGAGGAGCTCCTGCTCTGGCCAACCCACCGGGCGGCGGCGGAGCCCACAGCATGGGCGCTGGGTGGGCAGCGGACAGCTTTCCGGGGACAGACGCCCTGGGACAGACACAGAGCCGTTCCCTGGGCCCCGGTGACAAAGCGGAGGCGTCACCGTTCACATGGGAAGTGCTGGCTTTCCAAGGCCCTGCAGCGTCTCAAACGTACGTTTTTACAACGTGATGAAAAATCTCCCCAGGAGGAAGGAGAGTCTCCTGCTCCGCCACCTGTGCCGACTCTCCAGTAAACAAAGTAAGCGCAGCGCGGAGACCCGTGTGAGCGCTCACGGCCGCGGAGTGGCTCCGGGCCCCGAAGCCCGTCTCCAAGGCTGGAGGATGAATAATACACATTGTATTTGTGATATGGTTATGGTAACCAGACAAACTAAATATTTTACACCGCCGGGGCCCAACACAGAACGCGCTCCCCATCCAAGGCGGCAGGCGGAACGGGGAGACGGAGAAGCCACGCGAGATTCCAGGCCTGGGTGATGGAGACCCCCGCGGGGTGGCAGGATCCGGCACGAGGGAGCCCGGCGGCGACGAGTTTTTAAATAACAACATAGTATAATATAACAATACCCACAGCGTGTGGGAGGAAAGCAGAAACCTCGGCCCCCAGGGAGAGAGAACCAGGGACCAGCCTTGTTTCCAAGTCACGAATTTCCCGGTCTGTGATGAGGCTACAGGAAATTTCTATTCTCTCCCCAAAACTTCTCCTCCCCTGGTGCCTCAGACATTTATGAAGAACCAACCGAGTGCCAGCGCCGCAGTCACCGCAAGAATAATACCAGGACGGAAAGGAATCTCATTGTTCTGATTCCTCTCCTCATTTCGCAGAGGCCAGAACTGAGGTTCCAGCACCGTGAGGTCCGCGGGGCCCCTCGATCCTTGGTAGGGGGTGTGTGCCACCATCAGAGGGGGGTTTGCAGTGGAGCCTCTCTCTCCCGTCGCTAAATAAGGGAAGAGAGACAAAAGGAGAGCACGGCAACCCCGAACACCTTACGGGCGCCACGTCAGCCCCTTGACCATCGTCAGCACTGTCACTGCCACTGACCAGCTGGTCCAGGGCCTGGGCTCGGTCACTGGACACCCGCAAAGCCGAGTCCGGCAGTGAATGAATGAACATGCTCTGAGCCCGCCTCACGCGGGCAAACCCCACCTGCATCTCGTGGTCACTGGAGAAGCAGAGTGAGAGTGAAGAAATCTCCACCAAATCAGCAGGCTTTGTGCGCGCCAAGGTGAGATCTGAGGTCCTGGGGGGTCAAATGGAACCATGCCCCCCCACTCAATATGCCAGCCCCCCTGTGACACGTTTGAATTCGGGGAGGTGGGAACTTGCGGTCCTGGGTGTCAGGTCAGCTCCCAGGCTGAGGCGGGGCTGGGAAGCGGTCAGAGGCCAGTGTGGGATGAGCAAACCGGTCAGCAAGTGGCACAGGCCAGGCAGCAGGGAATCGCCGGTGCAGGGTGAGGGGTAAGGAGCCGTCCACAGCCCACTTCCACGCCATGGCGGGCGGGGGGGGCGCACCGATCCTCGCTGACCGCATTTCCCTACTAACGGACGAACCCTGGCTGTGTTCAGCTATCAGGCACACGTCTCCTGAATGCAGGGAAGGCGGGTCCTCTCCCTCAGCCCCAAGGAGTGGATTATAGTCGGTCTGTATCTGCAAGCAGGTGATACCTTTGTCAGTGATGGGCCTAAGAGCAGGCACATGACCTGCTACTGACCAATGGGTCAGGAGGGCAAGTCTTCAGAAAAGGTTTCCTTAACAGATAAAATGATGGGGCCTCTGAAGAATAGGCCCCCTTCTCCCTCTCCTGTCTTCCAGTGAGGGTGCGATGTCTGGAACCACAGCAGTCATTCTGAGGTCCTGAGATGATCATCGTGAGGACATAAAGTGGGGAACATGTCACAGACACACAACAGACGGAACGATTGAACAGCTGCACCCATCCTGCGACTGCCTCCCCTGGAGGCCGACCCGCCCTTTACTTCAGGGGCCCCTTGGGTCTCACCTGAGGCTCCGCTAACCTCGCAGCTGAGCTCACGCTCGTCCGAGACCAAGCTCGGGGGCCAGGGAGGAAGCGGCGCTGGGAAGGACTTAGGCCACGTCTCCGGTGGCGGCCAGGACAGCAGCGGCCTCCATGAAGTGACGTGCGTGCCTTTCTTACATAACCCGCTGCTGACAGAAATGTTCCTGTGAGCCACACTCATAATTCCTCAGTTATGTCATAACTATCAGAGCTGTGACATCCTCGCCTAGAAATATGATAATACCCTGCGTGTAAATGCAATTTTTATTTTCAACGCATGTTCTGATTTCAGAATATTCTCTGCGCAAGGGGGGCTCCAGCAACCAGCTGGTGGGCCCCAGGGACCGAAGGAAGCAGTCGGACCCCAACAGGTGAGGGGCTGCAGGGCAGTTTCGTGGTCGGGCATTGCCAAAGCCCGTGACCCCCAGGCCCCTAGGTGGGCTCCTCCTCGGGCCTGGGCCCCGTGGGCGGCAGACGCCCTAAGCCTGGAGAGGCCCCGCAGGAGGGCGGGCAGCCAGGCCTCCCTGCCTGGTGGTGCCTCGACCTGCCCAGTGTCCTGAACATCCGGGAGCGGAGGCTTGGTTCCCAGGCGCTGTGCTAGAATCTCTTCCGTCGAACAGAAGCAACTTCCAGAGCTGGGAGTGACCCCAGGGGGCCAGAGCCTGCTTCCGCCTCTTCTGCAGCGTGCGTGCCAGCCCGGCTGTGCTCTAGGCTCGCACGGGCATTGGGGGCCGGCCTGGCCCAGGGCCCGGGGTCCTGCGGCCCCCGGGGGCTCTCCCATCTCTCTGCTCTCTCCCCGCCCCCTGCCCCGCCCTGAGGGCAGGCTTCCCCCGGCGTGGGGGGTGGGGTCCCAAGTGCAGCCCCATTTCCTCTGCCCCGAGGCTCCCATGGGCTCCTTTGTGTGCGAGGTCCCCAGGCCGGGCTTCCTCTTCCTCCCGTGCTCCCCGCCCATCTGCCCTGGGCGCTCCAAGTCCAGACTCCGGTGAATCAAAACCCATCATCACGTCCCCCCCACCCCCACCCCGCACCGACTGCTCATAGTTCTTAGTGATTCCAACTGCCCTTTCTGGCCTGAAACCCTGGGCTCACCTCGGACCCCTCTCAGCTCAGCTCAACCCAGCGGCCATTCACCGAGCGCCTGCACGTTGGGTCGGCTGGAAACGGACACAAAACGGGCGTGGACCCTACAATTAGCAACATTAGAGACGCCCGGGGGATTGAACGTCAGAAGCAGGCGGGACCTTTAAGCGCATCTGGAATCTAACCTCTTGTTTTATCCACGAACAAGAGAAGGCTCAGAGAGGGTCAGGGCATTGCTCGAGGTCACACAGCTAAAGATGGGCCGATTAGGACATGACGACCATCTCCTTAGCCCCCAGGTAAGTGCTCAACCCGAAGTTTTATACCATTTCCCCCCTGAGGCGCCTGGCTGAGCCAGGAGACGGGGAAGCACACGGGCAGCAGCCGGCATGACCTTCAAGCTCTGCTCCTCCACCAGCTGCGCTGCAACTAACATTCTGTGGGTGTCTTCAGGCAAGGAACCGAAAGAACACTCGCACACACACACATTTGCCGGTAGGGCTATCAGCACCCACAGGCCTGGGCACACTCTAAAACCCAGTAACAGGTAAAAAAAAACCCACAACGTATCACGATCAAATCAAAAAGGGTTCCTGCAGAGAGGTCTGAACAAGTCTTCTTTAAGATAGTGCAGAGTACAAACATTGCGGTCATTTTAATTTCAGCCATGGCATGTCACATTTACAGACTGTCTTCTAATTTCTTGGAGGAAACAATGCCCTTCTCTAATCTGAGCACTTTCTGTCTGTCGTCCCCTGGCTGCCCTGGCCGCCGGGGTGTCTGATTTTTCACTTGCTGATTTAGATGCTCGTGTGACACATCCAACCTTTTAAATAAATCATTCATTGTTCTTAAAGGTTGGCCATGTCACAGCGTGGCGATGCACCCAAGTTTTAAAATAGCTGTTTATTTGATGTCAGGTACGTCAGACATAAAAATAAATGTGACTTGGTAGAATGTAATACAAAAACTTGATATCTGATTTGGGATTTTCGCAGCCAGGTGTTTAATGATTTGGGAAGAGTCTGGCCAGGCTCGGGGGAAAATGGGAAATTACGTAGCATGTGGCTTCTGTCTGGCGCCCCCAGACACTCCTTTCTGTGGCTTCCCCCTCTCTGAGGCTCCCACTTTCTCATGGGCTCCCAGTCATTCAGCCTCTTCCTTCATCTCTGCTCTTGAAACGGCAAGGTGAGTGAGGCCATGGAGACTGCGCCTCACGAGGACAGGAGGGGTCACGTCCTGCTTCTAGGTTACGAAGCTGGACTGAGTCTGTGAAAAGGCCCGGAGCTATCCACCTGCAGTGTGTGCACTTTGCTGGGTACAACTGTACTTCAACAAAACATCAGAAAAAGTCAGTGGGGAGAGAAAGCCATGGAGCCCCAGTGGCAAGGCTCCCAAGAGGTTACAAAGGAAATCCACGGGTTGCTTCTTTCATGGAGTATTTTGCTAAACCTGGGTGGTGTTTAAAGTGTCCAAGTGACCTAGGAGAGCTGTCTTCCCTTGATAGTCAAAACTATTAATAGCAGTGGCTGTAACTCCAATAGTTTTGGTAATGGTGGGATTTGCATTCCACTGGGGCTGTGTACACGATGAGCAAACAATGGCGAGGTGGGTAGAGGCCCTGACGGGAGCCCCCGGGGAAGAGAGAGAAGCGCGCTGGGCGGGCATCCCGGACGGCTGTGCTTTCAGACGGAATACTCTTTGAGGGAAGCTGGTACCCGCCCAAAGATCCTCAAGGAGGGGCGGGCAGCATCTGAGCCCGCATCCCCCGTGCGCATCCGGGTGTGAGAAGTGCTGCTGCACGCGGCCCTGAAACTTGTCACCAGCTTCCCGCACCTGGACCTGCTCCTGTGCCACCCACTGAACCGTAACCGTCCTTCGAGTCCACCCGAAGTGCCCCGCCCCTCTGACGTTCCTCTCTTTTGGGTTCACGGCCCACGATGTCTCCCACCTCGGCCATGTTCTCACCCTGACTGAGGATGGAGCCCGGTCCCGGTCCCTCCTGCGTGCCCCCAGAGGCCAGAACAGAAAGCACATTCTGGGCCGCCAGGCAGCGTGACCCCACCTGCTGTGTCTCCAGCGGGACATACGGGTTCCTCTTTCCGACGGGCGGGTACGGGGGGCAGTGGAGGCCGCAGGGCCCTCTCAAGACTCCACCAAACCCTCAGGGGAGACCACGGACCAGGTGCGCATCCTTCAGCCTGGGAGGCCCCTAAGAGCGATTTCTGGCTGATTCAGGGCATGTTTTCTGTTGGTGTTACTGTCGTTTTCAACTTCCTAATAGCATCCCACGGCGATGGGTATAACATAGAATATAATTTTCAAACTTTGCAGAACATTTTCCCTCCAAGGAACGCAACACGTTTCCTATTTATCCTCAAAACCACCGGTTCACAGAGAAGTAGGGCTGGAGAGCTATCAAAGCACAGAGGAAGTGCCCTGCTGAGAACCGTCCAGAATGGCCAGTACAAAGGCTGGAAGACGGGGTCAGAGCCCTTATGTGAGGTCCATGTCTTCTGCCCGAGGCTGCCCGAACCTCAAACACTCGAGGTGTGCCTATTTTGGGTGTGTGTGGGGGGGTCTTGGTCAGGATGAACGTGGCAACAGGATCAGCCCCCCTGCTTCCTTTTGGAAGACCCGCCACTGCTCAGAAGGCCCAGGACACGCTGTCCCTCCCTGGAGACCGACCAAGGTCTGACTTCCCAGCTCTGGGACAGCACCCTCTCTGCTCTAGGAAGAAGCTGGTGGCAGAACCTTCTGGAAAGAGCCAGTCAGATGGGTGATGTCTCAGGAGCTGAGAGGCAGACCCACCAAAGCCAGGAAGCTCACTGGCTCACTGCTTCTCGCAATACTCACGCACACACACAGGCACACGTGCCCCGAGGCCCCGTGGGGCTGAACTCATCTTGATGCATCTCCTCCACCCTTCTACACCCTTTGGTTCTGACAGCTGTCCTGTTTAGAATTTGGCATCACAGCCTCCGTTCCTAATACTGGGAGAAGACGCTGGATTTTATACTTGGCCTCAGTTGCTTTCGCTTCATCCTAGAAATATGCTCCCCTGCCCCCACCCTCCACGGCCAAGCCATGAACATGGAAATCTTATCCTTTAAATCAGCAGATCTGGGTTTCCCTGGTGGCGCAGTGGTTGAGAATCTGCCTGCCAATGCAGGGGACACGGGTTCGAGCCCAGGTCCGGGAGGATCCCACATGCCGCGGAGCAACTGGGCCCGTGAGCCGCAACTACTGAGCCTGCGTGTCTGGAGCCTGTGCTCCGCAACGGGAGAGGCCGCGATAGTGAGAGGCCCGCGCACCGCGATGAAGAGAGGCCCCCGCTCGCCGCAACTAGAGAAAGCCCTCGCACAGAAACGAAGACCCAACACAGCCATAAATAAATAAATTAATTAATAAAACTCCTACCCCCAACATCTTCTTTAAAGCAGCAGATCTGAGGACTCACTTTGATCCAGTTCCACAGGGAGCTGTTAAGAAGCGAGAAGGCCCTCGAAGTCAGGTTTGGTGGTGGTGGTGGGGCCTGGGGTGGGAGGAGGCCTGGAGGAGGGAGGGACCTTGAGGGAGAAAAAAAACGTGTCCATCAGAAAACAAAGTGATTTAAGCTGAATTACACTTAAAATGACCTTTGCAATCGGTAATAGGCAACCCAAGGCTGGAAGAAAGGAGCTGAAATTCAACAGACTGAAGTCTGCTTTGTGGCTTGAAAAGTGAGCAGTGACAGGTGGGGAGACTGAGATGTGAAAGGGAAGCTGTGCCCAGAGAAGGCATCCTGCAGGAGGTGAGGGCCCAGCAGCAGAGGGAAAAAGACGCTCCCCTCTTGATAATGTGAGAACATCAGGGACGTTTTCATATTCAAGACGCTCCTTAAAGGAGAGGAAGGAGCCTGTGCTAAACCTGACGGTAATAGAAGTGATTTATGTGCGTGTTGCCGGAAACGTCTGGGACAAACACGCGTGTAGACGCGCATGTGGACACAGTGTGATAGGGTCTCCTGGGAGGGAAGCTCAGGGCTTTGTAAACTAGACGTTGCTCTGGCCCAGCTGCCCTGGTCTACTCTGGATAAACTTTTCAAGGAAATGAGAATCTTTTCAGCCAAAGTGGCTCCTCTGGAAAAGAATGTATTTCTACCTCTTTCAGTTCATTTTAAAAACAACCGTCATGATTTCCTGCCCTTACATTACTCTGGCAACGCCCAGAAATTTCAACAGGGTTTTAATTCCTTGCTTTGGGGGGCATGAGGCATTTTCTAAAATCTTTTTGGTAAATTTAAAGAAAAGCTGAGAAACATAACTTTGGACTCAAATCAAGAAATGGAAAAGTGCACAAGTCTGTTCTGTGAGATTCGTGTGAGTTCCTTTATCATACGGCAAAGACCATAAGATGTCACGGTGGTGCGGCTCTAAGCCAGGATGAAAGGAGAGTTTCCTGCCGCAGCTTCTTTGTTAGAAAGACAGCACCTTCCGAATTCACCTCTCCCAGACGTCCAGTGAAGCAAGACTGGCTGAAGATTCCAGATATTAATTTTCAGGTGGCCATGGTCACCCGTGACAGTCCTGGAGGGGACCCTCCAGTCCACTCTTGGAAGGCCGTGTTCACTCACAGCCTGGTGGCCTGCTGGTGATGGTGTGAGCGGCCTGCTCTCAAGGAGATCAGTCCAGGGTGGACACACAGCTGACCAGCAACAAGAAGCAAGTTACTTCCTGACACTCAGAGATGAGGGGGCTACTTTCCAGTCAACGGTTAGAAACACCTCACAGCAAGAGGGACTGGGGCTGAGACTGAATGTTGAGGAGGGATTGGCCCTGCTCGAGGGTACCTTCCAAACCTTCCAGCGCGTAGGCCTTGAGTAACCTGGGAGTAGGATTGCTCAGGGAGCTTGCTGCTGTGTTTGGGAATCAGACAAAATGCCTCCAGCTAGGAGGTGGGTGTGGACCTCGGGTCTTCTAAGCAGGGTGGTGGGGTGGCTTAGAATGTGTCCACGAATTCTTTGACATTCACTCCGAAAGGTGGAGCCAAATTCCCCTCCCCGAGTGGACTTAGTGAGTCACTCCCACCAAGCACAATACGGTGGAAGTGCTGGTGTGTAGCTGGCGAAGACACTGCACCTTCAGCCTCTCTTGGATCACATGCTCTGGGGAAAGATGCTGCCATGTTATGAGGATGCCCAAATAGCCCATGTGGTGAAGCTGGGCAAGTGCACCCTCTTGGAAGTGGGTACCCCAGCCTCAGTCAAGCCTTCCAGTGACGGCAGCCCCTGCCCACCCACTGACCTCAAGGTCATCAGAGACCCTGATGAGCCAGGACCACCAGCTTAAGCTGCTCCAGAATTCCTGACCCACAGCAACTGGGAGAGGATAAATATTTGTGGGGCTAAGCCACTAAATTTGGGGGGTAATTTGTTATGCAGCAATAAATAACCGATGCAGACGGGAGGTGACATGGTCCGACTGATTTCTGTAGAAGGCCATCCTGGACTGTGGAAAAGAAACAGTTGAAGCAGAGAGGCTGCTGCAGTGGTCCAGGCAAGAAACGGTGGCAGGAACAAGGCAGGTAGAGAAGAGGGCCAGCTGGGATCGGGAGCCTGAGTCACCAGATGAGTGTAGGGAAACGAGGTCAAGGATGGCTCCTAGCTTTTGGATTGAGCAACTGAGGGAACGGTTCCATTTACTGGGGTGGGATGTGGAAACTTCTGGAAAGAGCAGGTTGTGTGTGGATCAACAGTTTTATTTAGAAGGGGACATGATGATGGGGATGAGGATGATGATTGGTATGGTGATGATGATGGTGATGGTGATGATGGTGGAGATGACGATGGTGATGGTGATGATGATGGAGAAGATGATGGTGATGGTGATGATGGAGATGGGGATGATGGAGATGATGATGGTGATAATGGTGATGGAGATGATGGAGATGGGGATGATGATGAGATGGGGATGGGGATGATAATGATGGAGATGACGATGGTGATGGTGATGCTGGAGATGGGGATGATGATGGTGATGGAGATGATGATGGGGATGGTGATGATGGGGATGATGATGGTGATGGAGATGATGATGGGGATGGTGATGATGATGGTGATGATGATGATGGAGAAGATGATGGTGATGGTGATGATGGAGATGGGGATGATGATGGTGACGGAGATGATGATGGGGATGGTGATGATGGGGATGATGATGGTGATGGTGATGATGGAGATGGGGATGATGATGGTGATGATGATGATGGAGAAGATGATGGTGATGGTGATGATGGAGATGGGGATGATGATGGTGATGATGATGATGGAGAAGATGATGGTGATGGTGATGATGGAGATGGGGATGATGATGGTGATGGAGATGATGATGGGGATGGTGATGATGGGGATGATGGTGATGATGGAGATGATGGAGATGGGGATGATGATGGTGATGATGATGATGGAGAAGATGATGGTGATGGTGATGATGGAGATGGGGATGATGATGGTGATGATGATGATGGAGAAGATGATGGTGATGGTGATGATGGAGATGGGGATGATGGAGATGGGGATGATGAAGGTGATGATGATGATGGAGAAGATGATGGTGATGGTGATGATGGAGATGGGGATGATGGAGATGATGATGGTGATAGTGATGGTGATGTGATGATGGTGATGATGGTAATGGTGATGGTGATGTGATGAGGATGGTGATGGTGATGTGATGATGGTGATGATGATGGTGATGTGATGATGGTGATGTGATGATGATGGTGATGATGATGATGGGGATGACGATGGTGATGACGATGATGGAGATGACGATGGTGATGGTGATGATGGAGATGGGGATGATGATGGTGATGATGGAGATGGGGATGATGATGGAGATGATGATGGTGATGGTGATGATGGAGATGGGGATGATGGAGATGATGATGGTGATAATGGTGATGGAGATGATGGAGATGGGGATGATGATGAGATGGGGATGGGGATGGGGATGATAATGATGGAGATGATGATGGTGATGGTGATGCTGGAGATGGGGATGATGATGGTGATGGAGATGATGATGGGGATGGTGATGATGGGGATGATGATGGTGATGGTGATGATGGAGATGGGGATGATGATGGTGATGATGATGATGGAGAAGATGATGGTGATGGTGATGATGGAGATGGGGATGATGATGGTGATGATGATGATGGAGAAGATGATGGTGATAGTGATGATGGAGATGGGGATGATGATGTTGATGGTGATGATGGAGAAGATGATGGTGATGGTGATGATGATGATGGAGAAGATGATGGTGATGGTGATGATGGAGATGGGGATGATGATGGTGATGGAGATGATGATGGTGATGATGATGATGGAGATGATGATGGTGATGGTGATGACGGAGATGGGGATGATGATGGTGATGATGATGATGGAGAAGATGATGGTGATGGTGATGATGGAGATGGGGATGATGATGGTGATGGAGATGATGATGGGGATGATGATGATGGAGAAGATGATGGTGATGGTGATGATGGAGATGGGGATGATGATGGTGATGATGATGATGGAGAAGATGATGGTGATGGTGATGATGGAGATGGGGATGATGATGGTGATGATGATGATGGAGAAGATGATGGTGATAGTGATGATGGAGATGGGGATGATGATGTTGATGGTGATGATGGAGAAGATGATGGTGATGGTGATGATGATGATGGAGAAGATGATGGTGATGGTGATGATGGAGATGGGGATGATGATGGTGATGGAGATGATGATGGTGATGATGATGACGGAGATGGGGATGATGATGTTGATGATGATGATGGAGAAGATGATGGTGATGGTGATGATGGAGATGGGGATGATGATGGTGATGATGATGATGGAGAAGATGATGGTGATGGTGATGACGGAGATGGGGATGATGATGGTGATGATGATGATGGAGAAGATGATGGTGATGGTGATGATGGAGATGGGGATGATGATGTTGATGATGATGGAGAAGATGATGGTGATGGTGATGATGGAGATGGGGATGATGATGGTGATGATGATGATGGAGAAGATGATGGTGATGGTGATGATGGAGATGGGGATGATGGAGATGATGATGGTGATAGTGATGGTGATGTGATGATGGTGATGATGGTAATGGTGATGGTGATGTGATGAGGATGGTGATGGTGATGTCATGATGGTGATGATGATGGTGATGTGATGATGTGATGATGATGGTGATGATGATGATGGGGATGACGATGGTGATGACGATGGTGATGGTGATGATGGAGATGGGGATGATGATGGTGATGATGGAGATAGGGATGATGATGGAGATGATGATGGTGATGGAGATGATGGAGATGGGGATGCTGACGATGCTGGAGATGGGGATGACGATGGGGATGGGGATGCTAGAGATGGGGATGCTGACGATGATGGAGATGGGGATGATGATGGGGATGCTGGAGACGGGGATGCTGACGATGCTGGAGATGGGGATGATGATGAGATGGGGATGGGGATGGGGATGATAATGATGGAGATGACGATGGTGATGGTGATGCTGGAGATGGGGATGATGATGGTGATGGAGATGATGATGGGGATGGTGATGATGGCGATGATGATGGTGATGGAGATGATGATGGGGATGGTGATGATGGGGATGATGATGGTGATGGAGATGATGATGGTGATGATGATGGAGAAGATGATGGTGATGGTGATGATGGAGATGGGGATGATGATGGTGACGGAGATGATGATGGGGATGGTGATGATGGGGATGATGATGGTGATGGAGATGATGATGTTGATGATGATGATGGAGAAGATGATGGTGATGGTGATGATGGAGATGGGGATGATGATGGTGATGATGATGATGGAGAAGATGATGGTGATGGTGATGATGGAGATGGGGATGATGATGGTGATGGAGATGATGATGGTGATGGTGATGATGGGGATGATGGTGGTGATGGAGATGATGGAGATGGGGATGATGATGGTGATGATGATGATGGAGAAGATGATGGTGATGGTGATGATGGAGATGGGGATGATGATGGTGATGATGATGATGGAGAAGATGATGGTGATGGTGATGATGGAGATGGGGATGATGATGGTGATGATGATGATGGAGAAGATGATGGTGATGGTGATGATGGAGATGGGGATGATGATGGTGATGATGATGATGGAGAAGATGATGGTGATGGTGATGATGGAGATGGGGATGATGATGGTGATGATGATGATGGAGAAGATGATGGTGATGGTGATGATGGAGATGGGGATGATGATGGCGATGATGATGATGATGGAGAAGATGATGGTGATGGTGATGATGGAGATGGGGATGATGATGGTGATGATGATGATGGAGAAGATGATGGTGATGGTGATGATGGAGATGGGGATGATGATGGTGATGATGATGATGATGGGGATGATGATGATGGAGAAGATGATGGTGATGGTGATGATGGAGATGGGGATGATGATGGTGATGATGATGATGGAGAA
The DNA here is from genome assembly GCF_026419965.1 of Kogia breviceps. Lineage (NCBI taxonomy): Eukaryota > Metazoa > Chordata > Mammalia > Artiodactyla > Physeteridae > Kogia > Kogia breviceps. The sequence goes on from NC_081324.1 coordinate 3,603,903, forward strand.
GATGATGGTGATGGTGATGATGGAGATGGGGATGATGATGATGATGATGGAGAAGATGATGGTGATGGTGATGATGGAGATGGGGATGATGATGGTGATGATGATGATGGAGAAGATGATGGTGATGGTGATGATGGAGATGGGGATGATGGAGATGATGATGGTGATAGTGATGGTGATGTGATGATGGTGATGATGGTAATGGTGATGGTGATGTGATGAGGATGGTGATGGTGATGTGATGATGGTGATGATGGTGATGTGATGATGATGGTGATGATGATGATGGGGATGACGATGGTGATGACGATGATGGAGATGACGATGGTGATGGTGATGATGGAGATGGGGATGATGATGGTGATGATGGAGATGGGGATGATGATGGAGATGATGATGGTGATGGAGATGATGGAGATGGGGATGATGATGGTGATGATGATGATGGAGATGATGGTGATGGTGATGATGGAGATGGGGATGATGATGGTGATGGAGATGATGATGGGGATGGTGATGATGGGGATGATGATGGTGATGGAGATGATGATGGTGATGATGATGATGGAGAAGATGATGGTGATGGTGATGATGGAGATGGGGATGATGATGGTGATGATGATGATGGAGAAGATGATGGTGATGGTGATGATGGAGATGGGGATGATGATGGTGATGATGATGATGGAGAAGATGATGGTGATGGTGATGATGGAGATGGGGATGATGATGGTGATGATGATGATGGAGAAGATGATGGTGATGGTGATGATGGAGATGGGGATGATGATGGTGATGATGATGATGGAGAAGATGATGGTGATGGTGATGATGGAGATGGGGATGATGATGGTGATGATGATGATGGAGAAGATGATGGTGATGGTGATGATGGAGATGGGGATGATGATGGTGATGATGATGATGATGGAGAAGATGATGGTGATGATGATGATGGAGATGGGGATGATGATGGTGATGATGATGATGGAGAAGATGATGGTGATGGTGATGATGGAGATGGGGATGATGATGGTGATGATGATGATGGAGAAGATGATGGTGATGGTGATGATGGAGATGGGGATGATGGAGATGATGATGGTGATAGTGATGGTGATGTGATGATGGTGATGATGGTAATGGTGATGGTGATGTGATGAGGATGGTGATGGTGATGTGATGATGGTGATGAAGGTGATGTGATGATGATGGTGATGATGATGATGGGGATGACGATGGTGATGACGATGATGGAGATGATGATGGTGATGATGGAGATGGGGATGATGATGGAGATGATGATGGTGATGGTGATGATGGAGATGGGGATGATGATGTTGATGATGATGGAGAAGATGATGGTGATGGTGATGATGGAGATGGGGATGATGATGGTGATGATGATGATGGAGAAGATGATGGTGATGGTGATGATGGAGATGGGGATGATGATGGTGATGATGATGATGGAGAAGATGATGGTGATGGTGATGATGGAGATGGGGATGATGATGGCGATGATGATGATGATGGAGAAGATGATGGTGATGGTGATGATGGAGATGGGGATGATGATGGTGATGATGATGATGGAGAAGATGATGGTGATGGTGATGATGGAGATGGGGATGATGATGGTGATGATGATGATGATGGGGATGATGATGATGGAGAAGATGATGGTGATGGTGATGATGGAGATGGGGATGATGATGGTGATGATGATGATGGAGAAGATGATGGTGATGGTGATGATGGAGATGGGGATGATGATGATGATGATGGAGAAGATGATGGTGATGGTGATGATGGAGATGGGGATGATGATGGTGATGATGATGATGGAGAAGATGATGGTGATGGTGATGATGGAGATGGGGATGATGGAGATGATGATGGTGATAGTGATGGTGATGTGATGATGGTGATGATGGTAATGGTGATGGTGATGTGATGAGGATGGTGATGGTGATGTGATGATGGTGATGATGGTGATGTGATGATGATGGTGATGATGATGATGGGGATGACGATGGTGATGACGATGATGGAGATGACGATGGTGATGGTGATGATGGAGATGGGGATGATGATGGTGATGATGGAGATGGGGATGATGATGGAGATGATGATGGTGATGGAGATGATGGAGATGGGGATGATGATGGTGATGATGATGATGGAGATGATGGTGATGGTGATGATGGAGATGGGGATGATGATGGTGATGGAGATGATGATGGGGATGGTGATGATGGGGATGATGATGGTGATGGAGATGATGATGGTGATGATGATGATGGAGAAGATGATGGTGATGGTGATGATGGAGATGGGGATGATGATGGTGATGATGATGATGGAGAAGATGATGGTGATGGTGATGATGGAGATGGGGATGATGATGGTGATGATGATGATGGAGAAGATGATGGTGATGGTGATGATGGAGATGGGGATGATGATGGTGATGATGATGATGATGGAGAAGATGATGGTGATGATGATGATGGAGATGGGGATGATGATGGTGATGATGATGATGGAGAAGATGATGGTGATGGTGATGATGGAGATGGGGATGATGATGGTGATGATGATGATGGAGAAGATGATGGTGATGGTGATGATGGAGATGGGGATGATGGAGATGATGATGGTGATAGTGATGGTGATGTGATGATGGTGATGATGGTAATGGTGATGGTGATGTGATGAGGATGGTGATGGTGATGTGATGATGGTGATGAAGGTGATGTGATGATGATGGTGATGATGATGATGGGGATGACGATGGTGATGACGATGATGGAGATGATGATGGTGATGGTGATGATGGAGATGGGGATGATGATGGTGATGATGGAGATGGGGATGATGATGGAGATGATGATGGTGATGGTGATGATGGAGATGGGGATGATGATGTTGATGATGATGGAGAAGATGATGGTGATGGTGATGATGGAGATGGGGATGATGATGGTGATGATGATGATGGAGAAGATGATGGTGATGGTGATGATGGAGATGGGGATGATGATGGTGATGATGATGATGGAGAAGATGATGGTGATGGTGATGATGGAGATGGGGATGATGATGGTGATGATGATGATGGAGAAGATGATGGTGATGGTGATGATGGAGATGGGGATGATGATGGTGATGATGATGATGGAGAAGATGATGGTGATGGTGATGATGGAGATGAGGATGATGATGGTGATGATGATGATGGAGAAGATGATGGTGATGGTGATGATGGAGATGGGGATGATGATGGTGATGATGATGATGATGGAGAAGATGATGGTGATGATGATGATGGAGATGGGGATGATGATGGTGATGATGATGATGGAGAAGATGATGGTGATGGTGATGATGGAGATGGGGATGATGATGGTGATGATGATGATGGAGAAGATGATGGTGATGGTGATGATGGAGATGGGGATGATGGAGATGATGATGGTGATAGTGATGGTGATGTGATGATGGTGATGATGGTAATGGTGATGGTGATGTGATGAGGATGGTGATGGTGATGTGATGATGGTGATGAAGGTGATGTGATGATGATGGTGATGATGATGATGGGGATGACGATGGTGATGACGATGATGGAGATGATGATGGTGATGGTGATGATGGAGATGGGGATGATGATGGTGATGATGGAGATGGGGATGATGATGGAGATGATGATGGTGATGGTGATGATGGAGATGGGGATGATGATGTTGATGATGATGGAGAAGATGATGGTGATGGTGATGATGGAGATGGGGATGATGATGGTGATGATGATGATGGAGAAAATGATGGTGATGGTGATGATGGAGATGGGGATGATGGAGATGATGATGGTGATAGTGATGGTGATGTGATGATGGTGATGATGGTAATGGTGATGGTGATGTGATGAGGATGGTGATGGTGATGTGATGATGGTGATGATGGTGATGTGATGATGATGGTGATGATGATGATGGGGATGACGATGGTGATGACGATGATGGAGATGACGATGGTGATGGTGATGATGGAGATGGGGATGATGATGGTGATGATGGAGATGGGGATGATGATGGAGATGATGATGGTGATGGTGATGATGGAGATGGGGATGATGATGTTGATGATGATGGAGAAGATGATGGTGATGGTGATGATGGAGATGGGGATGATGATGGTGATGATGATGATGGAGAAATGATGGTGATGGTGATGATGGAGATGGGGATGATGGAGATGATGATGGTGATAGTGATGGTGATGTGATGATGGTGATGATGGTAATGGTGATGGTGATGTGATGAGGATGGTGATGGTGATGTGATGATGGTGATGATGGTGATGTGATGATGATGGTGATGATGATGATGGGGATGACGATGGTGATGACGATGATGGAGATGACGATGGTGATGGTGATGATGGAGATGGGGATGATGATGGTGATGATGGAGATGGGGATGATGATGATGATGATGGAGAAGATGATGGTGATGGTGATGATGGAGATGGGGATGATGATGGTGATGATGATGATGGAGAAGATGATGGTGATGGTGATGATGGAGATGGGGATGATGGAGATGATGATGGTGATAGTGATGGTGATGTGATGATGGTGATGATGGTAATGGTGATGGTAATGTGATGAGGATGGTGATGGTGATGTGATGATGGTGATGAAGGTGATGTGATGATGATGGTGATGATGATGATGGGGATGACGATGGTGATGACGATGATGGGGATGACGATGGTGATGACGATGATGGAGATGACGATGGTGATGGTGATGATGGAGATGGGGATGATGATGGTGATGATGGAGATGGGGATGATGATGGAGATGATGATGGTGATGGAGATGATGGAGATGGGGATGATGATGGTGATGATGATGATGGAGATGATGGTGATGGTGATGATGGAGATGGGGATGATGATGGTGATGGAGATGATGATGGGGATGGTGATGATGGGGATGATGATGGTGATGGAGATGATGATGGTGATGATGATGATGGAGAAGATGATGGTGATGGTGATGATGGAGATGGGGATGATGGAGATGATGATGGTGACAGTGATGGTGATGTGATGATGGTGATGATGATGGTGATGTGATGATGGTGATGTGATGATGATGGTGATGATGATGATGGGGATGACGATGGTGATGACGATGATGGAGATGACGATGGTGATGGTGATGATGGAGATGGGGATGATGATGGTGATGATGGAGATGGGGATGATGATGGAGATGATGATGGTGATGGAGATGATGGAGATGGGGATGATGACGATGCTGGAGATGGGGATGACGATGGGGATGGGGATGCTGGAGACGGGGATGCTGACGATGCTGGAGATGGGGATGATGATGGTGATGATGGAGATGGGGATGATGATGGAGATGATGATGGTGATGGAGATGATGGAGATGGGGATGCTGACGATGCTGGAGATGGGGATGATGATGGTGATGATGGAGATGGGGATGATGATGGGGATGCTGGAGACGGGGATGCTGACGATGCTGGGGGTAATGACGGCTCACATTACGGAGCGCTTATTCTTTGCCAGGCACCCTTACACGTGCTTTACTTACAACCTTCCCAGCATTGTAAGGATGAACGTAGGAAAGAGAAGTTAGAAGACGCATCTAAATAAACAAAATCCCATTGAAGCTAATGAATGGTTTCCAGAGCAAAGAGTTCAGCATTACCCGAAACATCAGTTTTCAAACAAAAAAATTCCCCTGCACCGTGGCACCAACTAAAATGTGGATTCCTGGGTCCTTCTGGGGTGAGTCCCAGAAATCTGTATTTTAACAATCCCCCACCAAGTACTTCTGAGGCTAACGGTCCAAGGCAGTGACTTCCAAATGCAGGCTGGTGACTTACTGGTGTGTCTTGAAATCAATTGAGGGGGTATGACAAGCACTTTTATAAAAATAAAATGGAATAGATCAGAAAACATCAGGGCGCATCACAGCAGTAAGGGTAAGACCTGCTTTGCGAAGCCTTTCTCTCGGCTGCATCTACATTCATGTATGTGGGCATAAGGGTGCCCCAAGAAACATGCTTTTCTCTGTAGCTCACCGTCAGAAGTTTTGAAACCTCTGGCCAAGGGGACCCACTTTGAAAAAGGTGTCCGAGAGCTGTTCAGCACAATCGGTTCGACACAAAGGCGCTGCGGGAGGGCTGCGGCCACCTGGCTGATGGCACCGACACAGGAGCCGGTGCAGGGCATCCCCTCTGACCCAGAGCCCCCGGTCTGCCTCCGAGCCTACGTGGCTGCACCGTGTCCTCCCCCACCCCCACGCTCTCCCCCGCTCTGCGCCGGCCCCGCCGCGAGCAGCTCTTGTCTGTGCGCACGTGCCCTCCACTGAGGAGGCTCCGTGGTCTCCATCCGGAACGAAGCGTGCCTGACTCTCCCGGCTGGCCTTCCGCCGCCCTCCCTCCTCCATCCAGCGCATCTCCTACATCCCTCAGATGGTTCCGCCCACAGCCCTGGCTCTGACTCTCACATCTTTCTTCCTCCATCGAATGGTCCAGCGCTGAGTATTTACACGTAGCGGGCTTCCCGCAGGCACGATGGCTTCAAAAGTCAGATGACGCACACAGTCCCCGCCCTGGAGGGACCTGCAGGCTGCCGTGGAGCCGTCACCACCCAGGGAGAGAGGGCAGCTTCCCTGCGAAGACAGCGCTGGACCGGCAGGGCGGGAGGCGCTGCGGGTCGCCAGGCCCCTGGGCAGAGGAAGGGAGGGCCACGGGCAGGTGGTGGACGGAGGTGCCGCTGCTCCCAAGGCTTGATGCAGGGACACAGAGAGGAGGGAGGCTGGCCAGGTGGACACGGTCCAGGGATGTGTGAAGTGCATTAAGGAATTCACGTTTTCGCAGGTAGGTAACGGGACGCCGCGGAGCGCTTGAGCAGAGGAGTCAGGTCACCTACGTTAAGAAGACCGTGTGGCCGTAGCGGAGCCAGTGGGATGCAGCAGCGTGAGAGGAGGTGCTGCCACTGGCTGGGCGGTGATCCACTGATCCAGGCAAGAGATGGTGACGGCTTCCTCACACAAAACGCTCTCCTCGTCTCCTCAAGTAGACTGAGTCAACTCCCGGACCCGACGGGGCAACCTTAGCGGCCATCCGAGCGGAAGAGCTCAGCCGCCTCACCCCTGGGCTGAACAGGCTCCCAGACGCCCTCCAGACCACAGGCTAACAGAAAACCCGGGCAGCGTGCTCTCTCCAGCAGCTCCGTGAGTCCGAGGGTGTCTGCTCCTCCCCGGCGTGTACCTTTGATGCCCCCCGTCTCAAGGCAGTCTCTTCCTGGTCTTCTTTCCTCTGGGTTTACCGCGACGGGTGAGTTCATTCAACTGATTCCCCTCTGACCTGGTTCCTGAACCTCCCGCCACGGGAAACCTCGTCTACGCCGGCAGGTGCCCTGTGGTCAATCTTGTTCGCGGGAGGGAAGTGGATGCTGGGGCCACGTCTGAGCCCGTGCGCTGTGGGTGGGGAGGTGTGTGCACCCCCGCTGATGGGTGAGCTTCTAGTAGTCAGCACCCATGGGGGCGGGGATCACAGTGAGGTGCGACCTTTCTTCTTGGCTGAACCGCCACCAAGCCAGATGCGCCCCTTCTCCTTCAAGGACCCAGGAAGATCGGAGCCGGAAGGGGCCCCAGGGCCCTGCCACACGGCACAGGCCATCGCTGAGAGATGGGAAGTGCAAACCTCGAGGTCTCACGTGATTTCCTGGTGACTCAGTTGGAGTGACGGTCCCTTTGCGCATGTGAAGTTGCTGAATGCAGATGTTAGCATCTACGTGTATCTCTGTTCAACGTAATCTCGTCCGGGGGCTCAGGACAGGACAAGGCCTCAATCCCCTTTGAATTCATAAGGGCACCCGGCCCAGTCTCAGTCTGGTGGTAAAAGCCAGGAAACGCAGGGACAGCTGGCTGACTAGTTGGTTGTTAAGGCTGATCGTGGATATGATTCATCGGTGGACAGTTATAAATATTCAGCATTCAGGTCTCATTTCAGACAGACGGAATCCGACTCTCGTGGGCAGAGCCGAGAGTCTAAGGTCTGGATTTGCTGGTCTGAGCGCAAGCTTCCTTTGCTGCCACCCTGTCGAGGCTGTGCTACTGGCTCTCGGCATTTGTCCCGAGACGGGTTAATGCCGCGCTCAGAGACGCTTCCTGAACCTGCTCGAGTCGCAGCAGACCCAGCCGGTCCGCTCTCAGGGGGCGCGTCGCGGTGGCACCGGGGTTCTCCTGATCTCTCGCAACTCTTCTCAGCGCTGGGACCCAGGTCTTTGGGGTGGAAATCGGAGGACTGTCCCTGTCACCCGCTGCTGTGATCGTGGGGAGGAAATCAAATGCTCAGGTCCATAATACAAGTCTATGCTCTGGGGACTCAAAGCGTCAACAATTAATGCCCTTTTCTTTTTCTTCCGAGCTCAGAACCAGCTGAGAAGTAAGATGCCAAAGACGAGTCCGCTTTATCACTAACACGCTGATTGAAGGGCTGGGCTTTGGATCCGAGGCTGACAAGGGTTCCTAGCCTGCCCGACGGCCTGCCCCCTGCCCCCCACCCCTCCCAAGCAGTGTAGGCCTCGGGCAGCCCCCCCACGTGGGGCAAGTCTGGCCCAGCAGAGCAGACAGTTACTCAGGATAGAAGAGGTTCGAGAGGAAAGTGAATCGCCAGTTCTTCCAAACTTGCCACCGACTTGCTCCACAGCACCGCGGCAGAAGGGAGACCAGGATTTTATGCCACTACGGGTCCCTTCCCGTGAAGCACGCCGCCAAGGAAACAGAGCCTCCCGCCCGCACCCTGACCCTGCTGGCGCATCGGCGGGGCCGTCGTCCCGACTCTGCCAGGTCCGCCAGCTGCCGGAAGCTGCCGGAAGCTGCTGGAAGCGCACCGCATCTAGAGAGGGAGGCTATGGCCCGGAAGGCCACACGCCTGATACCACGTGTTTCTGCGGATCCAGACCCTGAATCAGGGTCCCGGGAGCCCCAAAGGTCAACAGCACGGCCCCCGGCTACCGAACACAAATCAGAGGGGGGTCACACATGAAGCCGGCTTACACGCAGCCCTGGTTTTCTTCGGGTTGGAAGAGAGCCATCCACCCTCAACTGCCAAGAGCAAGCAACGATAACGACACTGTCAGAAGCCAAAACATTCGGAAGAGTGCAGACTGAGCCTAACACCATTTAGCCGAGGGCCGCTGCCCAACCTTAGGACGTTGATGACATTTTCCATTCCATGTAGCTCTCCCCTCCTGAGAATCATTCATTCCTTTCTTGGTTACAGCACATACACATTTTCCATCTTCCCCCATTTTTATACCCTCTAACTGAGTTGTGTAAATAGGCTCAAGATGGCAGAGTATGTCAGTAAAAGCATTTGAGATGTGAATAGTCTACTGGTGGCTCCTGGCCGTTTCTATTTACATATATGTTCTAAGCGTTATTTGGAGTGCAGTAGTGTGTAATTTAGCCTCTTGCTCGGATAACTAGACGTGGCCAAGATGATTATTATACAGTTAGTTGGTAGGAATTATCATCAGTCCATTGGAAGCAACAGACTCAACTGCTTTCCAATAGCCAAGGGGGGTGGGGGGGCAGGATTCCCAACACGTATACCAGAAACTGGCGAAACGAAATGTTTTCAATCCACAGACGGTGGACCGAAAAACTCTCTTCGTTTGGACATCCCGCTCCGTGGCCGGTGACCTGGCCCTTTCCCGATGCCGTGTGGCCTCGCTGGGCTCATCCCGCGGGGCAGCAGGGCAGACGGGCACGTCAAGTCAAATGGGAATCAATCCAGTGCGCTTGGCTTCTTGGATGGAGGAAGTGTCATTTTTTTTTTTTTTTTTTTTTAACACAGAACTATTCCCTTCCTACATCATCATTAAGTGTATTTACTTATTATTATTTTTTTAATATTCAGACAACTACAGCTCTTCAAATACTAAAGGAAGCAGCAGCCCTGAAGCAGGAAGTGCCGGGTTTAAGCCCCAGGGCCCTGAGGCTGGGCCCTCCGTCCTGAGCATCTCTGCACCCACAGTGTGAGGTCCGCCCCGGGGTTCTGCCGTGAGGGCTCAGAGGTGCGCGCAGCGCAAGAGGCAGCTTTCACTGCTTCTCCACGTTTTCCTCAAGCAACGGCGGTGGCTGCCCTGTGACCCCGAGCTCAGCCCTCTCCACCCAAGTAGCCGGCTCAAGAGAAAAACAAATACCGTATGCTAACACATATGTATGGAATCTAAGGGGAAAAAAAAAAAAGGTCATGAAGAGCCTAGGGGTAGGACGACGGGAATAAAGACACAGACCTACTAGAGCATGGACTTGAGGACACGGGGAGGGGGAAGGGTAAGCTGGGACGAAGTGAGAGAGTGGCAGGGACATATATACACTACCAAATGTAAATTAGATAGCTAGTGGGAAGCAGCCGCATAGCACAGGGAGATCAGCTCGGTGCTTTGTGACCACCTAGAGGGGTGGGATAGGGAGGGTGGGAGGGAGGGAGACGCAAGAGGGAGGGGATATGGGGATATAGGTACACATATAAATGATTCACTTGGTTATAAAGCAGAAACTAACACACCATTGTAAAGCAATTATACTCCAATAAAGATGTTAAAAATAAATAAAACATAAAAAAATAAATACATAAAAAATAAAATAAAATAAACCCCAGCCCAACGAAGGGCTGCTGCCACCTCCTCAGGCCCTTCCCCGTTTCTCCAGGGCTGATCTTGAGGAGGGAGCCAGTAACTGTGCTAGTTTGCCGTCTGGGCGAGAAGTCTGTTGCAGTCTGTTGACAGTCAAACTGATGCGTAGACTGGAGACACCGTCTGTTAACTTCCCGTTAGGACAGAGGATTTCGTACTCTCGTCTTAAACACCTCCTTCCCTCTATCCTCCCAGCTTAATTATAGTACCATTTTTATTAAACTCATCTTCAGTATCAGCCTTATGACTATGTAAATATTGTTCGTTGATGAACCAGGTGATTCGATTTTCTTTCTTGTACACTTGTTTAGTTTTTACTGGCATTAATATTACCTCACCGTTTTTACCAGCTTAGATTTTTTAATATGCTGTCACTCATTCTTTCCAAACTATCCAAACTTTCTTAACATATTTTCCATACAAATGAATATACCAAGTCACCCGTCATTCCTGTTCTTTTTTCCTTAGAGCCCTTCTTTATCTGCTCTAATAAGAACCCTGGAAATTCCCTCTGTTGCTTCTAGGTTGATCTTCTGTCCCTGAATCTCAAGACAGATCTGCCTTCTGCAAGAGCATATGTTTCAGCAGCTTCATGCAAAAAGGTACACGGGAGGCAAACCTTTGGAGAGATTACACATCTGACACGTCTTTATTGTACCATTATACTTGATTGATAGTTCAGCTGGATATACAATTCTTCTTGGATAATAAAATTTTCCCCAAGGAGTCTGAAGATATCCCTTTTTTGATTTCTAGTATTCAGGATTGTTTTTAGAAGTCTGATGACATTATTTTGACTTCCTTTGTGTGGTCTTTCATTATTTCCTGACAGCTTTCAGTATTGCATATTCTGGGCTTCTGAAATTCCATGTTGATATGCCCAGTACGGTCCTCTTCATTCATTTTGCTAAGCACTTAATGGGTCTTTCAAGCTGAAAGCTCATATCCCTCAGTCGGGTAAATTTTCTTGGATTAATTCTTTGATAATTTCTTTCTTTCCCTTTCCCCCATTTTCCCTTTCTAGAAATTCTCTTTGTTTCAGATTCCCCTGTATTGATATTTTAATTTTCTGATTTGTTGGATCTCCTATATATTCAATTTCTTTGTCTTTTGGTCTCACTTTCTGAGAGCTTTCCTTGATGTTACCTTCCAACCTTTTGACGAATCTTTAAAAATGGCATCTACATTGCTTTTAAGTTCCTGGAGTTCTTTCTTGTTCTCTTATTCTTACTTTTTAAAAATAAAGGCATTTGCTATTATTTCATGGAAAGATGCATTCTCTTATTATCAAATTGCAGCTTTGGAAGTCTCCTTTAAATATGTTTCCGCTGAATTTCTTTCTTTTCCCGCTTCTCATACGTTTTTCTTTTTGATTCATGTCGCTCCTTGGCCTTTCGCCGAGATCTGAGTGAGGCACAAAGGCTGCAGAGGGAGTGATCTGACAGGGGTTGGTATTTTCACTGGGAAATCCTTCAACATCTATCCACGGAGGTCTTCTCTCTGGCGTGATTGTTTCTCCAGGAGAGAATCCTCTGGTCTTCTAGCAGGGGTCACTGATTTGGTTTCCACCGCACCGGAGCCCAGCAGGGGTGAGACTGGGGCGGTGGTTCGCAGTATACAGAATGTCCCCTGATCCCACTTTTCGCACAGCACCCCCAGTCCTTGCTGTGTGCCCAGCTCCAGAGCTTTCCCGGTTGGATTCCTCTGGGAGAAAAAGCTTCCAGTCGACCCTTGGATTAGGAAGTGGGGCAGGGGCGCTGCCTGGCTGGGGAGGTCAGGCCACGCCACCTGCAGCATGGAACACAAGCGGGCCCCTGCTGACTGGGACCCCGCCTGCTGGCGCCAGGATCTGCCTTCTCCATTCCCCTCTGTTAGCCCGCCTTCCCCAGGCCCACCTCTACCGCTGCCCTTGCCCGCGGCTGGCTCTTACTCCCTGCGTCTCTGTAGGATCTCACCTTTGTATCCCTCGGCTTTCTCTTGTGGGTCTGAGGCAGGGGACACACGCAGCTCTGTGCTCAGTCCTCATGGCCAGCTGAGTCCAAGAAGTCCAGGCTGTCAGGTCCCCTCACGGAGTCCGCGTGCACTGCGACCCCTGCCGCTGCGCCCCGCTCGGCCGCCGGGCGGTGGGCTGGCGCGGCGGGGGAAGCGAGGGGCAGCCCACAGGCCGCCGGGCCCGGCTCCTCTCCTGCCCGCGAACGATCAGCGTGACTGAACTCAGCTGCTGGCTCAGCACCACCTGAGGGTCAAAGGGCGCGAGAGCGGTAGGGGAGGCGCTGGACCTGGGAGTGCTGGGGGGGGGGTCACCAGAGTGGGTGCCCACGATCCACTGGGTACAGAAAGAAAACACCAGAATGTCTACTAATACGTGTTGCCATGAAAAAATCAAAGAGAACCCGTGGACAGGGGCGCCGCCTCACAGGGGCAGCCTGTCACCTGCGGGCGCAGGTTCTGAGGGCAGAGCCAGGCCCACAAAGCAGAGGGCGCAGTGCCTCACGCCGCAGCTCCCCCGCGCCCGGCCCGGTGGCCTCCAGATCAGGGGTCGTGGTCTTTCTGCACCAAGCTAAGCCTCACACGCTGTGCTGCAGACCAGAGGCTGGAGACGGTCCCAGAGACGCGGGCCCAGGGGCTGAGCCCACCCTCTTCCTCCTCGCGCGGCGAGCTCCGTGTCAGCCGACACCACTGTAGCTCGAGGTCTGGCCAGATGATCGAATACCCGTTGATACACACTTTTTGAAAAGGGGAATTCTGCCCTGATGTGTAACGATAGTATATAGCCTTTTCCGTCAGCCAGGCAGTAAAACACAGTCTACCTTCATCCCTCGAATGGCTCTATTTTGGCGTTTGTGCGGTTCCACCGCTGGTGCGCGACACACGTAATAACGGGTATATACTTGCACGCGTCGGGGGTGAACAGCTTGAGGAACACAGCCCGACGCCCCGGGCCTCTGCCCGCGCCTGCCCGTGAGGCCGCTCCTCCGAGGGGTGCTGGCGCCTGGGGGGCCCTCCTCCCACGGCCCACACGCTGGGGTTTGGTGCAGGGTTGGCTGCGCCTCCCAAGGAGCGGGGGGCCCAGCTTTCTGTGCAGAAGAATGAGGGAGGGAGCAGGGGGCAGGACGAGGCACAGCGGCCACCCACTGGCCACGTGGTGGCCCCAGAACTGCTCCTGGGCCATTGCTGCCTCTTGCCAGAGACCCCCAGGGACGACTCCTCCATCAGAACCCAACACCCCCAAGCGTGCTGTCCCACTTGCAAAGGCACAGCCGCTGAGCCTGAAAACCGATGACGACCTCTGCAAAGAAGGTTTGCGCAGAACCCAGCCTTCAAGGGGCGCGGGGGTGAGGGGGGGGCCTCCTCCCAGCAGGAGTCCTGCCCTCGACGGGGTCCTCAGGGGAGGGGTCGGGGAGAGGAGGCCGTTTCAGAAGGGACGCTGGTGTCTGGGCCGCTTCTCCAGCTGCCCTCCCCAGGCCTGGACAGCCCTCACCCCCACCCCAGGGGGCCGTGCCTCCGGCCGGACTGGCTCCACCTTCATCTCCCTCGGGGGGGTCCCCGCCACGGCATCCCGGGGCTGGCCTTCCTCTGGGATTGAGGGGCCCAGGGTGGGCTCGGGGCCTGAAAAACCCAAATCACATTCACGAGAGGAAAACACAGAAACACGCTTCGGGGAGCAGATTCCAGCTCTCACGAGGGGAGCGGTAAATGGAGGAGAGAAGCATCCAGGGAAAAAGCCGAGAGGAACCAGCAGCCCCCTGCCTCGTGTCCCTTCAGAGGAGACCCGCCTGGGTCGGCGTCTGGATCACACAGCACCTGAGAGCCGCTCGCTGCTGCCGCGCGCCACGAGGGACACCGGTACGCCGCCCTCAGGGACCAGGACACGGGGGTGTGCCTCTCGTCAGCACCCTGGATGCGGGGCAGGGAACCCTCGAAGACCTGCTGCCCAGGAGCTGCTCAGCGAAGAAGCAGCAAGTCACCGTCTGCCTTCAGGTGGTGGGGCGGGAAGCAGGGCTCCTGCTGCCCGCTGCCCGCCCACCAGCCTGTGGGCGGGGCGAGGGAGTCCTCTCTGCGAGGAGCCCGCTGCCGGGGGCCTGGACGCGCGTGCAGGTGCACGAGGCAGGGAAGGCCGGGGACGCTCCAGAGGAACGGGAAAGCGCGGCAGGAGCAGGGAGGAGAGGCTGGCCCCGGGGCGGCGGGGGGTGTCGAGGGGTCCAACCCCAGGTCTCCCGTCCCCTTGGAGGGCTCAGGCCAGCCCGTGAACACACTCACCCCACAGGCCGGCGAGCTGGGCGCAGGCCTTCCTGCTGCGGGCAAGGCTACCCCAAGTGCCACGCCAAGGGCCTGGCGGGCAGCGAGCGGCCCGGAGCACGTGCACTCAGAGCAGGCTCACGCTCCCAGCCGCGGAGGCTCCCAGCTGGCGGTCTGAGGGTGCTGTCCCGGCACCGCAGGGCTCCGGCAGCACCCCTGGCCTCCACTCACTAGATGCCAGCAGCGCCCCGTACCTCCAGTTGGGACACCACCCACACTGGAGCTGTCCCACTTAGGACTGCGCTGTGGGGCCCCTCAGGTCCCTGGCAAAGGGACAGCCTGTGTCCCGCCCCATCCGGATGCATCCGCGGCTGTGAGCATAAGCCTTCTTCCTTAGACCATGAAAAGCGACTGGAAATTCAGCGTCAGGGATTGCTGGATACCTGTTGTTCTTTCCAAGGGATCCCCCAAGACTTCTCCCCCTAAGACCTGCTCCATAAAGACGTGTGGCTGGATCTAAGCCACTATCGAACCTTCCCGATTTCAGAGGTACTGAGGTGTGAGCGCGTGCCTTTCTGCAATCAGCGAAACCTGGTATTATTTTCCTCCTGTCAGTGCTTCTCTCTGGTCTCTGAGGGACCAGCTTCATCTCAGGCCGCATCCAGGATGCAGCTGTGTGTAAGGGCAGGCTCACGGTCGGGGCCGCACGTCCTGCCGCTGCAAAGCTCCCCCTCCAGAAAAGGAAAAGTCATGATCATTCAAGACCACCAAGAACACCAGGATTTCTTCTCCTGGCGTCAAGGAAGGAATAATGGGTGGAATAAACAGCACTGGCCCGGGACCTCAGGGCTAGCAAGAAATGGGGATAAGAGCACAGAATTCTAATTTTAAAAGAACAGAGCACAGTTAGCCGGGGGGCCACAGGCACGGACTGTTATGCTTCCCTTAAGATTATGGTAATCATGAACGAAAAGGAAATCTTCTGCCATCTACTCCTGTTGACAAAAAGCTCAAAAGTCACCTTGACATGTAGGACACGACCATGCGTGAACTCAACTCAGTATTTGTCATGACGTTTGGTCTCAGGACCTTCCTCATCAAGAAATCCCAGCAAAAGGTAGAAATAAGTAGAGAAATGTGTGTTGAACCACTTGACTAATAAGAACTCTGTTCACACTGCATCTATTGCTCAATTCATGCCACAGATTTTAGTTATTTGAGAAAATTATGACTAAAAAAACAGAAAGGGGGCTTCCCTGGTGGCGCAGTGGTTGAGAGTCCGCCTGCCGACTCAGGGGACACGGTTTCGTGTCCCGGTCCGGGAGGATCCCACGTGCCGCGGAGCGACTGGGCCCGTGAGCCGTGGCCACTGCGCCTGCGCGTCCGGAGCCTGTGCTCCGCAACGGGAGAGGCCACAACAGTGAGAGGCCCGCGTACCGCAAAACAAACAAACAAAAAAAAACCACACAACAAAAAACAGAAAGGAAGGCGAAGATGAAAATGAGGAAAACTGCAGAATAGAGAACTTGTGTATTTACCCACTCACTCACGATGACCAGCTGAGGGCCCACGGTGTCCCAGGCTGTGCTCATAGCTGAGGGCAAAGGTGACACTGCCTTTGAACTGACACTCTGTTGGGGAAGCAGAGACAAAGGATAAGCCATCTGAGCCCCGCGAAGCACACGGGGCAGGGAGCAGGTGGACAGCCCTCACTTCCCACCTGCCCAGAAATCACACCCTCGGGGACGGCGTGCACTCCAGTTAACATCTCTCGTGTCGTGGCCAGAGCCCAGCCTCGCCTCTCGGGGCCTTCTCCTCCATGAGGGCGAGAAGCCGGCTTGCAGGATGCCTGTGACTGCACCACTGTTGGCAGGAAAGTGCCTCGCTGTAAAGCCAGCCTCCGTAACAGGCCACACTGGGCCGCTCTGATGTGAAACCATCCTCACCCCGGTGACCTGCAACAGGGGCACAGGTAGAAGGTGGACCCAGCCAGGCGGCTGCATTTCCTTTAGGGCTCTGGCCCCATTTTCAGATGGGTCAGGGTGGCTGTGGAGGTCTGCTGAGGCTCTGGGGAGGGGCAGGGCCACAGGCCAAAGGCCATCCTGCTAAAGGGACCCCTTCCCAGCCAGCATTGCCCTGACCGCTTCCCACGCCAGGAGCAGCTGGCAGCCCCAGATAAGCCTGAATAAAGCTCATCTCTAAACACGAACCCAGTTTGGAAATTTAAACACAAACGTTTACTTCGTGTTGCTTTTATCCCTCGACTTAAAACGTTATTTGAAGAGTAACACGAGCCATTCTGGAGGGAACTAGAAATGCAACGACAGTGTGGGCTGTTCCATGTGCTTCCTGTTTATCCCGGTGATAAATTACCTTCTCATGATGCTGAAAGTCATGTTGAAATTAGGTCATTTTAAAAGAATTTATTAAAAGGTATTGAAAACGCAGAGCCACGGAATAAGTAAAAGATTCCCTTGACTGAGAGATTTAGAATGGATTTACTTAATTCTCCTAATGGGCCTTTGTGACCATGTGATTGAACAGGTGGTTCCGTCCGTCTCCCGGCCGGGCTAGCGCGGTCCCACACCCTCCGCGTCCGACTACACTGGAGAAACCAGAATCCCGGGCTGAGCTGGAGCCACCATGTTCTCTATCTCACGCTTATTTCTCGATACGGAGATTCCTCACGAGGCCTCTGCTTCACTGATTTTACAGACCAGAATCCAAGAAGGCAACAGTGATTAAGTGGCTTCCCCTTATCGCCATAACGTTGTGCACTTGTCGCTTTGCTGGCATGCAGACCGGCGCAGGTGCCAACAGCTCTGGTCCCCATTCTAGAATCCTGCACGTGAATTCTTCATCAAGTACCTGCCTCCACAAAGACCATGCGCGTCCCTCCTGGTGACACAAGTTGGTCTTATACTATGAGTTCTCTGTTCCTAATTTCCATCTTCCCTGTATTAGAACATGTTTGGGGTTTTCACCCAACTTGTTGGCCGAAAATGGGGCCCCTGGGGAAGCGCAGTTCAAGAGCAGGACTGGAGGGAGGCCGGGTCCCGGGTTCACTGACCGCCAGCCACCTAGGCCGCCCGCTGCCACCTCACCTTCACTCCCTCCTCCCGAGTCTCCACATTTCACGGGGCTACTTTTCACGGCGACAAATCATTATCCCACGGTTGAAAGCCCGACCTCCAATTATGAAAACTGCCAAGGGGACCACCAAAAGGAGACCACCACGCTCTCCCCTCTGCGCGAAGACGTCCGGCGCCGGGTCCTTCCGCGGGCTCGCGGGCGCACGTGCGGACCGCCCCGGGGCGAGGGCGCCGGGCGCCTGCGCACTGGCCACACTCGGGCTGCGCGCGCCGCCACCGCCGCCGCCGCCGCTTCAACCCCAGCCCGGCCCTGCTTTCTCTCTCCAATTGGAAAGCGGCGCCAGGTTTTCCCGTCAGCCGCTGCCACGTCTCCAAATGGCTTTTCAGTGTCAGGCCTATCAGGAAATTAACTCATCACGCAGTGACAGCTGCTAATTTTTTCCCCTTACATGTCAGATGGATCGCCCGCTGAAGCTAATAATGAATCACCAAACCCTGATTAGAAGGTGCTTCCGAAACGTATAACTGCCATCTGAGCGAACTTTTTTCTTCATGTAAAATGATATCACCCTAGAGGAGCAGAAAACGGATTGTATTCTTCAGCAAGATGGAATAGGAGGCGGTTGCTTACGTGCGCTGTGCGCTCTCTTAAATGATGGGCTAATCTTAAACAGTAAAAGGAGCGAGAACGTAACAGCTCTTTTTGTAGTTTGCTCAACGAAGGGGCTTTCTTCTTTCCTAATTTTCTTCCTAGAACCTACTCTGGGTTAGGAGTCTAAGCTGGTACTTCAGGTCCTTCCTTATGCCATTGTTTCATGTTCGGGATAACAAAAGATTGGATAGAACCGAGAGGTACAAATTCTGCCCGTTGCTCACAGGATTTCCTAGACGCGGTGCTACTAGGCAGCGGGGCCCTTGCTGCTCAGAGGGCTGTTGGGTCCGAGCTGCGCAGGTGGGCGTGGCCAGGGCCGGGCCTGGACCTGCGCGGGGTCTTCTGCATGACCTGTTAGGTGACTGAGCAAAGATCCACTGAGGCTCCTCCGGGCTGTCTTCTAGGACTTGGGGTCCACGTGTCTGGGTTGAGTTGATAAATGAATGGAACGCTCAGTGCTACGCTGACAGCATCTTATCACATTTACTGGGTTCTTCAAAGCAAATCAAGCAAGAGGAGTGTTCTTTGCCTCTCTCAGGTGATGTGGGTCTGTCTGCTTGGGTGTTGTGTGGGGTAGGACCTGATTTGGAGAAGGCTCCCCCGCTCGGCTCCAGCTGTTCAGTGAGGCCAGAGGCATCCGGAAGGATGCCTTGTCTGAGCCACGCACTTCCCTTGTGACCGTATGCGGCTAGAACTTTCTTTGTACGGAGACGGCGCTGCGGTGACTCTCCACCATGCACGTGGCCTTGTCCACGTCCGTAGGCTGATTCACCCGGGCAGGGAGTCCTGGCTTCCTCGCCACGGGTCCTGGAGGCGCAATCGTTTAATTGGCTGTAGTTTAATAAAAAGGTGTTCCTTCTGGATTACAGTCTCCAAGTGAATACTTCTGTTGCTTTGCTTCTTACTTCTTTAAGGTTCTACTGTCTTCTCCAGCCCAACCTCCAGGAAGGCTAAGGCTCGCCGTGTGTCCCTTGCAGACGACTGAGCTGCGGGGAGAGCGCCCGCATGGCCCTCGGCTGCGCCTCATTCTTGCGAGGCCCACGCTTGTGTACGCGCTTCTTCAACCCCCTCACATTCCAGTAGCTGTGTAGGGAGAGAGAAAAGGGAGCCCACGTTAACCTGGCTCTACAGGTAATTAGAGGACACAAGAGCTTAGTGAATCCTCTGCAGTCCTTCGGAGCCTTGAAACACCTTCGGTCCGATTTTTCTTTGCAAAGGCCTGCTCTTTTCATTGTGCATACAACGTGATTGCTGGTTTGACACTGCAGGCTACACTGGTTTCATGAAGGATTAAATGCCACCCGAGACATATTTATCCTAAATAAATCACAAACGGTAAACTGCAGCATGTCAGTGTCAACACCCAGGACTGCGGCAGAAAGGTTAGCCGTGCAGCACTCAGCGCGGCTAGGGATTAGCATCCAAGCCGAGGGCCGCGGGCTACGTACGGCTAAGGGAGGAAAGATCAAGAAGAAATATTCTCACTGAAAAACACCCCCCCACCCCCATTTTTTTTCTTTTTAAACGTGTACGAGAAGCTTGGCGAGGGGCATCACTTCGTAAAGGTCACCTTCACCCCGACAACGCGCGGGAGTTGCCGCTGTCACTGTTTGCCTAAGACGGTGTGGAAGAGGAGCGGAGCTGCGCTGCCGTTTTTAAGCATCAGGAGCAAGTCATACCCAGCTAATTCTGAATCACAGCGTCAGACTTGAAATTTTCCCTTGTATTTTTTTGGAGGGGCAGCTGTATCAAGGGAGGTGCCCTCGGATGGGCGGGACTCAGCACTCTGAGGGCGAGGCCAGGGGAGGGGTAGCCAGCTGAGCAACCCCGCCAGGCTCGCTTCCAAAGCTCACCTCTCAGGGAAGGTGTAAACGGGACTTTCATTTAGACCCAAACGGTGCCATCTTCTCTTCCTTCTCTCCCTTCTGATCCTCTCAATTTTTAGATACTGACCACGATAGACTATGTTACTGTCACCAGAGTCTAAAGGGGCCGCGCGCCAAACACTGAGAAACGGCGCCGGGCTGCAGAGGCGGCCGGCGGAACCCAGCACACTCGACGTGGGCGGACGCGGAAGGGAAATGAGCGTCAGACGCAGGCCAGTTCTCTCCAGTTTTTACAGCTGCCCACTGATCGGCCGGCTGCTGGAAAGAAAATGTCATCATTATCTTTTAATGCTATAATTTTATTTCAAAGAAAAGAGAAACAGAACAAAAACCACCTTTGCATTTGGGGGAGGGCATGATTCTACAATTTTGGAAAAGGAAAAGGAGCAGTCGTATCAAGACACGAGTCACCCGGCCGTGAACTCGCATCCACAGTTGCGATGATCCCACAGCGAAGCACAGACAGTCCTGCCGGGGCCGAGGCTGCGGGGCACAGCTCTCCATCACTAACGTTCGATGTCAGCTCTTTCACGTGGACAGAAACCGCAGAGAAATCCTGCGAATATGATATCAATACTAAGAAACATTTGTTATAAAAGCAAAATATTGATACAAACAATATTTTCCAGAGTGCACATCTCATATAGACTTTATTGTATGAAACTAAGTCAAAATTAGAAGCATTGGGTTTTCTTAATTAACCAAGGTTTATTTTAACTGAATATGAACGCCAAGGCTTTTCTTAACCGTAGGCTTAAGAAGGAATCTTTTAAGCAGAAGCAGCCAGGGCGATGACCACACCTACGATGGCTGAACGGAGGGAATCCAGACATGAAACGAACAGGCTGCCTTTGGTTTGGGGACACTGCGATCCTAAAATTTCCAGAAAAACGAAGGGGAGCCGACCGCTTCGACACAGTAATACGTGTAGCTGCAATTTTCAACCAAACGTGTGATAAAACGTTAAAACAGGGACATGCCGGACTGTAAGGGCAGTCGTGTCTCAAGCCGTGAGACACGCTGTTGTCACTCCCACTGCTGGGGCACAGTCCTTCCACAACTGAAACGGGAGAACATCTGTGGGGGGCACGAAAGAGAAAAAACTGAGCTTCTCCTCAGCACAGCGGACAGAACAGAGGCAAGAGCGTCGAGAGAAGAACCCAACAGTAGACAGACCTGCCTCCGGCGGCCCCGCCCCACACACGCCGGGCTCCTGCCCTGCGCGTCCCCGTGCCCCGCGCGCGCGGTCGGCAGGGACGTCACCCGGCCCAGAGCCTGTGCGCGCTCCCCGGCAGGCGGCCGCCGTCACTGTCGCGAAGGCTTTGCAAACGGAGCGCAGGGAGCATGCACCTCGGGTGCTGGTCTCTCCGCGTCCGCCCTGCGCCGGGGGTGGGGCAAGGCTCCGGGCTCAGGCCTCGTGGAGTTCGCTGCTCTCTCTTTGGCTCTGGATGACCGTGGCCGCCGGGGAACCCTCCTGGGTGTATATGACCATGCTCGTCAGCTGTTCCGTTTCGCCGGGGACCATGGCCTCGGCGCTAAGCGCGGCCCCGGCCTGCAGGATCTCCTGAGAGCCGGCCGTCTCTATCACGGTGTGCGAGTACACGCCCGTCTCGTCCTGCGCCCCCGGGGGCAGTTCTGTCACGATGTAATGAGTCGCCCCCTCGGGAAAGCCGCCGCCGGACTCCTGGACCATGGCCTGGACCAGCTCCTCGGTCACGATGATCTGCGAGATCTCGCTGTCCGACTCGGCCAGGTCCACGCGCTGGCCGTGGGCCTGGGCCTCCTGCATGATGATCTGGGAGCCCTCCCGGGCCAGCATGTGCACGGTGCCCTCCTCGTTCACGATGACCTGCGTGACACCGTCCTTCATGAGCTGGCCGGCCGCGGCCGGGTCGCAGACCGTGAACTGCAGCACGCCCTGCACCACCTTCCTCAAGGCCAGCTGGGCGCGCTCCTGCGGCGCCATCAGGGCCGCGGGCCGGCCCGCCCGGCTCAGCGCCCCCACGGGCTCCAGGCCGCTGCCGCCGTCCTGCACGTCGTGGCACACGTGGATCTCGCGGGCCTCGGCCGGGGCTGCGGCGGGGTCCGCCGCCTGCCCTGGCAGCGGGACCAGCATGTCTCTGGGGCCGGCCCTGCCCTTTTCCTCGGCCGCGGCCCGGCCCTCCGCCCCTCCCAGCTCGGTGACCGCGCACAGCAGGGCGTCCAGGGCCGAGGCTGTGTCCGGCGCGGGGATGCCGGCCTCGGCCAGGTCTAGAATCCCCTGCTTGGTCCCCTGCTGAATCGCGGCCCCGCTGGGGCTGAGGGGCGCGTCCATGCCGTGGCCTTCCATCGGGGCCCCCACGACCACCACCTGCGTGGTTCCGTCTGCCAGCTGCTCCGGCACCCCTGGCCCGGCCGCCACGCCGCCCAAGGGCGCCCCGCTCTGCCCCGCGGCGATGACCTGCCCGTCCTCCGTGATGTGCACCACCCGGGCCACCTGGCCGGCCAGCGCCAGCGTCTGCAGCGTGGCCGCGGCCGTCTCCTCCACGGAGGCGTCCAGGGCGAAGTCCCCGTCGTAGCCCTGGATGATGATGACCTGCTGCACCGGCTCCGGCGGCGCCGCCGGCCTCCTGCTGCCCCGCAGGGGCCTGTCCTTGACCGGAGACTCCTCCGCCAGCGCGGCCGCCGTGAAGGGGCTGTCCGTCTCCACGAACGTGGCCCCCTGGCCCTTCAGACGGCATTCGTAGGACTTGGACACAATGCCTAGGGGAGACAGGGACCAGTTAGAGCCCAGAAAAATGACTTTCAGGCTTAAAAGTAAGACAGTTCTTCCGTAGAAGCTTTAGAACCTCAGCTGCTCAGAGCAGCCGGCTCCCAGCCTCAGGGCCTCGGGCCGGCGCTGGGCGCTCGGAGGACTCTGACACGGATGCTCCCGGCTACGAGTGGACACAGAGGACGGCTGTGCTTTGAGTGAGCGATGCCCACACCCCTGGCCTACTGTCCGGAAACAATCTCATCGGCCTCCCTTCGCTTTTCAGCTCCTGGGGAAGGGATACGGTCGAGTCCTCTCAGTTATGGTCACTTCTAATAAGATAACACAGTCGGGGGTGGTGAGTGCAGACCAGTAACAGTCAGTAGCAGTTATCTCCTAACCCAAAGGCAAAACCTTTTTTTTAATGTCCAAATATTAGCTACAGTATATTTGTTTATTTGACAAAAAGAATGAAAGCGCTGCATATTAAATTTATAAATAAGCCCTGGATAAACCCAGCTCTACGAGTTTCACCTTCTGTGTCGGGCTCTAAGCTGGGGGCAAAGGCGGCTGGCCCGACCGGCGCCCCCCACACCCCCCCCCCCTCCGCCCCGGGAGGCCTGTGGCCGGAGCCCCGGGCACCCGGCCCAGACGCAGGGGCTCCGCTGCCGGGGCTCAGGGGCGGCGGACAGGCCAGAACTAAGTGCGCAGCCGCGTCAGCCGCGAGAGCGGATGCCACTCTGTCGCCGTGACGCTTGGCCAAGCGCCTGGCACGCAGCCACCATTCAGCAAAGATTCGTTTGTTGAATGACTTAAATATCGTGTAAGGTGAGAAGCCCTACAGCAGAGAATAAACACACTCAGGCTCCCAGCCAGCGGGAGGGAAAGGAATATTCAAGCTCTCCCTTGGGGCTGGGAAGGAGAAGAGCCTGGAGACAGAGCAGCCCAGGGCGAAGCAGAGGTGAGTCTGGGGTGCTGGGGGCTTGGGCTGGGCTGGCTTTTAGGGGATTAGATAGCTTGGCCCCGCCGGGCTCTCCGGGCCTCTTCCGACAGGAGGCACTAAGGCATCTGGACCACAGTCTGTGGAGAGAAGACACCTGTTGAATGTTTTTAAGCAGGAAAGTAAAACGCGCGCATCTGTTTTAGATAGAACTGTGGCAGAGGGTACAGCATTTATTACCATAAATACTAGCCCCAAATTCCGCTTAGTGAAAACACTGTGACTGTTTCAGAAAATTCAGAGATAAGCCCTTGGGACAAGGGCATATGCAAAATGCAGGGGTCAGGAGAGCCCAGAGGAGGGCAGGACCGGGAAGAGAGCCCCTGCAGGCTGCTGGCCTCAGCCAGACGGTCGGTCCCATCAGAAAGCAACTGTCCCTCTCAGTCTGCATCTGTAGTCTGGACATCTGCCCGCCCAGGAAGGCAGAGCAGCCCTGAGAGGCCTGCGGCTGCCGCCACACTGACAGTTTCAAGCCCATCTTACAGATCCCGGGGCTGCAGGCCTGAGCTGGTCTCCCGCTACAAAAAGGAGGCAGGACGGGAATAAAACACAGACCTACTAGAGCATGGACTTGAGGATATGGGGAGGGGGAAGGGTAAGCTGGGACGAAGTGAGAGAGTGGCATGGACATATATACACTACCAAATGTAAAATAGAGAGCTAGTGGGAAGTAGCCTCATAGCACAGGGAGATCAGCTCGGTGGTTTGTGACCACCTAGAGGGGAGGGATAGGGAGGGTGGGAGGGAGGGAGACACAAGAGGGAAGAGATAGGGGAACATGTGTATATGTATAACTGATTCACTTTGTTGTAAAGCAGAAACTAACACACCATTGTAAAGCAATTATACTCCAATAAAGATGCTTAAAAAAAAAAAAAAAAAAAAAAAAAGGAGGCTCGGGCGGCAGAACCGAGGGTGGAAGAAAGGATGCGGGGAGGGTGAGCGTCGGGCGGGTGCTGAGGACAGCAGGGTGTGTGCACACCTGGCCCCCAGGGCCACCTGTGACACAGGCGATGCTTGTTTAATAACTCGACGGGGAAAGTATGAGTGAAAATTGTTGTCTCTGTTTTCGTAAAAAAGACAAGAGTTTAAACAGAGTTCCTATTTTCTCCCTTAAGTACTTAATTTTCTATCAGTTTCTTATTACCGCCTCCTTCCCTCCTAAGAGAATGATCTCTAAATGATCTATAGTATTTCTTTATCTCAATGGCAACCACTTCAAAAAAATATTCCACTTTACTCTCCCTCATGTAGGTCCTTTTTTTTTTTTTTTTTTTTGCGGTACGCAGGCCTCTCACTGCTGTGGCCTCTCCCGCTGTGGAGCACAGTCTCTGGACGCGCAGGCTCAGCGGCCATGGCTCACGGGCCCAGCAGCTCCGCGGCACGTGGGATCTTCCCGGACCGGGGCACGAACCCGCGTCCCCTGCATCGGCAGGCGGACTCTCAACCACTGCGCCACCAGGGAAGCCCTGTAGGTCCTTTTTAAAAAAAAAAACACTTTACCCTTACCAAAGGAGACAAAAGGATTAAGAATTATTAGATTATTATTGCTAACGTCCCTTAAACATAAGACAACAATTTTGCTTACTGTGTTGGTACCAGTCCGTAAGAAAGCATTTCTTTCAATACAGAGTCCACTTGAAGCAAAGAGCCAGACAAGGCCTGCCTTTCAGCGGGTACAGCATCTCAGGCAGGAACCACAGAAGCTGTTAAATCATATTTACCAAGAGGACACAGCAGGCTCACGTCCAGAATGTAGGCAATGGTCCCGGATTGCAAATCATGTGTGAAGTTATAAAAATGCAAACTCCCGGCCCATTCTGTGTGTGCTGGGACGTTTCATGTTCTGTGTCCACAGGTTCACAGGTCAGAAGTCTCAGGAAGTCAAGCCACTGCATCGCCCTAACTCTTGAGGCCAGAGGGAGCCTCCCACTTGGTCGGGGTGAGGGAGCCACGGGGTCTCCCGGGGCCCTGTGCTGCGGGGTCAGCGGGGGCAAAGCCTGGGGTGCGTCCTCGGGACCGATTTTCTGTACACCATGTACTTTCAGCCTCCGAGGCTCTGATTCCCAGTGAGGAAGTGAAATGTATAAGTAATCCATTTTTGTAAGCAAAGATTAGGAACGATTAACATTTATTCTTTCTCAGAGAACTCTCTATAGTGCGAATCTTAGAAAGCTCACGGAACCATAGACTCTGTGGTCAGGAAAAGACCTGTGGGTCGATGGGACGGGGGCATGTCCTGGAGCAGAAAACCCCGGTTGCTCGTTCAGGGAGTGCGGAGCGCTGGGCCCAGCAGACGCTGCTCGGGGCTGGGCGGACAGCGGCGGGTGAGCCAGGCCCAGCTGTGCCCTCACCGACCAGGCCAACATAAACCATCTTGTTTTTTTTTTTTTTTTTGGCTGCAGCAGGTGGGATCTTAGTTCCCCATCCAGGGATGGAACCCACGCGCCCTGCAGTGGGAGCTCAGAGTCTTAACCATTGGACCGCCAGGGAAGTCCCTACCATCACCTCTTAAAAGCTGTTCAAACCTTCCCAGAGGATGGTCCCAAATGTCGCCGATTCCAGCTGAATGATCTCCCTAACTGTGGCTTCCTCTTGCTTACCCTCCTAGGAAAGGGGGGCGGGCGACGGGGGCCACGCAAGCAGGCTCCCAGCCAGCGCTGACTGCGGAGTTCAGTGGCAGGCGGCCACGGGGCACCCACTGCGGGCGCCAGGCAGCCACGGCACAGGGCAGCGGTGCCCATACTGGCAGTCCTTCCCCAGGGGCTCTGCGGACTGGCCCAAGGTCACGTGCGCGGATGGAGGCTTGTGGGGAATGAGCCCAGTATGTCTAAACTCACCTGCCCAGGGCTGCGCCTGCCTTAGAGATTCCCCCCTCCACCTCCCCGTGACCCTCTGCTTTACAAACGGAAAACACACCCTTCACCATGGGACCCTCAGGAGGATTAGAGTTCAGAAGAGAAGCATGAGATCAGCTTCAACCACTCAGACCCTAGAAGAAAAGGGCTGAATCACCCGTGGTCCGTATGCTTTAACCTAATCGTGTGGGCATTTTCTGAACTTTAATCCTCCTGAACTCTCTCTCGTCAAAGAGGCCAGAACGGGGCTCAGCATAGGAGCAAAAGGGCCTGCCTGATGGGTGAGGCACTCCACGGGCTCTGAGTTCACCCCTCCACGTAGGCCCGGGTCTCACCTGGTGGGCGTCGCCATCTCTGCTCAAGTTGCCACCTGCTAGGACCCCGAGATCTCCTGTCTACCATGCTTGCCAACGTCTTCCTCTGCTCTGCCTGCAACTCCGCCCCTTCCCTCTACTCTTCTACCGCGGACGGAACATTCCCCGTGCCTTCATTACACTCTGAACCTGATCCAGTTTGTTTCTGCCCATTCTCTAAATCCAAGGTCATTTTCAGTTTAGAGTTTGGGAGAAAAAAAGAAATATGGATACAAAACATGAAGAAGGCAGCCTTCAAGTCACCTTCCCCCAGCCAATTCCCTCCCTCAGTCTGCAACTGGACACGAAACCTCTTGGGTGTAGAATTATCCTCTGAATCCCATGCAGCACTGATAATTTTTATGCCATTCTGAACTACTTACTGACTGTATTTGAATCCGGGGGTGGGTTAAGCCACTTTCAGACCATTAAGTGAACTACGTGGGTAAATACTGCTGTCACGATGGGGTGTGACAAAGCTCCTGAACAACAACATCTCCACCTCGGTTCAGCCCGAGCCCAGTGAGCCCATCGCAGTTCATAAATGTGAGTGCAGGTCTATCTTTGATTCAGCAATTTAATAACTTCGAGTGCTGTCAGTACTGCTTTGAAAAATAGCACCTATAAAATGTAACAGCCTCCATCAGATTGAAAAAGATTCACCCACTGAAGACTCTTCCATTTCGCCCATAATGAATTAATGTTGAGCTATGCAGAAGTTCAAGTGTCATTTAAAGTAATGTGAATCTCTTCTGTAACTTTACATTCTGACCGGGCTGTGACCAAGGATTTACTGGGCACATCAGCTTCAAGTTTT
Organism: Kogia breviceps; assembly: GCF_026419965.1. NCBI lineage: Eukaryota > Metazoa > Chordata > Mammalia > Artiodactyla > Physeteridae > Kogia > Kogia breviceps. The sequence continues at coordinate 3,632,292 of NC_081324.1, forward strand.
GAGATCTTTCCAGTAAGTATGAACCGTAAAGCTCACTAATGCAAAGGGCCACATGGATACAATATCTGGAACACGGCAAGTTTGTACAGAGTTTATCCTTAACTGCTTAGCCACTGTTATTGCTCCAAAACTGCGCAAATCTTTAACGAAGCATGATAATCAACATATTATTTACATTACACTTGACAGTTTTCAAAGACAACGTAGGATTTCAGTGTGCTGATAGTAGCTAATCAAATAATGTGTCTAAATCAGTCTTTTTTGGATCTGTTTCCAACAGGACAATAAGTAGTTTTGTGTAGAGGGTGCAAATGCAGGTAAAATGCAGCCTTATGCCTGTGTATGAAATCCCAACTCACTGCTTGTTTGCTTTCTTTCATGAGTACAGAGGTATTTTACTGCCTTCCCATAGCTCAACGCATTGAAAGTTTACAACTAGGTTGAAATGGAAAGAGTTCTTTTCGGGGGGGTGCGGTTTGAGGAGCCGTTTTCAGGGAGGTTCTTTCTAATTAGGCTCGCTTCTCCAGAAGAGTATTGTGGAGCTCAGTTCCTTCTCACCTGTCCCCTTTGAAGAGAACATCTCCAGAGCTGAAAACACAAGCTCCGTCACGCAGGAGCGGAGGGGTTAAGCTGCAGACTCACGCTCTTCGGAACCGTGCTAATGGCTCTGTTCTGCTGTCTGCCGAGCTGCTGGGAAGCTACAAATAGGGTTTAGTACCTACTTCCTTTTTGTGTGTGTGTGTTATTCTTTCGTTACTGTCATCATTTTTTCTCACAGAATAAATACCTTATGCTTTTGTTAAGCTTACATTTAATTAAAACGTACAGAATTTGTGCATTAAACTCAAATGAAACAAATAAAACAAGGCCCCCTCTCTTGAAGGCATACGTTGTGAATGAAAAATGTCATTACAGACTAAAAAATTTTGCAGTAAACAGGGCCTACAGAGAGAAGTTTCCCCTGTAATGACATCCATAAAATACACAAATGGCACTTTTAGCACCATCCTGAATATGGCATTTTCTGTGCTCTATACACAATCTAAATGGTTTGCTCATAGAGCATAATACTCCATTGGGTTTATAGAACAATCAATGTTCCATAAAATGATGTATTTATCCAGTAGTAGGCTCAGCAGTTACTGGTGTACGGCACCGCAGGACAGAGGCCGGGCTCACACGCGGGCTGCAAACCTTGGCTCACCTCAACGGCTTCATCTCATCTGTGTCAAGTAATTTGTTGAAGACTCAGCTTGGCTTAAAAAAAAAACTTGTAATAAAAATTCATAGAGTTTTCAGGAGAATGAAAGCTGATGACAATAGAAAGGTCACATTGTGTCTCCACTAAAGGGGTCAAAGGTCATGAGCAGTTCTAAAACCGAAAGTAGATTTCATGCATCGCCTAGCAGATAAAGATGGCATTAAAAGGACTTGTGTGGCTGAAATGTCGACCGCGCCAGGGAAGCCTGTGCTAATATCCGACGTGAGCCACTTTGCTGCCACCAGCCAGCATTTATTTTACATTTCTAAGCTACTCCTGAAACGGTACTACATGTTTATACACGGCTAGGTTACGTCTCAGACACCATGTGTGTTTTAGATTTTATATTTAGGGAGCGCCCTAAGCTTGAAAACGCTAGGCTGCCTCACCGTCATAATTAAAGCACCTCAAATATGACGCAAGTAAAAAAGTAATGCCTTTTATATAAAAATTTGGGGCACACATGACACTGTGATTCTTAAGCCACATACAATTTTCCTCAACTTCAGTTTTAAGATGTAATTTTAACAAGAATGTTACGAAATCACACTTAATGTCTATTAAAATGAAACAATATTAACAGATTAGGCTAATAAATTAGAGCCGTATTTTAAAAGCTTCTAAGTTTCTCAAGTGAAAGCAGGAAAAATGACAAATTAAAATTGAATGAAATATAACCTTTTAGAAATTTCAAAGCAGGGAATAAATTATTCTTATAATGGCAGTCACCAATAGTATAGCCAGTCCAATTGATATCAATAACTGCTCTATAATGTATTCATCTTTTTGGACAATAATAATAACCGGTATTGCTGCAGGAAGCCCCCCACGAGCGCCCCCTGCAGCCCAGGCTTGAAGAAGTGCCCGATGCTCCCCACACAGGATGCTCTGCACCCTGGCGTCCCTGCAGAAAGCCCCGACCAAGTCGTTCAGGAAAGCCGATCACAGCCAGTGTGGTCCAGGTTCGCAGTGGGCTGGGGACCAAAATGACAACGTCACCATCTTCTTCTTTTTTTTTTTTAGAGATAACAAAGGACGGTCAGTACCTTACGTCTATTATTTTCAAAGGTTAGAAATGCATTCTGGTCAATGTTAATAAAATTCACACACAAATTAGAAATATTGAGGTTACTGGAGACACAAAATTATCTTCAGATTTTGGCATGCTTGCTAAATGTGATGGCTATACAAGTGAGATTTATTTCAGAGCACAGGCTCGTGCTGGTCATTCTGAAAGCTACACTGCTGTGCACTGGCCTAAGGATGTGTTAAATACACGACAACGCGATAAACAATTTTGTTAAGTATCTGCTTTATGCCACAAAGAAGCACAACGGTCTGTGTTAGAGAGTTATAGTAAAAGTCATCGCTTTGTACTTAATTTCATGAAGGCCAATTATGTTATAAGAAGAGAGGAGGAAAATCATTTTTCTGTGAAAAATTAACTGAAGTCCACATCGTTTCTGAGACGCTTTCACATAGGTTCAAACATGCAGTTTTATAAGACACGTCGTGTGATTTTTACTGAAGGAAGATGTACAGTAAGGCAGGACCCAGACTTGGGTAGCAAAAGCCTTGGTCCTTTTTTCCTCAATCATCACTAGTAGTACACTTAGGACTGGCAGTGATCAAAGAAAACCAGATAAGACCCCTGAAAGAAATTCTAAGATATCCAGGAAAAACCAAGAATAAATTTAATGTCAAGTTGGAAATGCAGAACCGGCCAGGTTTCTAACTTTGCGTGGAGGGTCTCCACGGGCCTCGGTATTTCCATGGGCACTGAAGAGTGACAAAGAGTAAAAGACAATATTTTACCTTGAAAGTCACAAACCCTAAGAAATTTTGTATTATATCAGACGCTTAGGTATATATTATCACTCCCCTGCATGAAGATCTAATGGGAATCACACACAGAAATCTCACTCAGGAAGATGAGGCCTTTAGGGTCATCTTGACAGGATTCTGGGGACGGATGCTGCGGGGAGGGCACGTTAACTGTTCCTCTGCTCCTGCCGACGCCTGTCCATCGGGATGTGACCACAGAACTTTGGAAATTTGACTCGTGACAGAAATAGTGTCATCATGCTTCACGAATGTGACAAAACGGGACTAAAGTTAGAAGGTAAGGTGCCCTGATCTCGTCTTTTACCCACAGAGAGCACTTCTTAAAACAGCCAGTTGGTTTACTAGCAGAAAGTGGTCAGATGCCTCGAACGAGCTAGGGAGGGCGGGGGCCGTGTGTCGGTGCACTTGGCACCCCGCATTCATTCTGAGGGTCACGGTGGGCCCTGGGCACCATGGGGGAGCCCACCTGGGGCACGCGTGCACTTTCCCAGTGCGGGTCTCACCCCGTGCCTCCGACGTCCCCTGTCTCGTGCTCGCGGCACCAGCTGATGAAAGGTAAACGGTGCCCTACACGCTTGCATTTGGGGAGCTTGGGGGTTTGAACAAGCAGTGGAATTTTAGGCCAACAGCATTTCTGAAGGCCTTCGAAGACTCCAGACAAACAGCAGCCCTGTCTGTTTACTGCAAGGCTGCCTCCATTTGACTTAAAGATGTTAACTTAGACTAGCACTGACATCCTTCTTGGAGTTACGGAATCAGAAAGTTAGGAAGCCCGACGATCTTTTCCTAAATGTCCTCTGACCGCTTATAAAACTCCCCATACACATAACACAGTATTACGAGACAAGGCCTAGTTTTCAAAGGTTGTAACTGTTACGCGCACTTAAAAGGTAAAATTATGCAACTAAGAAGCCCAGCCAAGCCGTTAGTGGGCCTCCGCTAACAAGGCTGACTTCACAGGCCAACAGCGATTAAACTGGCCTCCCTTGTTTCTCTGGCAAACCCTATAAAAAAAAATCACATTCACTTTTGGAGGCAGGTTCAGATTTCCCGTGTTTCAGAGTACCTTCCTATCTTTGCTGAGGAAATGAGAGCCGGCTGACGTCTGTCTCCATCGTAGACACTTTTGTATGAAGGTAAAAAGCAAACCACTCCTCAGTCACAGCACAGAGGCACCATTAAAATCAAATTTACAGCGCGCAGGACCTGCAGCGGGCAGAGCTCACTGTTAGTAGTTTAATCCTCAGCAGGGCTTTCGGAGGTCCCGCATGTGCTCGCGGCCCAGCGGCGGCAGCGCCGGTACACTCAGAACGACCCTCGCTTCTTCCCCACATACTACACGAATCATCCGCCCTGGGCACGCGGCCGCTGCCCTCCCGTTAGGCCGCTGTGGGTGAGGGCGCCCGGCGCAATCCGTGGCCGGGACCTGCCCCCGAGGACGGGCTCCGATGACAGCAGCCACCCCGAGTCTGGAGAGCGAGAGCACGGGGCACCGGAGCCCAGGTGCGGGCGGCAAGTGCCGCCGAGGGAGGTCCGGTGGTGAGGACCTGACCGCTGAGCTCTAAGACAGGCAGAGCCAACGCTGACTCGAGTCCGTGGAAGTTCGAGTGAGCAGTGGCTGTCGGCCTGTCCTTCCCGGGGTCCACCAGGCTGACTCGGGGGGCGCTGGGTGCTGTCCTCATCTAAGGCTGGCCCGCCCGGCACTCGGCCTTCTCTGCAGTGAGGACAGGACAGAGGCAGGGTCGGGGTGGGGAGACTACCGGTCAAGGTGGAAAACAATGATGTATTTTCTTCTGAGGCAGTGAATTCCACCATCTTTATTTTGAACATCTTCCTAAATACCTAAGTTAAACTCCTCTGTTAAAACTGCACAATATTTATATGCCTGGGATAAGAAACGTTAAAACTGATTTAAAAATATCAAACAAAAGACAAATTTTGAGGCTTGAACCCTCGCTTTGAAATGAGTGGAATGAATGAAAATAAACTTACAAACTGAAACACTGGCTGAAACGCCAGCAGTTGAAATCTCAGGTCCGTGACATGGACATGCCAGGCGCCAGCAGCTGCCCCGCTCCTGCCGGGCAGTGCTCCTGAGGGGCAGGGAGGGGTCAGGGACCCTTTGAAAGCACAGGACAGCTGAGCGGATGCGTGCACGGTGGGACGCCAGCACCGCAGCAGGACACGTAGCTGCTGTCACGTGTCTAGAGGTAGCGCTTCGTGCCCCGGGGTTTCAGCAGTGGCGCACGCCACCTGTGAAGTCCTCCAGCAAATCTCCGTGGTGCAGGTTCTGAACCAGGACTCAATATCCAGTGAGGCGAGAGTCCAGCCAGGGGGACAGGGATGCACCCAGCATCACACGATTCCTCTGGGCTGCGTCCAGAGGAGAACCTTAAAACCATCTCTCTGAAATATTACTGGTTTGCTAAGGGGTTGAAAGGCTTTGTTAAGTGGGCAGCCCTGTTTAAGGAGAGTTCGAGGTTGCTCTCCGGTGGGCAGACACACGGCCACCAGACAGACCATGTCGGGGACCTAACACCAATCCCTAACAGACAGACCATGTCGGGGACCTAACACCATCCCTAACAGACATTTCGCAAAGAGCTCGAGGGTGAGCATACTTTCAGCACAATTTCCGCATCACTATGAACTGAATTGGGCAGCGAGAAGTCATCTCCCAAATAACAGACCTGGGCATTGAAAGATGCTGAGTCATCAAAGGAAGATGGGCGATTACTTACCCTTGATTTTACCAGGACAGAAAGGCATAGCAGAGCAGGTGAAACCCTTCAAGAGAATTCAAAACCAGAGAAGAAACAAAGCGTTCCGTGGTAAATTCTCACTTATCCAGTAAGACTAATCCTTAAATCTCTAGGTATTCTAAGGCTTTAGTTCCACTTATATTACTAATTTAAATTTGCTGGATGTTCCAATTCAGGAACGTGGGTATTTCAGATCATTTTCTTAATTATTTATTCAACAATACTATTAATATAAATGTTATCGTTGAGGCTAAATGCCTGTATTTAATCCCTTACATCAGTAAAAGGCAAATGTGAACTTTTTAAGGGATGAATAATCTATTTGAAGATACTGGTGTGACAGATAATAATTACAATAAATAAAACATCAAGTAACTAGGTAACATACAGATAGCTATGCCTTCGAAGAAAGAAGAACTCACTTGGTCTAGGCCAGCGATCAGGAAAGTACTCACTGACACCTGGGTCTTGAAGGCCGAGTAGGAATTTGTCAGGAAGTGAAAAAAAGAGTAGCGAGAAGCCCACGCCATTCTCAGCATACGTCAAAGCCAGCAAGTGGTGTGGCTTGGCTACAACATCTGAGCGTGGCAGGACGACAGAGGGACAGCGTGAGAGGGCGGGACTCGTCAGACCCGGCGAGGCCCGAGCATGTGAATTTGGGTATCTGACAGTGACAGGAAGGCACTGAAGAAAGTGACGCAAGGAAATGACGTGATCACATTTGTATTCTTGGGAACGAATTGTGGTGAGACTGCAGGACTGTCTCTAGCAAAGGTGTTCAACGCAAGGAGCCTCATCCGGAGGCCTGGCAGGGGCCGAGGTGCAGGCGACTAAGAGATGAGGGCAGGGCACGTGCGTAGTTTCAGTGGGGACAGAAAATGGGGAGGGCCTGGGGGATGCTGCGGGGGCCTGGGCAGACTTGTCAAAGGGAGCTGCGGCTTGCACACCTCTGCTGCTCATCGCCGCACACGCGCTCTGCACGCCTCTGCTGCTCATCCCCGCGCACGCGCTGTGATCCTGTGCTCGCTCCCCTGTTCCTTTTCTCTTCAGCTCTGCTTCCTCCCCCCCCCCCCAACATCCACCTAGCATGGGAAGGGATCTCAAGGCTCCGTGTTGCGACAGCGCCCAGCCCGACTGGCACCAGGGGTTTCCACACCTGCTGGTGGAGCAGATGAGGGCCGGGAGGACAGGGCCCCCGTGGGGGCAGGACGGCAGGAGGGCGGGCGGGCGCTGGGCTGTAGGACGGGAGCGCCTTTGTGATGCTGCCGTCCCCCCACCCCCTCCCGCCCGACGTGATCAAACTGTGAGCACCTTTGTGGGCGGGGATCACACGGGGTGGGCCGGGCTCGGAATGGACTGGAGGAGGTGGGAAGGAAGAGAAGGAAGCGGAGCCCGTGGGCCAGAGGTCCCGGGCCCGGGCGGAGGCAGAGGTGAACAGTTCACGTGGAACAGCCCCGGGCTTTCCCTGTGGACTCTGCCCTCATACGGAGCACAGCACCCCTCTGCTTTAGTTCATGTCCTGAGCCGCTCCTCCTCCCCTCGCCACTGTCTGGGCTGCAAGGTCCCCAGACGAGGACGAGGTCCCGGGTGTTTTCTGACCCTCCAGCAAGCGGTGCACTGCGGTGCTATGGGGGCCGCGGGGCATTTGGGACAGCAGGGGCAACTGCTTCCACTCTGACTTCGAGGAACTCAGTCAAGCAAGAATTGAAACATTTTCTCCTGTAACAGCAGAAAAACGTGAGACTCCAGTTCCTGCTCCATGAGCCTGGACGGAGGCTGCTCGGGACAGAGCCGCGGGGCTGTCAGTGTGACACCGGCCTGGCGGCTCCGCCCATTATAGAATTGTAACGTGTTTCTATCCTCGGCCATGTACTAGTTAACTTACTCCCTTAGACTGCAGCTTAATGACTGGGAGCGCCAGAGCAGCGATCAGTAAAATGTTAAGTCAAGGGGGAAAGTGCTATGACAGGAGTTCTGCAAATCTGCCTCAGATGGACTTCCAGAATGATTCTTGTATTCATTTGAGCAAGATTCTTACAGAGCACATAGGGATACCTCTGCTACTTTAAAAGCCAATTAAAAAGGGGGACTATTACAGCCATATACATACAATATCATATCCCAAAGGGAAAGAAAACATATCAATTTAATTTTTCAAGAATAATGGCTCGGCACAGGCAAAATATGTTATTTGCAAATAAGTGCTTGCAAATAGCAGGCTCTCTTATCTTGTCATTTCAAAGCAAAGCAAACATTTTAAACGTAATTATAGAAATGTATGAAAATACTCCAGTTGATTTTTTTTTAAAGGCAGAAAATGTCAAGGATTCCAGCATCAGCTCAAGAGTGCAGCTCTCAGTTTAGAAGTCAAGCTGAGAATCAGATTCCCGTGGGAGAACCAAGTACCTAGTTGCTTATTTTTTGGCATCGTGCTTTGGGCCAAGGGAAAGGTTGGGCTTGGCTCGCAACTGCACGTTTGGCTGCTACCAGCATCGAAGTGGGGACCCCAAATAACGAGGGGTGACCTCACCCAGGCAGTGCGTGGGAGGCTGAAAGGAGATCTCAGGGAAAGAGACCGAGGTCACACTGGTGACTGGAGAAGAGCCAGAGCCAGAGAGGCGACTAGGCAGTCAAGACCCTGGGTCTTGGGAGGCGAGAAAGAAGAGGATGATCAACCTTGTGAAAGGTTGGAAAGAAACCCCATCAAGACTGGAAGCAGGTCTCCGATAGGTAATGTGTTACCAGGAGGACCATGGGATTTATCGCCCAACCTGAATACTGTCGAGAGAAACAAGGGCAGTGATTGGTGAGAACATGAAACAGGGGGCGCAGACCTCGCACCGCTGTAGATAAACCAGGACATATGTTGGCCTAGGTCCCACGACTAACGCGGTACAACGATCCTGGCGTTTTTCCTTTAGAGCACATTTTTGGTACTGAGTTATGAATACCCACACACGGCACTAACCAGAATACAACACTACCTGATTCGTGGCTTCATTAATAGAAAGGAGAAAAGGAAGGTATTCAAACCTTGGAATCACATTTACAGAAATATGGAAATTCATGTTTTCCCTCACCTCCATTCACTATGAAATGTCATCAAGTGTTTTTCTGAACAAAAATGTCCCACTCTTTTCTTGGGGTCGCAAGACAATCAGAATGACAGTACTGAATTAATTCCTCCTTTGCTGGCTGAAAGAAACTCGAAGCTGAATTGCCAAAGGGCAGACTACAGAGAGAGTGACACCGTACGCCTCAGCTTTTATATATGTCCATTTGATGACTAAGCCTGAATGTCTGTATTATCTGGCTGGTCTCACAGCTGTTGTCTTATTTCATTTACAGAGTGCCAGGGTATCTATTAGTAGTAACTAAGCTGTGAAAAGCATTACTAACTAACTGGAATTCTGAATAGAAATTCCAGGAAGTCCAGTGGATAAATCACAGACATAAAATGAAGGAAAAACTACCTCCTAGGAAAGGTTCCATTAAATGCGCCTTAGAAAAGCTGGCCTGGGACTGCAGCCCGCCCAGGGGCCGGGGTGCTCCCACAGGAGCCGCCCCTGGACCTCCTGCGCTGTGCCTGCAGCGTTGGAAAATCCAGCCTCACCTGCTTTTTTTTCAGGTGCTTTGAGTAACTTCTGTTGTCTGGGCCTCCCTCTTACTAGTGACTCCTACTGGCTGGAACAAACACTGTTTGCTTTTTCTGCTCTTATTTCTGACACTGTCCTGCTAGTGATTGAACAACCACAGATCAACCTTGTATGCCAGGTTTCCCTATCCAACAGACAAACGACTCTGAAAATCATAACTTAGCCAGCCCACCTCACTGAGCTTGGTTCTTTCTTAAAAATACACTTTTATTATTCAAGTTTTGGTTTTATTGTCCCACTTTTTGAATTTCTTTATGTGTAGAATCAGAATACTAATAAACATTCTGATATACGCAAAATTAGCCTGAATTTCGGATACAGCCTTATTAATAGAGAAGGCTTCATTCCTTTTCAATCTCCAAAGAACACGTCATGAACATAACTTATCTGGCCCGAACTTAGCTTGGACATACTGAAGGTCAGAGGGCAAGGGGCATTTGGGAGGAAAACACCAAATCCCGATAAGAGACTTTTTGGCTGGAACCTTCCCAGAACATGTGGATCTAGAGAGAGAAAGTTCTTTTTTTATTAGGCATAAATTCAACACTATGAAAAGAGAAGGTCAAGGAAGAGAGGCCATTTGCGCACGGCCTCCTGGCCCCGCCCCTCGAAGGGGCTGAGCCAAAGGGGGCGCTCCTCCTTCTGCACGTGACAGGCCCCGAGGCTTGACCCGTGGGGACAGGCCTCCGCTGCGCCGATGGCCACGGTCTGGCTGCGGACTGGCTCGGCTTTCTATCTACTGGATGATGAGTGCATTTAACTTCTGTATCAGAACGATGAAACCTTTCCCCCGGAACACCCAAATCTGAGACAGACGGGAAGTGAAGCCGTGCGGGCTGAGTGGGCAGAGAGCTCCAGAGCTGCCCGGTGTCCCATCCGCCTTTCTGAGAAGGCCCAGGCCTCTCGGTACCTCGTTTAAAACCCATCGGGTCAGATGCTCTCAGCTTCTCCTCGCTGGCGAGTTCTGCGACTCCAGGATAATGCCGGTACTCTCGGGGACAGCCGGTCAACCTGACCCCCCCCCGCCACCGTCTCGTCTAGAGAAAACATCATCTCATCATTGGTCTCATATTGTTACCTTTAAAAAATGAGGTGGTGGGGGGCTTCCCTGGTGGCGCAGTGGTTGAGAGTCCGCCTGCTGATGCAGGGGATGCGGGTTCGTGCCCCGGTCCGGGAGGATCCCACGTGCCGCGGAGCGGCTGGGCCCGTGAGCCGAGGCCGCTGAGCCTGCGCGTCCGGAGCCTGTGCTCCGCAACGGGAGAGGCCCGCGTACCGCCAAAAAAAAAAAAAAGAGGTGGTGGAGTCAGGTCCTTTCCCGTTAGGATACGAATGATATACATTCTCTTAACTATCTTAACACACCTCCACCGCCACGATACAGTGTCATTTAGACTCTGTGTTTAGATTTTGGAAATTAATGGGCTGATGGTAGTGTGATTTCAAGTAAGAATTACTTCTGATTGTTTGCGTGGAAATTCAGAAACATTAAAAGAAGCCATGTTAAAACTGGCTGGTTCATCACATGCAAATACTGCACATTAAGATGGGAAGTACCCATTCATGAAGATAATGAAAATGGACATCAATATAATAAAATACCAGGTTTACAGACGCTGAGACCCACACAAGCAGTAGATGTGCCCCTTCTACTTAAAGGCATGTTCATCCAACCCCACCCCAATTCATATTTGATCTGCAGTCCAAAAACAAAGCCCTGTGGTCTGTTAGCACAAAACCTTATAAAATGACTCAAGATTCTCGACATTAAAGTTTCCATTTTTTAAAAAGAAGAGGGTGCGGGGGTGACAAGTATTATAGCCGAGAACAAACAGCGCAGCAAAGAAAGCAGCAGATCAACGGATGCCCCCCGACTCTGGCACTCATGGAACAGCCACATGAATAGCACCGCGGAGAACAAAAGACGATGATGATAAAATTGGTGCTTTTGTTTTATAAGGCTGGCACAGATGGGCCTGGCAGCCTTCATGTTTCATTTTCATGAAACTTCAGCCACATTTCCAGGGCAACATTTCCACTGTTTGCAGGCAAAGGGTCCCTGTGCAGGAGGCCAATGACTTGCCAGTGATTTTGCTGAATGCCTCAACTTAAGCCAGAAAAAGGAATTTAAACACTCAGATAGGTTGAGTACTGATAATCCTATATAACGATGTAAACTGAGTGGTTTAGTTAGTAACATGCATTTTAGTTAAAATGAGTAACTTTAATTCCCAGTTAGACATAGAACGTTCTGTTGAGATGATCATAGCTATACATTTTACATACATACATACTTTTCTCCTAGTCTAGCTGAAAAAGAACAGTCAGTCCTCATTCAGACACACGTTGCCGATACTGCATTCTTTTACTTTACAATAACATCCTAGAAGAAAGTCGTTGTTACAATGGAATTTGCACCAGTACGTCTAGCCTGAGTTGCCTGCAGCAGTAACTCGGGTGAGAACCCAGGAGACGCTGATGTGCAAAAACATCTTTAGTCTTGGCCCCAAACATTAGGTATGTGGTGACCTTTAGCAGAAAGTAAAAAATTTTAAACAGCACCACAGGTACAATAAGTGATAGTTTATTTCCCCCCCCCCAAACCAATCAAATATATGATTTTAGTCATATCTGGCATAATTATATAATTTACTCACAATAAAATTAATGTACAACTCATATATTTATTTCATGCCACCTAGCTTAAACATATCAATGAAAATCTCATTTGTCACTACCAACTGTCACGTTTTAGAAAAAGGCCATATATATGAGATAGGAACAAGGCTATTTTAAACTCAGACTCACTTCCTCATCAGAAGGATTACTGAGGGTTGTTCCTAATACTGGAAGAATAGGAAAGGAAGACACAACACCAGCAAACTCTAAGCCAAACAAACCAAACCAGTCTGAACAAAGCCTAAGGTAACAGGATCCGTGAACACTATGGAATCTTCTAGTGGCTTCTTGAAGTCAAAGCCAGAGCTCTCAAGGAATCTAGTTGTAGAGGCTTTGTCTCCTTATAAAAACAAAACAAAAAACCCTTTCATGAAATTTTATGTAAACAAGTTAATTTTGTTCGCTTGTTCAAAGGGCAAGACATAGTTTCCCTAAAATGCTAGTCTATATTCCTAAAAACTGATCTAACGCCACTTCCGTGAATTATGAAAACTTTCTGTAAAGGTTCTAAAGATGTCAGGAAAGGCCGACTGCTCTCATCGACTAGAACATTTTCAGTAGTGTTTTATATTTTGGCCCCAAAGATCAAAATCTTATGCTGACCATATTTCCATATCTCTCAGTACCTTTTTACAGAAGCATAGAGTAGACACCAAAGGTTGAAAGTAATCAAAATAATTCACAACTGCTTAGCACCTCTTAATGTCCAAAATAAACCTAGCGGTTTAGCAAATTTAAAAATCCTGTCATTGATTATTAAATCAGCTGGCTCTCTGCAAATATTTCTCTGTACTAATCTTCAAGTATAAATACTTAGTTGGAGGTTGGACTCACATCAAGATGCAGGGCACCTGACCTGGCAAGTTACTCATTTTAACCAACAGCTTAGACACAGCCACAGGGGCAGCTTATCGATAAAAACCTGACCACAGTAGAATGTTACGGCTGCCATGGAAGGGAACCCCACCTTTGGCCACTTTAAGAAAACAGAGTACTTGCAGAGGAGAGCACTGCATTCGGTGCCAGGAACTGTGTTTTAATGGAGGGGCACAGACCGCGACACGTCCACATGGAGGTGACGCAGGAGGCAAAGGCTCCCTGTCCAGAAACCTCACCATAGGAGCAACGGAGGGAGCGAGGGAGGGAGGGACTGAGCAGGCTGCCTTGGCACACCTAGATTCGGTGGGTGGAATTAAGGACATAAAAGCAGTCTGCAGGTATCTGGCAAGCTGCCATGTAGAAGAGGGACTGCACATCCCTGTGTAGCTCTCTCATCATGAGGCTTTTCTAAAAATTAGAGCAACTCACTCATGGATACACACGTGGAAAGATGCTCAACATCATCAGTCACTAGGAAGATGCCAATTAAAACCACACGAGGCACCACTACGCACTGACCAGAAGGGCTGAAGCTAAAAAGACTGATAACACCAAGTGCTGGTGAGGTAGTGGAGCAACGGGAACTCTCACACGTTGTTGGTGGGACTGCGAAATGGTACAGCTACTCTGGGAACCAGTTAGGCAATTTCTCAACATGTGACCTCGAGATCCCGTTCCTAAGGAAATGAAAGCACGTGCCCACACAAAGACCCGTGCCCGAATGTTTACAGTACCTGTACTCATTATCACCCACAACTGGAAACCATCCAAATGTCCTTCAACAGGAGAACCGAAAAGCGCACTGAGGTATAGCCATACCATGGAATAACGCTCGGTAATAAAGCAAATGGCTGCTGGGTGCAACAACAGGAATGAACCTCAAAAGCATTCAGCGGGAACAAAGGCTACATACTGTACAGTCTCAGTTATGTGACAGTCTGGAGAAGACACTAGTACAGGGGCAGCCAAGAACTGGGTGTTGGGTGAAGACAGTTACCATCAAGGGACACCAGGAGACATCGGGGCTGATGGAAATGCTCTATCACTTGACTGTGGCAGTGGTTACACGACTGCACATATTGGTCAAAACTCATCCAGCTGCAAACCTAAAAAGGATTAAATGTACTGTTTGTAAACTGAACCTCAGGTTTTTTTTTTAAAGTCAACGCTCTACAATATAGACACTTGAGTTCCTTGTCACGAAAAGCTCTTGAGCAGCATCTAGATGATTTCCTGTCACAGGGGTTACGGGTCACATTCCTGCATTCAGTGGCCAATTGATCATTTTGCATCTAAGGAGCTTAGGAGTCAATATGTCATACAACACCATGACTTTCTTTTCCTTTCTTTTCTTTTCACCATGACTTTTCTTTTCCTCAAACATCTCCAGTTGTTTAAAGCAACTCAAAGACTTATTTTTAGCAGCTGAAAACAAATCTGCTCTGTCCAGTGTCATATTTATTTTCTACAGACAATGCAGATCCTATGGTTCATCTAACCTTTTGAAGTCTAACAATTACAAAAATCATTAGGCTGAATTATCATTTACTTTTTTTTTTAATCTTATCGATGATACAGAAATGGGCAAGGCTAATGCAAAGGGCAATGAACATTCACAGAAGCCAAATATGTATAAATTAGATACCTAAAAAGAGGAGATGCAAATTATCTAAGGCTGAAGATGGACTCTTATCAGGAAGGCTTAGTGTTATGTCTGTAGAAGATACCAGGAAGTTTTCCCTGCTATTTGTACTGACATCTGTGAATGTACGTTACACTCTATTAAATTAAGGAAAGGCCATACCTTAAGTGAATGTGGCTTTATACGAAAATGGGGATGTGACTATCTACCAGGTGGCTGTAACTGTGGTCGATTAACATTGTTTTTTATTTTCCATTTATCCTTTATGTAGTTACGCTAGCACTGAATATTGGCTTTCTGCTTCGTTTCGTTGTTGTTTGGTCTGTTTGTTTTGGGTCTATGCTCTGGTGGAAGCCATTTGTGAGAGACCCACCTCATGGTTACAGGGTTACAGGGACAGTGTGAGAAGAATGTCAAACGGTGGCTACTTTAGATGGATTTGTGTGTGCGTAGAAAGCAGGAGAGCGAGTGTGCTCCAATATTGCTAAAGAGAGGGGGGAAATCCCACAGCTGTTCCCAGTGGTCATTAGGGGCTTCTCTTTTATACTAATAATACTGATGACCACTTACAAACATGATGAGGCTTTCTTTTACTCTGGCCGCACTGCTATCTTGTCCTTAATAATGTGATTTTAGGTAGACTTCAAGACTCAGGTAGCTCCAGATTAAAATCCAAGCTTGGCTACTAACTAGCTATATGAGCCGAGACAGCTTATTTAACCTTTCTAAGCTTTAGTTTCTGTCTTTAGAATGGGGTAACGGCAGCTCGCGGGGTATTTCTTTTTGCGGTATGCGGGCCTCTCACTGCCGTGGCCTCTCCCATTGCGGAGCACAGGCTCCGGACGCGCAGGCTCAGCGGCCACGGCTCACGGGCCCAGCCACTCCGCGGCACGTGGGATCTTCCCGGACTGGGGCACGAACCCGTGTCCCCTGCGTCGGCAGGCGGACTCTCAACCACTGCGCCACCAGGGAAGCCCAGCTCGCGGGGTATTTTAAGTATTGGGAACACTGTGCAAAGCACCAGGTAGCACATGCTGGGCCTGTAGTGCTTCATACATGGCGGACACCTTTGTTCCTGATTCCTTCCAGAAGTGCTGACTTCAGAAGTCATTACCGCTTCTGAAAAGCCCTCCTGTACCATGAGTCTGACCCACCATTTATACCAGTGCTTGGCGGTACCACACACGGAGCTGCGCTGCTCCCCACCTGCTGTGCCACGGCAGCGTTCAAAGCCGCTTTCCACAAGTTAGGATGGTGTTCAGAAGGCTGTGTGTTAGAAAGAGCGTAACAAATTTAATGAATTTACAGTTAATGGCAGCAGCAGCAATACTGGTTGATATAAATAGTGCATGTTTTGGGAGAAGCGTTGTGCAGCAGAACTTTGTGTTCTGACCGGCAAAGAGGGTCCATCTGCAGACTATGAAATGCACATACTCGGCTACAAGTTACTGATGAGTTTATGATATTTAATGGTTTATCTTGTGGTTGAAACCAAGTACAGGCAACTCCTGACCCGAAACTAAGGTAATATGCGAAGTGGTACTGTGAACTCAGAACAACTGACAAGGTAGGAAGGCTATACCTACCTGGGATGTCAACCCAACCGATGAGATTTAAAGGGAGGTAGTCTTTCACCCCATTCTGAATACAGATCAACACCCATCATCGTTTTTTCTTAACATACTCAACATGGGGAACCGATTCATAACCATTCAGTTTAAATAAGGCTTTTAAAAAAATGTGCTTGTTCCCTACCAATGAACATCCAGCGTCCAGGATTCAGGATCCAACACCCCACTCCCACTCCACCCTGGGCTTCAGGTTTGAGGAAGGCAGCACGCGGCACGGTGCCCAGGCCTCCTCTGGCTGCTACGGGCAGCCCCCCGGTACGACAGCTGCCTCGCCCCAGGTCACGTGGGCTACCGGAGGGATGAAACGCAGTACGGAATCTGGGGAGCAGAGGTCAATGAGTGACAAGTGTGGAAAAGGGGCCACTGCTTACAGGGAGTTAAAGGCCAAGCGTGCCAACTGAAGTAACCACAGAGAGGAGGCCAGCTGGAGGGCTGTGAGCACACAGAACCGTGACTGTGCCTCCAAGTCGTGGCCGCCAGATCTGACTGTACACAGCTCATTCCCGTGGCTTGAAACAACAGATTCAGTTTATGAGAAAACTGAGATTTAACCCAAAAAATTTCCCTGGGGAAGTGTAGGAAATCTAGCCTTTTCTTTATGACTATGATTTTGAAACTGTAACCTGCATCCACTCAAAACTACCATCAAATGCCTGAACTCAACTGTCAAGAAAGACTCTCTCCATAATGCATTAAAAAAAAAAAAATGGGGCTTCCCTGGTGGCGCAGTGGTTGGGAATCCGCCTGCCGATGCGGGGGACGCGGGTTCGTGCCCCGGTCCGGGAAGATCCCACGTGCCGCGGAGCGGCTGGGCCCGTGAGCCGTGGCCGCTGAGCCTGTGCGTCCGGAGCCTGTGCTCCGCAACGGGAGAGGCCACAGCGGTGAGAGGCCCGTGTACCGCAAAAAAAAAAAAAAAAGAAAAGAAACAGGAAGAAACCTCGGCACCTCTGTTTGGAAACTGGTTAAGAGATAATGTGCAAAACTGAAAACTTCAAGTATTCAGAAGATTAAAAAAAAACCATTTAAAACAAATGATTTGACAGCTGCAAATGCAGGATAACACCTAGCTGAATTATAGAAACAGTGTGGATAATTCCTGTTTTCAGACGTAGGGCTCTGTGGACCAAGGTCCTGTCTGAAGGTCCCTGCAGCGCAGTTCCTGTGCAGTAACACAGACCCCGTCGTCACAGCGCCCCAAGTCTCTTCATCGTCTGTACGTCAGTAAGAGTGACGGGAGGCGTCCCATGATCCCAGCAGTCTTCCTTTGAAGGATCCACACGTTAATTACTCCACTAATTATGGTTTTTTTGAATAACTAACTGAAGTAAGCAGCCTATGGGAGGTACAGGCATAAACCTAAGGCTGAGAAAATACTAGTTACTGAATCATCAGTGTAAACTGACACATTGAACAGGTTTAAAAGAAGTGGAAGCAGTAGATTTTAAAAGACAAGCATCTTCAATAATTAGGGCTCCGGAAAGCAAAAAGAAATGTTATTTCTTAATGGCAAGTGTATTTAAACTGTTATCTAAAGATCTGAAGGTAAGTCTGCTTAATTCACTGCTTCTTCTTTTGTTATTAGAAAAACATAATTGTTGCAAATAATTAGCACTAGAGTACATCACAAGCTGACAACAAAATTACAGAACTCTTCGTATTCCGAACCCTCTAGCTGGCTATTAGGAACGGTTTCTGATCATAACCCATTAGCTGAAGGGCTGTGAGGTTTTGATTGCCACCAAATACCCTCAGCTATCTGCCTAAGTGAACAGCCCCTATTTATCCAGAGTTTTCTTGACAGTAAAACTGGCTTAGGGTTGTACAGCTGCCTCACAAAAGAACGGTATTCCACGTGTGTACCTGGAAGATCAGGTGATACAATAATTGAAACATGGATTTTAAATACACTTTTAACTCCTAAGTACCTAAGTGAAAACCTGAAACGACGCTTTTCAGTTTTTAACAGCGGTGCTGCTCTGTTTCTTAGAAAGGAGAATGGCCCCATTTCAGTTCCTGCAAGGTCCATGTTAATTTTTTTCTTTTGTCTTGCACACAGTTCTTCCTTCTTTTACACAATATCCCTTTAATTCTTAAGTCCTCTTTAACACTTACCTGACAGAGACAACATTTCAGTTTTTTATTTTTTTTTAATTTTTTTTTAATTTTTTTTTGTGGTATGCGGGCCTCACTGTTGCGGCCTCTCCCGTTGCAGAGCACAGGCTCCGGACGCTCAGGCTCAGCGGCCATGGCTCACGGGCCCAACCTCTCTGCAGCATGTGGGATCTTCCCGGACCAGGGCACGAACCCGTGTCCCCTGCATCAGCAGGCGGATTCTCAACCACTGCGCCACCAGGGAAGCCCTCAGTTTTTTATTATTGAAAAAAAAAAAGTCTCCATCTGTGAACGATGTTGGGTGTATACTTTGGTTTGTTACTCATCATTTTAAACCAGCTCAGTAGCGTTCTGGGGGGCAGAGGAAAAGAAATAAAGGGACACAGCGCAGTTGTGGCGACAGTCAGTCAACCAGATGACCCGCCTGCCAGAAAAGGCTGAACCAACGTCCTGGGGGGAAACCCAGACCCTCTGGAGAAGCTTCCGCTCTGCTGGCTGCCCAGCCAGTTGCCGGGGCGGCCTCCTGGTGATGGAGCAGGCAGCCGGTGAAGATGTGCTGCGATGACCCGGTAATTGTGTCACCGGTAATGCCATCTGAAGTTACTCTGGAAATTCTTCTACGCTAACAGTTTAGCTGATAAGCCCACAAAGCTTTATGTTTTATCCCACGAGGGATAACCCTGATTACTCTGGTAATTAATGATGGTGGAGAGTAATATGGATTTTCTGTTGAGATTTGAGTTGGAAGTTAATTAGTCTTCACGTTATGATTTGCTGATTAATTATGGATATTTAGTTATAAAGACAGATGTTAATTATTAATCTCAAAAAAATCATCTAGTGTAATTAACTAAAACTTTGACATCAGTTAAAATTCCCAGTGAGTATAACTTCTAAGATTATCAATTCCCGGGAAGGGCAACGAGCACGTGCGCGGCGGAGGGACACGTCCTCTGCGTCCAAAGAACGACCTGGCCCCGCACCGTCGCGGACAGCTTTGCCAGGCCCCCGCGCAGAGCTGAACTGTGTGTGTCAGGCTGCAGATCTCCGTCTTCACGGTAGGTTCTCACAGTGTGAAAGACCTTGTCTCAGAACAACGTGCTACAAGAGAAATCCAGCCCGAGCACGGCCTTCATACACGGTCCTATCACGCCTTAGCCTTCGAGCAGCGACGTGCCCTTGAGATGGACGGGCTCCGTCCGCTCTGTCAACAAACCCCGAGTGAACCTCACCGTTGCTGCAGATAGCTTTACTTGCAGCAGCAGCAGCAGCAGCAGCAGCAGCTTTTGCAACTATTAAGAAAATATTGCGGCGCAAGCACTAATTAGTTTTCTAATTCACATAACTTTAAATCACCTTGGTGGTTAAAAAAATTTTTTTTTCCTCTTCGTCTTTTCCCCCTCATCTGTCAGTAACACAATCTCTGTTACCAAAAAGGGGAGGGCGATGTGATCAAGGAAAAGGGTTAAACCAAAAAGCATCATTGGCACATCCCTGTCCTGGAATTTCCCCCGAAACACATTCTCCGAACAGGGATCTGTTTACATTATCTCCAGACCATCTTGACAATATTTATTCTCTATTTACCTAAATGAGGCAATACGATGATATTTATTGCTCAGAATGGCTAAATATAGACTTTTCTTGAGCACTCAGTACCATAGGGGGAGGTTTTGCTCTAATCTACATCTTTAAACTGACAAGCTGGAGAATTCCTAATGAATGCCTCCTTTCATGTGGATGTCTGTGTGTATTTGACAGTATAAATATTTAGCAATATCGGAGTCAGCTTGTGATTTTACCCAGATGGACTGATTGATGCCTTGGCTCCACGTTGCCAAAGACAATCCATGGAGTTATATAAGCAATTTCCCTCTTACTTCCTAAGAAGCAATTAGGTGGCCGAAGGCAGCAACCCCAAAATAGTAGGAATACTTCTGCTATCAGCTGACAAGTCTGAGGGATAAATAAAATATGGTACTTAAATTATTACCACTTTACTTTCATGAATCATGGGATTAAAGCTTTCACTTCTAAAGTACATATAAATTGCAGGGTTTCTGATGTCTGTAATTTGCAAGAATCTAAGTTAAAATACCAGCTAATCAGTCAACTCACATTCACCTTGGGAAAAGTACCACCCTTTCTCATCATTTTTGTAAACTGCATGCCTAAGCACCAACGTTATTTTGAGAAGAAAAGTCGCTTGTTGTCAATAACATATATTGCAGTCTAGTTAAAACAACATTTCTTACGATTTCATCGCAAATGTAATCCTCTTTTAAAGTTCAGACAGAATGCTCAGAGAAATTCAAAGAACAGAGAGTAAATCACTTTCCTCATCTTGGGCGTGAACAAGGTAGATCCGGATTCATTCAGGTATGTCGTTTTAACGGCAAGTGGGATAAATTCTCTCTGGTGGGACAAAAAAGGCCCCTCACTGGGAAAGGAAGTGCTACGTGATACTACCTCCTCCCATGTCGCGCGTCTTTATTTATTTTTCCTTATTAACATTGTTTCCTTCTACGTAAATCACGATGAAAGTGAAATCCAAGAACTACAGTATTTTCCTCATCACCACTGTAATCCAGCTGCAGAGGCTGATATGCTCTTGCTGAAACTTCAATGGGTTTTTGGAACTCTCATCATCGCCTCCGCATTAGGAGTTTAGCCTCAGTTTCACATCGTGTAAGATGCCTATAACGATTACGTCGGGCACTTCCACGCAAGCTGCTGCTTTGGGAGAAAAAGGGGCCACGTTGCTTTTGGCACCGGCGAAAGTCATGCATTTCTGCGGTGCTGTTGCTTCTTCCCCCGCCCCTCACCCCTTCCTGCCGCCTCTCGTTTCTTTGTTCCCTATTAACTCATCCCAGTCTTGTATAACCCATGCAATAACCCAGGAGAAAGGGCAGGGAAGACATTATTCTTCTTGACACTAATACCTATAGGTCCTATTCTGGCGTGATACCTCTCCCCATCACAAGATATCTCAGCTAACAGACTCCTCAGAAGTCAAGAGCTGGCACTTGTAATGTATTCCAGAGGTGAGTGGGAACGCGATGCCCATTGGTAATCAGATACGCGCAAGATTTCCCCAGGACGCGCTGTCGGGCTACAACGCACAGCACAGCAGCTTTGTGTGCAGGACGCATCAGTCATGTACCTTCTTGTGCATGGCGGTTTCTTATTTCTAAAAAAAATTATTCCATGCCTGCTGGCTGCCAGATGAAAACGAATGTCTACAGTATTCTATCTGTTGGTTGTGATTAGTAATAAATGGGTTACTGATCAGATATAGAGGGCTGGGGTCTGAGGTGCCATCTATTGGTTTCTACCTGTTCCACCGGCCACGTCGTACTTCAGTCAAAACAGCTAAGCCATTATTAGCTTTGTTTCCTTATTTGAGGGCCAGAAGTATTACAATAAAATGATGGCGGAATGCAAGATGCCACTTGATATAACAGGTGTCTGGCTTTTCCGTAACTGTCGGAAGAAGCTCTGTGTTCCAAGATGAATCCAGTGTTTGGCTGAACTGGCTATAACAACAACAGGGCACCAGAAAGAAGGTTCTGACGGAACAGCACCGCCTTTCTTCTCACCCAATTTGTCACTGACATGGGGGTGGGGGGCAGGCAGACGCAAAACACTTTAACACCAATCAGCCCAAATGGTGCGACTCGTTGCTTAATTTCATGGCACTAGGCTGTAAATTACACAAAGGGGGCCACAACTAATTTTCGTGCTGCTGTACTAGATGACAAATGAAATGTCCACGCAGCCACAAGTGAAAAGCTTCCATCTTTCTTCCGTGGCTGTGTATCACTTACTTGAATGATGTATAACAGCCTGCAACTACACTTAACCTGCGCATTAAATGGCAGCAGGAACTGTATACCCAGAGTTCTGAAGAAGAAAACAGCAAATCAAGCAAGAAATCTACAGTGTGTACATTAACCTCCCACATGTCAACATAATTTTCCCCTAGAGGTGATATATAACTGAGTCTCTAAATCGTTTTTCCTTCTACACAATAGCATTATGATCCGAGGGTCCAGGTGCCGAAGTATGTGTGATGTAGTGATGACAAAATGTACCTAATTAATACATCTGAAAGTTTTTAGGACCAAAGGAATTTTGGTTTTGTTGTTAATGAAACTGTATCTACCAAAAATAACTAATATAGTCTACTGATGAGGCTCATTTAAAAAAATCCAACACAGGGCAAAAGACAAATGAAATGACTTCCCTAGCTTTTAACATATATTAAGGATCAAGGACATTAAGCCCACTCTCTGAGTGGGTGCTTCACAAGTGCACTTAGAATATGCTGAATGATCAGCCGACGTCTAAAGAGACCCACAAACCTTTCCACACAGGATCAGAGAACGCGCAGCCGTGCGGGTGCCATGGCTTGGTTTCACGATGCACAAGGCCATTTAAAATCACTTCTGAGGAAGTACAGCTAAACTCTGATGATCAGGATTATGGGAAATATGACTCGACTGGTCATTACAGCTCCTGCCATCTTATCACATTAGATAAGTATGAAGAAGACATAAAAATAATATGGTTTCACTATAAATATTAACCATCCAGTTTCATGTGATTGTCTCCAAGGGGGTCAGGGAAAGGAAAAGGGAAGAAGGGCACCGTTTCTTATCCCTCTGCTTCTTTTAAGGATGGTATCTCCCACGGGAAGCCACGGACAGAAGAACGAAAGACAGAAAATTCTCTCCTTCTGAAGCAGGTTTTAGAGAACCCGATGAGGCCTCCCGCTGCAAGGCTAGGTGTCCCGTTTTTGCCAAAGGGCCGGCCCAGCTATCACGATTAACGTCATGTGTCTGAATCATTACTCTCCGCCTGGGTTCAGCAAACACTACGAAGATGGCATGGTAATAAATGACCGCTGGACTCTTTCCTGCTCTGGCCTCTTCTTATCTGCCGCCTCTCCACCGTCAGCTCCATCTTTCTGAACCTCTCTGAATCCCCAAAAGGGACGGGGTGTCTATTTGTTTTCCACTAGGTTACCACTCTGTGTATTGTTGTTTGCACTAAAGGGTACAAATTCAATTCATTCTTGTGACACAAAAGCACTGATACAGTAAATATTTTGCCCAAGAGAAAACAAAAACAAAGTAGCTGAATATCAAGTAAGATTTGAGGCCCTAGCATATAGGTGAAGAAGCTTTCTGAGCAGTCTTAGTTATCTACTACCATTTTCTTCCTGTGTGTGCAGTCTCACGAGGACACCCAGCATGTAGATGCATGTGAAGCTGTCCAATTAGTGTGTGGGGTGGATCTGAGACTGTGGAAACCATAGGCTGGGACACCTACACCTATCTTAATGGCAAGAGGAGAGAAGGTTGGAAGGCTATAGAGTTACGATGAGATCAGATTTCAACTTGTGAACAAAACAAAAGCGTGGCTCCGTGGAGAATCAGACTGGAGAGGTGACAGCAGTATGTAGTCAATGCAGAGAAACAAGTAAAATTAGGATAAGGGAGTTGAGAGCAACCATGAGATGCAGTTCTCTCCCCATCCAAATTCTGTCCTATTTAGTTCCTCGTTGCCAGTTCTGGGAATGAGCATGTTGTCTAAATAAGTCAATAAATCTGAACATGACCCCTGGACTGTAGGTTGCTCACAAGTGACAGGTGCTATGTGACAAAGCCCTTGTTTGACAAGACAGCCTGTGGAAGCTCGGCAAGTGGCCTGTGAACAGGAAGATGACCCGTTGGTCTGGCACGACTTTCGAGGCAGGCATTAGTGTGATTCTGTCCGTATCTACCTCTCTTCCGGCTTCCGGGTCCAATAGAAATATGTAAACACTCCATGTCCTCAAATATGTAAACACTCCATGTTTGGGGACACTTAAATCATGTAAAGATCATTACAGACCTTGCTTACCAGTAGCTTTTCTCTGCCAAGGGTAACATGTTTTGCTAGACAGGCTGCTAAAAAGTGCCAAATGCTGTGAACCCTAAAGAATATTGCCAAGTACCTTCTCACTCCGGGTCCAAGTCTTAAAAAACACTTAATACAAAATGAATCTGAAATCCTATAAGGGCCCACCACTCCTGGCACGTTACCTTGTGTACAACTTCAGTTATTACGAAAATGTTCTAGATTCCTGCCAGAAGTTAAGAAGTTATCACTTGAAAATCACTGGCTAATCTAGCCTGTGCTAAGATGGATTTTTAATGAAAGTTTAATGAATGATAAATACTCGTTTCTTGATAAATGTTTAATTACGCCAATAATTACCAACTGCTGAAAACTACTGTTGTGTTAATAATGGCATCTTGGTGCACAAGGAGTTTCACGAGTCCCGGTGTTGTAAAGACCAGAGCCCCATCTGTCTGACGCGAACGAGCAGGACAAAAGCCTAATTACTGTTTTGATCAATTTCCTCCACACTCCAAAGACTATCAATATCCTTAAATTTTTTTTTTTTTTTGGATCTATTTTCTGTTCTACGGGAAATAGGTAAGGAAGAGACAAGTACAGGATCATTGTAAAATTAGGTTATGCAAAAGTTAGTTAAAGAATAGAAAATATTATTAGAATCCATTGATTTTATTACCTCACTGCACTATTCAGTATAATGATTGTTTTCATATTACTTAAAGCTATTTTTAAAAATAATGACCATTACTTTATTTAATAGCATGAAAGCTGAACTTCCTTTATTAATTGGTGCAAGCTGGCCCTTCCCAGGTGATATATGAGACCTACAGTCTGTGTTGTTAGGACACGGGCTGGGGCCTCGCAGCTGAGTGAACTGCTGTCTGTTTGAAGGAATGACAGCTTTCAGGTCGGCAAACCCGTGATTCTAGAAGGTCAAGCTGACCTTGGATTAATGAGTGTTTACTAATGACGGCAAGCTGCTAAACGGAAGACAAGTGCCTGTGGCTTAGTGGGAGCGGGGACACGCAGAGAGGGACAGGGCAGGGGACAGAGCGGGGTGGCCAGGTCTCCCTGGGAGCAGCAGCGCAGGCCTGGCGCGTGCCCCCCCGCCACTGTCTGCCGACCGGCTCCTCCGCAGCCCCTCACCGGGAGAAGGGTGAGGCCTGGGGGTCCTCCACGCGGACCCTCTCCTGGGGTCACCACCCCCATGGGAGCTCCTGGCTCGCACTCACTTCACTGTTAACCTGGCATCTAGTACGTTCCCCGGCCACAAGGACACACGGATGAAGGCGTGCAGACTTCACAATCTATTTCTAAAGCATTTCCTTTCAATAGCTCACCAGGCTACAGAAGTTAAGAGAGATGTGGCGTATATTCTGAATGCCAGGCTAACGATTCATATTTTCAATAATTCACATTTTGAAAGCAATCCAAATTATGCAGATAATTCCCAATTATATTTCAGACAGAATCTGTGAAGGCCTTAATTTAATCCGCAATGTGATGTGTGGAGATATAATCTCTATCCCTTAGATAATAATGTATAATACTTTCCCAAGGACAGAAGTGAAATCTCATGTAAGCTCTGACTGCTGTTGCTGGCAGCTATTGAATCCAATGGGGCTCACGGTCAAAACTTTTACATTTCCAACTCGGAGAGGCACAGTTCAGGTACGCTAGTGAACCTGGCACGCTCACATTCAGACCATTTCTCTTTCAAGTCTATGACTGACCACCCCCCCCAGATCACATGACTTTCAAAATTAACTTTTCCCCCAGAAATACTTGTTTTGCGTAACTATCTGACACACATACTTTGGGAAATACTTTCAGTATTTCATTGCTGCCTTTTGTTGACACCGACACTGTGTATTTTTTAATGTTCTCCTCACGACTGGGACGTCACACATGTTCTTCCTGTTTCTGAAGCAGTCTCTGTGGCAAGAACTCATCCTTAACTTTTACATTTTGCCTACTTTGAGGTCGAAGCTATTGCTCCTTACGACAATTGCAGCTCTATGACATTTTAAAGTATCTGACAACAGTTCACACAAAAACGTAACAAATCACAGAAACAGGCAGTAAACCACGTGCTGAAACAGGGAAGCACAGACAGAGAATACGGAGATGATGGAAGCAGGAAGCATGGACACACGGCCACGCACACGCCCTCTGCCTGCCCACACACGCACCCGCACACACACAGGCCTGCACACTCAGTACCCTAAACTAAGGTGGCAAGCGTGTTCCCACACCCACCCTTAGCACGACATGAAATCTGAGCGGTGAGGAGGGCCGCCGCTCTGCGCTCCCGCGACGCGGAGAGAACAGACCCACGAGTATAATAATATGGGTACTGACAGCATCTGCCCTCCACAACCAAACGGACGTGCCACCGCTTTGGGGCCAATTTAAAAAGAAGTTAACAAAGCTGTACAAAACATTAATAATACACTGTGTTCGAGATATAATAATATACTGTTTCAGAACTTTTATCTTTGCAGGGTAGCAGTTTAATGAAACATCTTCTGAACTTTCCTCTACCGTATTCTCATATGTGTACGTATACGTGTGTCCGTGGGAGCAAACCAGAACATGGCAAGAATAAAATTTTAGCAACAGATTCTATGAATCACACTGAAAGGACGCCTATATTATGTGTATTTAGATTTAAAGGGCCCACCTTTATTCTGCTGTTTGAGGTGCGAGCTGTGCTAATATTATTAGTCGAACTGCAACAAGTACACCGGAGAATACAGCAGCGGAAACAAACTGAGCGATTCCTCTTTTTGCGGGCAGCGCACCCGGATACAGATTTCCAGCTGTTCTACAGGATGAGCTGTGTAATCTTCCGCGTGCGCGGGTGCCCACAGATGTAGCCCCTTCTCTTTTGCCCACTTTGGGTGACGGATTCGAAGGTAAAGATGTGACTTGACGATCTGCACATCTGACACAGGAGCATAAGTTCTCAAAGGGGCGCAGGGCCGTGTCCCTCCGTTTTCACCGTTCTCCTGTGAGAACATCAGCCGCTGAAGGGCAGGGCCAGTGGGTCCTCCCGGCCCAGTGCCTGGTGGAGCGTCCTGCACGGCGCAGCGTAGCAGCGTTCCTGGAAGGGTGTTTGAGGCCCAATGGCATCGGAGTCATTGGGGCATGTGCTAAAAATGCGTATGTGGGGCCTGTTCTGGGCTGAGTATACCCAAATTCATGTTGAAATCCTAACCCCCAGGGTCTCAGAATGTGGCTGCATTTGGAAACAGGCCCTTGAAAGAGGTCATCAAGGTCAAATGAGGTCATCCAGGTGGGCCCTAATCCAATCTGACTGCGGTCCTTTACAAGAAGAGACGACTGGGACACAGACACAGGCACTGGGAAAAGCATGTCAGGATACGGGGGAAGACGGCCATCCGTAAGCCGAGGAGAAAGCCCCCTCCCGACACCCTGACCTCATCTTCTGGCCTCCGGACCTGTGCGCGATGCGTGTCCCAGGGTGGGGCCCACGGGACAGGGCTGTGGGCAGGGTCCGAAGACGAGCCACACGAGGGCCTTCTTCCTCCGTCTCGTGAGCAGTAGGTACAGAGGACTGTTTCTTCTGCCTGCTGTCTTCCTGGCTTCTGTCAACAGCTCCCTGTCACCCCCTCCTGTTCACCGACCACTCGACTTCCTGTGCTGGCTCACCGGTCTCCCAGAGTTCCACCCTGGCGCCACTTCTTGTCTCCCTGCACCCCACCCCGAGGTGGTCTCCTCCTAAGTCTACTGTCTGCTCCGGATCAGAAAAATCAGGTTTCCAAGCTGGAAACCTGCCCCACCTCCCATATTCGGTCCATGGGCAAGTTCCTTCAGTTCTACGTCCAAAGGTATCTTCTGTCTCCATGGTTACCACCTTAAGCCACACTGTCCCCTAAACTACTCTCCTAATTCTGCCCTTGGTCTCTCCAGCCACCCTCCACAAAGGAAGAAAGATGCATTCTTAAATCGAAATTTGATCCTGGGGTTCCTGTGATGAAAATCCAAAGCTCTTCCCTGGAGCGTCAGGTCTCCCCGCCGGCCACGCGTCTGGTCCTCGACACACGCAGCCCCAGTGCTCTGGCCTCTCGGCGCCCTGACGGGCCCGTGCTGCTCGGCTCGCTCCCTCGGCAGGCCTAGGATGCGTTCAAGCCCTCATCCCCCTGACGAGCTCGCCCCTTACGGTCCCCAGTGAAGGCACAAGGCGGCCCTGCTCAAGTGTCTGCTACTCTGCATCACACACCACCCACTCTTTCACTCCTGGCGTTTTAGCCTAACCTGCAGCTATTCTGTTACTTATTTAGATCTGGAATGCGAGCCCCGGGTGCTTCCTGATGCAGCCCTGCGCACAGCACAGTGCCCGACTCCCAGTAGATGCTCGATAAACACCTGTGAATCAATGAATGAAGCGGTGTAGCCGCACTTAACCAGCGCTGCCAGCGAGGAGCAGGGGTCCCCTCAGAGACGGCCACCTACCGAGGCGAGAGGGTGCTTTGATCACCAGAGATGGTCTACACTCAAAGTACTTCCCGGTGGCGTGCACGTGGCCAGTCCCGTGTGGTTGGTACACGCAGCAGTCACTCGGAAAACACAGCAGCGGAATCAACATCACTGCCTCTTGAACTTCAAACTGCTTTGCAAGAGTTGCTCCTCCCTAAACTATCTCAGATCCATGAGTGACTGAGTCAAGCTGTGGCAGTCCAGAAGCAATGCAAATTGACTCAAGTCAACAATTTACTCCTTTGTTTCACACGGCAAATTTTATTAAAATGGACACAGTTGATGACCATCTCTCCTGATACGGCATTACCAATGGAGTCTTCCTTCACCAATGTAGGACTGTCATTTGGTCTTTGTCAGGGATGGGGGACGTGCGATCAGGTACTAACCAGAAACACAAAGACCTGGACTGCTGGCAAGGACTCAGGAGACTTAGTTGTAAAGCAGTCATTCTGCAGGATTATGGCAACCTTTGTCAGAAGTACTAGTAATGCTTTTCATTCTACTATTAAAGCACGTGCTGAATGCAAAGATTAGCAAGATTAAAGGGATTTTAGGTAAAAAAGTTTAGACCTCTGTCGCATGTTACAACGTTTTAAAACGTGCCTTCACTGTCTCTTTACTTAACAGAACGTTGCTGCATTTTCTGTTCGGGCAAAGACACAAGTGCTCACCTCTCCTCGCAGCCCATCTGGTTTTCGCCCAAGCTGCTTGTGAGACGACACTGAAGACAGAGACGTGCCGCTTGCAGTAGATGTGGATGCGCTTAACGCTGTGTCACTGACAACAAACTGAAACCTTACACATCTCACCTACCGTACAGGACGATCGCTCTGCACTGAGCAACACGATCAAAAGAGGCGGCATCTGACGAGCCTCCAACTTTCACTACGACCTCGTCTGGGAGGCCAAAGGGAAGCAGGTAGCCTTGGCAGTGTAACGACGGTTATGTTCAAAACACGGAAAAGCACGGAAGAAACACTGGGGGGTCTGTATCCTCGGGGCACTCTGAGTAATTATCACAAGCCGTATTTGATGCTAGGAGAAGCCGTTTTTAAAAGCCCCCCCACCCCCCCCACCCCAAAGACAACCTTCAAAGGAACTGTTTTATAGAACCAAACTCACACCCCTTCCCAGAACGCCTTTGGGGAGGGGGAGGGGGAGGGGGAGGGGCAGTAGTGGGAAAGGGGAGGGAGACCGGTGGCCGGGGGCGCACGGGCTGCCCCTTACCATCCACACGGAGCTCGCCACACGGACTGCCACATTCATAACCCTACGCTGATATTCAAATTTTCTGTCTTAAGCTAAAGAAAGATTGAATACCTTGCTGTTGTGTGGCCAAGATTGAAGAGGTGTCTCACTGACATTGTTCAAAGTTTATGAAAATATATGAATGCTCAAATGTCATTGGCTTTGTGCCTCCAACAGACTGTGGTTTTATGAGAAATCAGTCTTTTAATCAAAATGATTGAATACCTTAAGGTCGAATCCAAAGATATCAGTTAATATCTAGAAACGTGCTATTTCTGCAAATTTTGCCAAGCTGTACATATTGTGGTGCATTTTGAAGTGTTAATTTGTGCATTCCATACTGAAAATTGATCTTGAGTTTTAGCTTTTTGTCAAGCAAAAACATATGGTTACAAGCTTTATGCATTTTACGTGATGGCTGTTGAAGCTGTCACATGTGCAAACTTGATAACCGATGTGACACATACGCAAATAATTTGCTTGTTTAGTAACAATTCAAAGATTCATTATTCATGCAAACACACAGTCTAAAAAATGATCAGATGGAAATAGTCTCCGTTTTGTACAACCTAGTCTGGTTGGTGTGCAAACCCAGATAAAATAAAGCTGGGAACTAAGTGGTATTAAACAAATCTAAGAATATGGGTATTTTCAGATAATTATTGAACCAGATGGTGTTTTTTGTTAATTCTGCCATCAGTCTGAGAACTTGATGCCTTACATCTGCACTTGGTAAAATAAATTTTACCACTGACATTATTTCAGTTTTCTTAAAATACTTCAATCAGTTTTAAACCGAGATTTGCAAACATCTGCTACAGTACATGCCTATGAAATGAAATTGAGATTATTCCTTTAAAAATACACACGATTACGCAGCTTTTAACTTATCACCCTTTAAATTAAATCTTTAGAATTACTAGTCTGAACGTTTAATAAAAAGCAAAACGAGGATGAGATGGCACATGTGAAAATGAACACGGTTAACAGCTCACAAGAAGCGTTGGCTCCTTTGGAGATACCACAGTGGAATTCCACACTATACTTTTTCACAACCGCAACTGCACGCAGAAAAATTAACTACATTTCTTTCCGTATCCTTCAGGTAAATTCTCTATGGGATGCAATTAGAGACACAGATACATGATGAATTAATCCAAAGATGCAGGTGATAAAGGAATGTTAACCTGCAAGAAAGTTGGTCATCCCTAACTGAAATCTTCCTAAGAACTACCGCTCAAGAGCTTGGTCCCATCGACAAACGAGCAGAGCTTCAAACACACCTGAAACCAGCACACCAGTTTTAGGTCATTTTTCAGAGACCCAAACAGGAGTGCTTGAAAACACAATTTAAACAGAATAACCCTCCAAAGTGGCTTAAGGTACTTCTTCAAGGTAACCATCTCACTACAGCCCACAAACCAAACCTTATTTTCAAACGTAATCATAAGTTCACATCTTCTCGTGTAGAACGGACTGCATTTGGGTAAGTCTTCAGTTCCAGGTTCGATAATACATTTCGAGGGAAGGTTTGTGATTCCTAATCCCCCTCCCCTCTTTCTTTTCCTCTTCCTCCTCAACCCCAGGCCTCTGAAACGCAACCGGCTGAAAAATGCAGCGCACCGCTTTCCAAACAGCTGCCCGACGTGTGCCGCACAGCGGCCAAAGCCGCCCGCAGGACGCTGGCGCCTTACAGCTGTCCACGAGTCCCACCGCAACAGTAGTCCGTCCAATGAGCTAAATACGGGGACCCAACAGCTTCCCGTTTGACAGTAGGTTCTGTTTAATGTGGAGACTAATGAGATGAACTACTCCACCACCAACGCCCGCATTCCCAGGCGACGAGGACGCCCTGGCTGCGAGCACCTCGGAAGCTTGCCCACTGCAGACGGCTCTCCGACTGGGAGTGATTATTAATCTGAGCAAGTCGGTCTCTGCTTGATCTGGGGGGAAGACGGGGAAGCCGCAGCAAGTGGTCGGCTGTCCGAGGTGAAAGTCAGAGGTGGCTCTGACGAGGCGGGACCCAAAGAATTCAGTTGGTTCACTTCACCGCTTTACTCCTTCAGTGACTAGCCAAGGGGTTATTAAAATTTGCCACGTGTCATTATTAATTATACCGATATGATACATTATTATGTTATATACTTATATACTATCATTAACGATAATGAAAAAATATAAGTTAAGCATAATAATTGATACCTGTTAATTATAGTACTTAATGATAGCAAACTAACAGTTAACAACTGAAGGCTCGTTATGAGATGTAAGCTAACTTTTACAGGCGTTATTTTGTTCACATGCTCATAGGTGGCACATCGAGTATTATCCCCATCTGACAGGTGAGTAAGTTCACGTTTGGAGAGGTCAGGCTGCCGTCCTGGGCCGTGTAGCTACTAATGATACATACAGACTGTAAGTCCTGGTCTGACCCCAGAGGCGCGCCGCCACCTGCCCTGTGGTACAGTCCCCAAAGTGACTGTGTGCGGTTCACGTATCCTGACATTTAGGTTACGTTTAACAAATGCACCGTTGAAATGTTTCCCTCCCTCTTCCCCTGCTTTCTTACATCAAAGGATAAGAAGAATTTTAAGGCACCTGTTTCATATCATCATTTTCTAAAAAATCAGAACCAATTAATCTATTACCTGCAGCAGATGTACATTACACCAAACTATGTTTTTCTTTTGTTAATTTGACAAAGAAAAGGTACCTAATCGTTGCTTTCTTTTAAAAAAGAACTTTGGATTTGTTTACTAGCGATGGCAAACACCCTTCCCAATGCTTGTAAGTTCTATCATCTGTTTTATGATTGAACTGTCATTTTTTTGCCTACCTATTTATTGAGTTTGCAGTGTTTTTCCTATTGATCTGTATGAGCTCTTTATATAAAGAGATATAAAACTTGGATGTGTTACTTGATGAAGAGATTTTTTTTCTTAGTCCTCTAGTTGCCCTTTTCTTTTGGGAACTTTGGACATAAAAAATTTGGCTTATCAAATAGCTAAATCTATCAATCTGTTCCTTTGTCATTTCTTTTATTTGCTAAAATTCTGGGAAAGTTTTCTCATCGAGATTTTACTATCTCTTCAATTCTATTCCTGTATAAACTGTCATGATTTTATTTGCATCATATTTAACTTTTTAGTGCATCAACATTTGCCTTTGTGAACTGTGTCCAAGAAAGCTCTACACTGGTCATCTGCTATCCTGATAAGTCTCACACAATTTATTAAATATTAAATAATACATCCCTTCTATGTTGATTTGCGAGTCCTCCAAGAATGTGTACACAGACACACACAAATACATATGTATTAACTGATTATATAAAATAGACTCAGCTTTTGATTAATCTATGTGATCTCTTGCTTTCTCATACTTTCTTAGAGCTTTGAAATCAGATGTACTTAGCTTTGAATTCTGGTTTTCTCATTCAACAGATCTCAGACAAAGCTCAGTTTTCTCATCTTAAAAGGGGATGGTATCTACCTCCTACGGCTGGTGTGAGGGTTGAATGAGGTGAATTTCTCAAGCCTCTGGACTCAGTGTCTGGGACACTCCGTAGGATGGTCACATCAACTGCTAACCTCCATCCCCAATCAGTTTTTATCTGTTGTAACTTCGTTTCCATATCTCATAACTTCAGTTCCCTTGCTCAGGGTTTATTAGGATTACAACTATAAATAACATTAGAAAGAACTGTCTTCCTACTGAGAAACACTGTACATTTCACCCTCTATATACTTACAAATAAACACCTTGTTTTCCACATAAAGGAATTAACTTTAAATGGGCATGGACAATGCTCTCGGTGTGTGTGTGTGTGTTAGAATCATGAATGGGATTATTCCTCTAGCATTTTTCTAATTGGTTATAGCTACAAATAGGAAGGTTCTTCATTTTTGTATATTAATCTTGTATTCAGCCATTTTACTGAGCTATTAATTTCATAGTTTTAAAAAGTCTCACAGGACTTTCTAGGTACAGAACAACTTACAAGCAGAATCATAACTTTCCTTTTTTCTAAGAGCTATACCTATTTACTTTAGTT
Source organism: Kogia breviceps (assembly GCF_026419965.1). Taxonomy (NCBI): domain Eukaryota; kingdom Metazoa; phylum Chordata; class Mammalia; order Artiodactyla; family Physeteridae; genus Kogia; species Kogia breviceps. The sequence goes on from NC_081324.1 coordinate 3,666,471, forward strand.
TTAATTTTATTCTTTTGTTAACCAGAACTGCCAGAGCTTTTTAAAATCATGAGTGGTCAAATGCAACCTTGTTTTGCTCTTGATTTCAAAGAGAATGTTTCATATTACAGAGTTTTGAGTGATGTTGGCAGTTTATACTAAGTGAAGGAAGTCATTTTCTCATCCCTGGCTGGGTTCCTTATCTTTACAAAAATTTTACCTTTATTTTACATTATTGGATTTTATTTTATGTATTCTGTGGTATTTATATATTTTATGTAAGCTACCTCAATTTTCCGTGGGATAAGAAAAATATACAAACACAATCTATTCATTTTGTTCAATTTTTATTCATTAGAAAATGATTTTATATTAAATGCCCCCTTTGGGCATCCTTTCAGATAATCATTTGATTTTCTAATATAATCTATGATGTAACTGAGGGATTTTCTAATACTCTCAAGACTGTTAAATGTGCATAAAAGGATTATGATTATTTTATTTACTATGTTCTATTGATGACGTTCAGGTCTATATTCTTTTAAGGGCTTCAAATTCTTGCTTTATTTATTTATTTATTTATTTATTTATTTACTTATTTATTTATGGCTGTGTTGAGTCTTCGTTTCTGTGCGAGGGCTTTCTCTAGTTGTGGCGAACGGGGGCCACTCTTCATCGTGGTGCACGGGCCTCTCGCTATCGCGGCCTCTCTTGTTGCGGAGCACAGGCTTGCAGACGCGCAGGCTCAGTAGTTGTGGCTCACGGGCCCAGCTGCTCCGCGGCATGTGGGATCTTCCCAGACCTGGGCTCAAATCCGTGTCCCCTGAATTAGCAGGCAGATTCTCAACCACTGCGCCACCAAGGAAGCCCCAGGTCTATATTCTAAGTGAGGTTTACGACACTGGTAGCTGAGAAGGGGATGGGGCGTGTTTAATGATGTTTAGACATGAGTATGCTGTACAAGACTGTGGCTCCAAAAGTTATGCTTTCAGTTTTCAAGCCTGTAAAACGTACAATTCCCATATCATAAAACTTTCTAGAAAATTAAAAAAAAAAAAAGTCTCCCTTTATTCTTGTACCAACCAATTTGTTGACATTTTCAAAATCTGTCAATCTTACATTATTATATACCTTATTTTCTTTATGGCGTTGTCTTTTTATCAATTGTTATAATGAGTTTTTTCTTGGTTTTTCAGGTTTACTGAACTTCTACCTGAATTATCTTGATTTATTTATTTTTGTTTTTCTAGGTCACTTATTACTGCTTTTATTCAATTATTTTATTGCTCCTTTTTTTTGCTCTGACATTTTTGAATTGTTCTAAGTAATTTAATTTACATCTTTCTTTTGCATTTATAAAAGCATTTAAGACTGTGCATTTATTTCTGAGTTCAACATCAGTAGATTCTAATGACATTTTTTATTACTTTTAAAATAGTTTTTAACTGTATTTGATTCACTTGTTTTTTGTCCAAAAGTACTTTAATATTCATAGGTGACTGGCTGTGTTTCCATTTAAATTTTTATCATTTATTGTACTGCAATCAGAGAATATGACTTGGTAATTCCTGGTTGTTAAAATTTACTGTAATTCCCTATAAAGCTAATTATAAGTTCCATACATTTTCCACAGACACTTGATCATAAAGTTAGTGCTGTGTTTAACAATTCCAAGTTAAATACATATATTTATTAATTCCATCTTATTCATCATATCCTTCAAATGTTCTGTTTGATTTTTCTTCTTTTTTGATCTATCATATACTGCTATGGACTAAATGCTCCCACCTCAACTGTTTATAGCATTTTATTTTTCAATTCAATTGTACTTTGCCTAGTGGACCTTTTGCTAGATTATGCATAATGCCATATCTTTGTCTGTTCATGTAATCATCACAACTTTGTTAAACACATATGATGTGTCAGATGCATTTTTGGGACCTGAGGATGCAGCTGTGAACAACCCCATCCTATGGGGCTTCTACTCTAGGAGGAGAGGAAAATAATATAAATTAAGTAAATAAGTAAAACAAAAAAGTGTTTTAGATGATTTCAGATATGTTTCAAAGATTAGCTAAGAGTCTTCGCTGACAGTCTGATTACGGGTCCAGTGAAGTGTGTGCACTTATCTCTGAGGAATCACCTCAAGGAACAGCATCATCTGGAGCATGTTGGCAATAAAGGGGTAGGGGAGGGCTGCAGTTCAAAATAGGACAGCCAGAAATGGCCTTGATGAAAAGCTGACATTGAGCAAAGATGGGAATTAGGGGAAGAACAGTAAGTGCAAAGGCCCTGAGGTTGGAGCATTCCTCTTAGGTCTGAGGAACAGCAAGGAGGCCAGTGTGGCTAGAGCAGAGTGGTCAAGGGGAGAACAGCTGCAGAGGATGCTTAGGAGCTATGTTACATACTGTGAAAAATTTGGTTTTCATTGTGAGTGCAAAGTTATACCATAGACGGTTTTCAGCAGAAAAGAAACGTGGATTGTCTGATGTTTCAGGACTGCACTGTCCAATGTGACAGCCACTAGCCACTTGTGGTTATTTTAATTTGAATCAATAAAAATTAAATTAAAATAAAAATGAAACTGAAAATTGAGAAAGTCCTCGGTTGCACAAGCCACATTTTAAGTGCTCAAAAGGCACATGTGGTGAGTGGCTGCTACTGGATGGCGCAAACACAGAGCCTTTCCTCCGTCACAGCGAACTGCCCCGGGCAGGCCTCTTTCAGGAGGACGGCTCTGGCTGCCTGGCCGCCACACGGGAAGCCGATGGCAGCAGAGCAAGGGGGACCGCAGGGAGGCTGCCGATGAGCGACGGCGGCCTCCTGGACCGGAGCGAATGGAGGAGGGGGGAGAAGTGACCCAAGCTGAGACGGACGCGGAAGGCTGCCCTTGCGCATCACGTGCTGACGGTCTGCACGCGGGGCGGTCGCTCAGTTCTTCAAAGATCAAGTATCACCCATCAGCTGGATTCCAGCAATCACCATGGAACCACCTCAGGGGATGGCATAAACTGAGTAGCTGGTGAACAGAACTGGCATGTTGGCTATACTCAATACAAGAAATGGACAATTTCAGCCCTATCATCTTTTTTTTTTTCCTCTCTCCCTAAAATAAGTGGATCTCTCATCCTTCTCACAAAGCGGGGTCATGTGGGAATGGGAAAAAACTTTCAAACTTTCCTTAAGTTGATGCATAGTACATGAATTATCAAGCCTTAGAAAGCTAAGCAATCAACCTCCGGCAAGGTCACAAAGTATCCTTTTACCAGGTACAGAAATCTAGGTGAAGTGATCACATCCACCTAATTGAGTGAGTCTGTAACTGAAAAGTACTTTGCCAACTGCAAAGTCCTTTACAAGTGCTTTGCTATTATTTGTCTCAATGAGTATTGCTAAGTTACTTAACATATTATTTTGCCAAGATTTCAGATAGAGCTATACATTTTCTTTTCTGCTCCTAAAACATGGCAGATGCTCAATAAATACTTGTGGAAAGAAAAAGAAACCGAATGAATTGATTCCTACTAACCCCTCAGTTTTATATTAGGATTACTGTCGAGTCCCCAAGTCTCCAGGTGGTAAACATGTATGAGAGAGGTGCTTTGCCTGGAACCTGGCGAATGAATGGGAAAGTTAAATCCTTCTTCATGGCCTTCAGGGCAACTGTGCTAACAATGGCTACCAATGCCACTGCTTCTTCTCTATCTTCAACTATTCTGACACACTTGGATAAAATACAGGGGTATTAACAGTAGTGGCACTAGATAAAACAATGCTGGGATGAAATAAAGTTGATGCCATTCTAGGTCAAAAAATCAGAAAGAAAAGGCAAAAATGTAATTTTACTATAACTGGATCAAGAGAAAACTCATAGGATGAACACTACTCACAATTGTAACAGATTTGGTTGAACCTTAATTATTATCAGTATCCTTATCCTAAATTCCTTATCTCTGGTGGCACAGGTTGTTAATTACTATAGGACAGCGTTATTAATTTTACCATGCCGTTAAACCTCACCTGCCACGTAAGAAAAGTCATCCCAAATATAAGTCAGAGTCGGGGTAGTTCAGTTCAGCTTGGCATCAGTATAGTATAACACCTTGCCTCTGAAATGTACCCTATCATAAGCTCATTACACAGCAGGAGTAAGGTTCATAACAGAAGCAGTTTTAAAAATCGTGATGATTCTCATACTGAAATACGTTGAAACTATAATACATAGTGCTTTGAGTTCAAAATAACATGTACTTGTTACCATGTATTTAAGTAACTAATTTTTAGAAGTTAGAAATTAGTCGCTTATACCAGAAACTAACACAACATTGTAAATCAATTATACTTCAGTTAAAAAAAAATTAGTCCCCAATGAGGAAATGAGAAAACCAAGATTCCAGGTATCAAGTAGGTGAGCCAGGAAAAGATAGATTTTTGACTCACAGAACAGATCTCTAACTTTGTATGCTGAAGCAAATCAACCTTCACCACTTTAACACGTTCATAAATATATGACTTCTAATATTTGTCCTTACATGGGATTTCTGGCACTACTAAAAATCATAATACCAAAAAAAATCTATTTATGCATAACATTACAATGGTTTAAATGTAGCTGCTGTCCATGTTCAGATAAAAAAAAACTTTCAGCTGATTAAAAAAAAAAAAGCTTTTTAAAATACACAGAGCGAAGATCATCAGTTTATGTATGGTCTGTTCTATTTCTTGCCAGCAGTCACCGTTAAAAGTTATAAAACTATAACAATTGCTTTCCTTTACATCGCTCTCCAATTACCCTGATAACTGCAACGTCTGAAGAAGTTCAGGATCTGCAAAGCCTGTCACATTATAGAAACATGTCTCCTTAAACCAAATGTGAAATTCCAGTAATTGAAGTGATAAATCTAGTGTTTTTGCCAGGGTACTTTTGATGAGAACTACAGTAGTAAATTAGGAAATATTCTGTGCTGTTATATCATGGTAAAAGCCTTTCCATTACTTGTTGTCAGTCACTAGGAATGGGCAAATAACTCAGCTGTCAATCTGGCTGGAAAGCCCCAAGTTCTGTGAATGATCAATAAAGAAAATATATATAAACTCTCCATTATCTTCATATAATTCTTTCAACAACTCTCTGCTGTTTTCCTTCCTGTACTGGAGCACAGCTCATTTATTCAGAAGCAGATTGGAGATCTTGGAATATTTCATTTTTTTATTGCTCGTTATATGTCATCTTGTTTCCAAATGGTATATGAGTGTTACATTTCAGTAAGTACAAGCATCTATACCTTGGCCGCTGACGGTAATTTTACACATGATACAGACTTAATTAAATTACTAATAACTGTTACCTCCATTTTGTTATTGATTTTTCAGCTAAAATATGTATTGCCTTATATTTCTACTTTAAATGTCTATTCTTTTTTTTTTTAACATCTTTATTGGAGTATAATTGCTTTACAATGGTGTGTTAGTTTCTGCTTTATAACAAAGTGAATCCGCTCTACGTATACATGTATCCCCATATCCCCTCCCTCTTGCGTCTCCCTCCCTCCCACCCTCCCTATCCCACCCCTCTAGGTGGTCACAGAGCACCGAGCTGATCTCCCTGTGCTATGCGGCTGCTTCCCACTAGCTATCTGTTTTACAACTTGGTAGTGTATATATGTCCATGCCACTCTCTCACTTCGTCCCGGCCTACCCTTCCCCCTCCCCGTGTCCTCAAGTCCATTCTCTAGTAGGTCTGTGTCTTTATTCCTGTCCTGGCCCTAGGTTCATCAGAACTTTTTTTTTTCCTTAAGATTCCATATATATGTGTTAGCATGCGGTATTAAATGTCTATTCTTTAGCATTTCTTCTGATCACACAGAAATATTCCAGAAGTTATACTCCTTTCACATTAGCCTGACTAACAGCAAAACATCAGCAATTCTCTCCCAACTCAGCTTGCTTATATATATATATATATATATATATACACACACACACACACACACAGGGGAAAGAAATCTACTATTTCAGTTAAAACAATTAATCTATTTAGGCTCCATCATCTTCCATCATAGACTTATATCAGTTCTTGAAACCAGGTAACAGGATGTATGTTTCTTAAATTACTATGAAATTTCCAACTCACTGGTGTGGAATCGCTACTACTGTTGGAACACAGCAACCTTAAACCAACTTTCTGTTCATCTGCACAGTCCTATTCAATTCACTCATGTTTTAAAGGAAGAAAAAGTAGCAATACAGATAAACTATCTTCAAGTTTTACTTTCAGCTTGAAGAAAACAAGTAAAAGTACTTGAAATGTCAATGAAAAAGGTAAATGGAGATAAAGTATCTCATATCCCTTACCCTCAACACACTAAACTTCTTTATCACATATTTTGTTTGGGTTGATGGTTTAAAAATAGTCAAATAGTCCCATATGTATAGCTGATTCACTTTTTTATAAAGCAGAAACTAACACACCATTATAAAGCAATTATACTCCAATAAAGATGTTAAAAAATAAAAAAGGACCTACTGTACAGCACAGGGAACTCTGCTCAATACTCTGTAATGACCTGTATGGGAAAAGAATCTAAAAAAGAGTGGATATTTGTATATGTATAACTGATTCACTTTGCTGTACACCTGAAACTAACACAACATTGTAAATCAACTATACTCCAATAAAAACTATTTTTAAAAATCAAAAAAATAAAAAAGAAATAAGAATTTATCCACTTGGGCTTTCCTGGTGGCGCGGTGGTTGAGAATCCGCCTGCCGATGCAGGGGACGCGGGTTCATGCCCCGGTCCGGGAGGATCCCACATGCCGCGGAGCGGCTGGGCCCGTGAGCCGTGGCCGCTGCGCCTGCGCGTCCGGAGCCTGTGCTCCGCAACGGGAGAGGCCACAGCAGTGAGAGGCCCGCGTATCGCAAAAAAAAAAAAAAAAAAAAAGAAAAAAAAAAGAATTTGACCACTTAACAGCATAAGTGGTGAGATTAGAGGAATCATTTATCTGGAATGAAAAGCCCTGATTTGGTTAAGAATGTGCAGTTGTGTGCATATTTGTTGAAAGCAAACTCAGAGTTACTTGGAGAAAGATAAAAGGACAAAAAAAGAAAGAAGCAGATGGCTTGACCTTTAAAAAGGTAGTAGAGATGACTTAGGTTCGAAGAAGTTAAAATGGGGGCAGCATTTGGTGTCAGCCAGAAGCTGGGAAAAGGACAAAGGCCCATCTTGGAATGAGAGAAACACTAACAGGTTACGTCTATCTGGAGCACCAGACGTTGTAAAACTCCAACTGGTGACCAGGTACTCAACGATAATGCAAGTTTTCACTTCTTAACCCCCCTGAATCTCAAAGGAAAAATTTTAGCTACTTTCTTTAGAAAAGGTAAGCTTAAAAACCTGAACAAGGAGAAACACCCGGTGAACACGCCCGTCAGTCTAAACTTGCTTTGTCCCCTCTGGCCCCCGTCCTAACTAAGCAGGACCCGACGACCCAAACCAGCACTGCTGCTCATCTGGCAGCACTTACATGAAGTCCAGGGCTTTTTCTTAGAAAATCCACAAGTCTCTATAGGATCTGGCCTGCGATCTGAAGTCTTTTTGGCAACAGAAATGTTGAGAACTGAACACATTTCCTCAAGAACTTCAGCTAAAGAGAAACAGTGCTTCACATACCGGGGCACAGAGCCCAGCCGGCAACCTAACGTTCTGGGTGTCGTTTACCTGTGATTATAAAAGGCAAGAGTCAAGAAAACATGAAAAAAAATATAAGGCAAACAATCCGCTTGCTTAATTTATTTTCAGAAAGTACACACACTTTAGAAACTGCTTCATCAGGGCCTTTAGGGGTCCCTGGTGGTCCTGCAGAGAGCCTGAGCGCAGGCTGGCCAGGGGTACACTGCACCTCCAGCCTTCCCATTCAATGGGACGGAGACGCCCCCTCAAACCACAGCACCGACGCTCTCCAGTTAACACACATCGCGCTACACGTGAACGCTTCCGTTCTCACCTTGCTTCACCGGCAAGAATCCAGAGAGCATGCCTGCTGGCTTTCTTTCCTCTGGTAACTAAACCACATGTTTTTCCCTTTTAGACAAAGCCTTTTCGAGCTTTTCATGAGAGAGGGATAGAGGCAGGAGGAAGGGGTGTGGTCCAAAGAGCGCGGCGGGGAGGGGGGCGCGCGGAGTTCTCTCCTCTGCTGCCATCTGAATTTGTCATTAAAAGTGCAAAGGAAAAAAACAACTACTCATCACTTAATAAATACGGACCTACAACAGTTCCTGCTGTGAAACATCACGTCTTCACTAAGAAAGAGAAAAACGAGTTTCTCCCAGACCTTTACTTGAATTTACAAGGAACACACTTTCCTAAAATTGCCCACATGTCACTGCATCTATTTTTCTTTTTAAATCAGGCATTAAATATGCATCCTGACTCCCACGTAGGCAATCTGCAGCACAGCAAAATGACTGTGAATTCAATTATAGGATAAATAAATATAGCAAACATTAAGGAGAAAGTTTCCACCTCCAGGGCGCCGGGCTGGTGTCCTGCCCCCTCACAGAATCACGTGCTCCCTGTCAGCCGCGGCACGGGCACAGGCTGTGCCGAACCTTCTAGGAGCCGTTAAAGAAAATGACCCCCTTCTGTAATTAGAGATCCTGGGTTAGTCTGGGGGAAAAAATCCTCCATGGAGCTAGCAGCTGAAGCTAGCATGTATCTAAAGTGAAAAAAGGTATATTTTAATGAAGAAAACTAGCCGCTCAAGAAACAAAGTATTTATATATACCTCCTTTGCTTTTATGAAATTAGGTTAACAATTCTATAACAAACTGAATTGCAAACCTTCAAATTCACAACAAAGTTAAGAGTTTTTTCCTTCATTCTTGTTTGACTGCAGAGGTTTTTAGGGCAAATTCTACCCAGATGCTTAATCAGTTGAGATTATGGGGGAGATCTGCTTCTAACTTTTCCTTAATAATTTCAATAATTTTGGAGAAATGCTTTCAGTTGAGGTCACTGCTAGGAGGCCGCTGCAAAGTGTACCAACACTTGAAAACGAAACGCTGAGGGTTAAAACGATCACGGCTCATGTATATGCACCATACGCTCTACACTCCTCCAGAGCCTGCCCCTTCATCCCATTTGCTCTGATGGTGTTTTAAAGCGCAACGACGTTCATCTCAGCCAACTCACGATGCAGGTGCCTAAAGAGGCCATTCGCAGAGCTACTGACGATGCTCCAGAACGCGAGGCCTCGACTGTCACAGCAAACAACTGTCAGCGTTAGCGTTATCGACTGACTTGAACACTTAAATATATCAAAAACCAGGTGGAAACTCGTGTCTGCAGGTTTAAAAGAGGGTTTTAATATAGCATATAATAAATATTTAAACACTAAATGTGAATTTAAATTCCACTATTCTCAATGGCTATTTATGTAACTTTATTTGGCTATTATAAAAACTTTCCAAACACTGGCCAGAAAAAGTTAATTTTGTCATCGGGCAAAATTCATACAGAGAGTATTTCAAACAAATAGAATATGCCAGACTGCCCCAGTATTTATACTTCGCTCCTATAAGCCTTTTCACAGGGGAAGTGTGATGCAAGTGTAAGACACGTTCAGTTTATAAAAATGGTACCACTGAAGTAGATTCTATCTGACGTTTAAAAAATGTTGAAAGAATCCAATGTCTATTCTTTCATTTAACAAAAATTCATTGACTACTAATTACAAGTATTTCTGACTTTAGAAAAAAATATTTAAATGGATCAATATTCTCTTACTATTTTTCTCTATCGCTTGGATTCACGTCGTTCGTAAGCAAAGATGTCTTCCACGTACAATAATAACACACACAGTCCTGTCTACGGTAGCAAAGGGAAACTGCCGTATGTCCATGTGTAAGGGAAGGGTGATTAAGCCACGGTGCCCGCCCTGTTATATGTTATGTACTGATTCCGATGAATAATCAGATCTATATTCATTGATCTGGAGGAAAAATGAAAATTACAGAATTACGTGTATCCCGTCCCCTTCCAAAATGTTTGTAAGGGACACAACTTCTCATTCATAGAAGGTTGGTACGCACTGAGCTGTGAACGGTGATTTGTGGCTATGTGAGGAGATGATCTTTTTCTTTATTGTAACAAGTTGTTTTCCTTGTTACAAGTCAATTATTTCGTTAATTTAAAATAAAGAAAACCAAAATTAAGCACAAACCAGGCGTGGCTTAGTAAGTGAGACTCGGATCTTGACCCTCGATTCCACACAGGTTTCCAGGGTGCTCACATCCCACCAAGTTTCCCACTCACAGCCTGACGGGATTAAATGAGGCTTCCTTTGGGCCATGTGGGGATGCCTAGGGCTCTGTTATTTTCACGAGGATCTGACTGCTCCTGACAAGGGCCCATTCTTTGCTATACGAAAGGGCAGTGTTTCACAGACGTCAAGACTTGTTTGCTATCCAAACGTGCGCTTTTCCTTAAGGAAACCATTCGTTCAGGTGGCTCCACAAACGGGAGGCATGTGGAACCTAGATGAGCCCAGGGCCCAGGCGAGAGCTGCAGGCGGCAACAGTGCTCGCTGTAGCTCCGGGGGAATGCGGGGAGCGGCAAGAGTGTTCCTCCCGGGCCCCCCACGGCCGCGCGCTGGAGCAGCTGGGCATCCACCCCGCTTTAAATACAGCTGTGTTCACGCAACTGCTGCTGAGTCCAATGGGACCGAGACTTTCAGCAGGCAGGATTCGCCACATCTGAGCGTGTCAGCTGGACCCAAAAAGTAAACATTCCCCACGAAGTAAACACAGCAACTTTCTGGAAACGAGGTTCCCAACTCTATGAGCATAGGCACCGAAGGGCTAGCAAGTCACCCCGGGGACCCCCTTCTTATTCTGGCGACACAGGACTGTTGTAGGCTTTGTCAGTTTGGCTGTGCGCACGGCTCTCAGTGAGTTATCACCGTAACCTGTTCTACTAACAGCCCCCATGAGTCTCTGGTCCCCCACGACTGGAACGCGGCTACTGCAATGACTAGAGCCTCTCGCCGAGTCCAGGAAACCATGTCACAAAGCGATTGGGTCTATTCTAAGTCACTGTTTCTTCTTCAAGATTTCCACTCATTACATTTTAAATTTTATTGTGATTTTGTGTCCGTTTGCTAGATGATCTCATCAGCTATAGCTTAAGGCTAATTTATACACTTAAATTAGAAAGGAATAAAAAAATGCAAGTAAGCCTCTATCTAAGTGTTTGGTAACAAACAGACTTGATTTATAACTTTTAGTCGCAAAGATTAATTAGTTCAGATAATTTAGAAGTGAGATCCAAGAAGACTGCTTTTGACCAATCACTTACTTAAGTCACGCTGACCTTCTTGCCATCCTTTCCTTGCTTAAAAACTTCCGGCAGGCAAGAATCTTGCCCCTCACCTCCTACGAAGCCCAGCGCAAGCACTGCATCCTGGCAGCGATGCCTCAGGCCGGCATCACTGCCCCCCCCCCCCCCAATTTCCTTCCTGCTGATTCCTCACCAGGGGGCTCCTTCCTCAAGGGCCCAGTTCAGAGAAGTATCCTTCAGAAAGCCTTCCTGCCCCAGGAGTTCAGTTCTTCTCTAGACTCCTGGATTCTGCTGTCTGTGTTTCATTTCGGGCCCTTCTCCCAATGGAAGAGTAAATTTTTCACAGAGTTTTTTTGGTTGCTTTGGCCAAAGTAAGCAAGGCGGATTGGGGTACCCTCCTTAGAGAGTGACCTCTTTCTTCTGCAGGTTTGTGTCACAGTCCTGGTCACTGTCCCCCCCCCCCCTCCCCCGCTGGCCCCCACGGTTAACTATCCAAATTCCCATGTGTCTCCAGAAAGCGATTTTCAAGTCAAAAAAAAAAAAAAAAGTCACGTTTGTAGAGTCCATCTGGATAAAAACTTTGGCTTCTTACTTTTGTTTCACCTAGTTTCACTCTGAAATCCACTTAACTTTTTTTTTTTGGCCATGGGTGCTTATAAAAGTAAGGGCCGCCCCGGCAGGGGTGAGGCCACTGGGAATCGGGCTCCAGGCTAACAATCTGTGGGTGAGTCTGTCCACCTTTGAGTCAGATTCTCCACGGCACAAGCAAGCAGCTGGGGCCGGGGTTGCTGGAGAACTTGAGCGCTTGGTCATTCAACAGGTGGCTCTCAGGGAAAGGACGCCCGGAGGACTCCCGTGATTAGGAAGTACGCATCGGCACCCGGGGATGGAGCCGGCCGAAAGGACCATCTCTGAAGGCAGCATAAATCTACAAGCGTGCAAAAGGCTTGAATCTGATCTGGGCATATTAGCTACTCAAGCAACGGTAATTATTTGTTTACATTACCTGGGCCTTATCACCCATGCCTTTCCCCACTAAGAAACAGATCAAAGAGATCACTCTCTTCACAAACCTAAGTTTATGAAATGCCCTGAGGTCCGTTTCAAGGCCAGCTTCTTTCATTTCCTCCTTCCTTCTTCAATGTAGAGATTCGAAACTCAGACAAAGGGGACACTGGACAGAATGGGATGGGTTAGCCTTGATGCTGGTGCCAAGTCCACCTGGGAGAAGTGGTGAACTATGCAGCCCTACAAACTAGTCCCATTATTTTTCATTAAAACTTTTTTATTATAAAAAATTTCAAAGATATTAAACTAAACAAAATAATATAATAAACTCTTGTGAAACGTCACCCACTTTCCACAATTATCAACATTCTCATGTTCTACTCTCACCAGAACTCTACTCAATTATTATTATTTATTTTTACAGTTTTTTTAAGGTAAAATTTGCATGCATGGAAATGTGCAAATCTTATCTGTCCAGTGTAGACAAGTGGACGCACCATGTAAACCCACCTGCTGTCTCTGGACAGAACATTTCCATCACTGCAGACAGTTCCCTGGTTCCTGCCCCTCCTCCTCTCCCCACTCAGAGGCAACCGTTGCTGTGGCTTCCTTTTTCTTGGCCTTTGATCGGTTTTGCCTGTTCTAGGATTTCACACAAATGGACGCGCGCACAGGACTCACAGTTTTCTGGGTATGGTTCCACTTGTTCAGCCTAATGGCTGTGATTATGCTGTGGAATGTATCAGTAGTTCTGTTGACTAAGTTTTAAAGACGACACGGACAGCTACGCCGGTGGTTTTCGGGGCAGAACGGCTGGCAGGGAGGCCCAGGCAAAGCAACAACAAAATCCGCGAGACGTCCCCTTTAAAGGCTTCTCCCATGTCATGCCGCTGTCTTGTGTTGTGCCTTTCCTGACTTTACAATTCAAGACGTTCTACTTCATTTCTTTAAGTTCAAGATATCACTGATGTAAGATGCAATTCTGACTAGAACAAATCACCTGGACAATGAAATACTACTCAGCCGTGAAGAAGAACAAAATCTTGCCATTTGCAGCCACATGGATGGACGTGGAGGGCACTGTGCTAAGCGAAGTCAGTCAGGCAGAGAAAGACAAATACCGCACGCGATCACTTACATATGGAATCTAAAAAATACAACAAACTAGTGAGTATATAACAGAAAGGAGCGGACTCACAGATACAGAGAACAAAAAACTGGATACCAGTGGGGGGAGGCGGAGGGCACAAACTACTGTGTGTAAGATGGGCTCAAGGACGTACTGGACAAAACGGGGAACAGAGCCAATATTTGGTAATAACTGTAAGTAGACAGTAACCTTTAAAAACTGCATAAAAATTTAAAAATTAGGAAAAAAAAAAGAACAAATTACCTGGGATTTCTGTTTTTAGAAAAAATATAAGGTAAAAACATTGCTGCAATGTTCAGTGTTGCAATACGACATGTCTCCTTTCTCCACAGTAGGGCACAGTACTTAAGAGTTGGGTTCTGGGGCTTCCCTGGTGGCGCAGTGGTTGGGAGTCCGCCTGCAGATGCGGGGGACGCGGGTTCGTGCCCCGGTCCGGGGGGGATCCCACATGCCGCGGAGCGGCTGGGCCCGTGGGCCATGGCCGCTGGGCCTGCGCGTCCGGAGCCTGTGCTCCACAATGGGGGAGGCCACAACAGTGAGAGGCCCGCATACCGCAAAAAAAAAAAAAAAAAAAAAAAAAAAATTTAAAAAAAAAAAAAAAAAAAAAAAAAGAGTTGGGTTCTGACCTCAAACTGAAGGGTTCAAACCCAGGCTCTGCCACTTGTACCTTGAACAAGTTACTTAAACTACCTGTGTCTGGACTTGCTTTGCTGTGAAACAAGGGTAATTCCACTCTTACAGGGTTTAATGAAGATCAGGTGCTTTCATAGCATGAAAAGCTTAGCACAGTGTTAACAAGTGCTATTATTCCAGCTTGCCATCGGCACACACTTCCTTATTTCTCTTCCCGAATCCACCCTCACGGAACAGTTATTTCAATGTTATCAACACTTAACTAGGAACTGAGCCACTGAACAAGGGGATACATGGTTCAATTTTCCTTGGGCATTTACATTTAAAAATAACCTGGTGGGCTTCCCTGGTGGCGCAGTGGTTGAGAGTCCGCCTGCCGATGCAGGGGACACGGGTTCGTGCCCCGGTCCGGGAGGATCCCGCGTGCCGCGGAGCGGCTGGGCCCGTGAGCCGTGGCCGCTGAGCCTGCGCGTCCGGAGCCTGTGCTCCGCAACGGAAGAGGCCACAGCAGTGAGAGGCCTGCGTACCACAACAACAACAACAAAACAAAAAAACCTGGTGCAGCCAAATAAATTTTTTTTAAAAGTTTGTTAACAAATATGTATCTTTTTTTTTTTAACATCTTTATTGGAGTATAATTGTTTTACAATAGTGTGTTAGTTTTTCCTTTACAACAAACTGAATCAGTTATACATATACATATGTTCCCATATCTCTTCCACAAATATGTATCTTTAAGTAGTGGAATACATAGGGCTGATCCCTTTGAGCTGGGGGCTTTTCATTGACTTGACTACACCTACTAGACCTTACAGTATGGTTACGTCCCCGTCTATCACTTATTGCCAGTGGATTAAAATATGTGAGACTACCTATAAGGTGTAAGATACTCAGCTGTGAATCAAAAGGACAAGATACAGTGGCTTGATATAAGAAAATTAGACAAAAATAAAGAGCTTTTCTCTATACCAATAAAAAATAATAAATAAAATATAATTGAAAAATTCTACACACAACTGCTACAGAAATATTAACTATACAGGAAAAATAATTGGTTGAAGGACTAAAAACTTGAGTAACTGGTGAGAAATAGTGCTTCTGTAAAGGAAGTTTTAAAATTATAAAGATGACAATTTACTTACAGTTTACCCTGGAAGAATGTATGAAACGAAGGAGAAATGAAGGAATCTGTCTTATTCAATACTAAAACCGAAATGCATAAGGAAGGGAGTGGGTCACTGAGGTAAGAGAAGAGCGGTAAGTGTGTGGAACAGAACACAGAAACTGTGGAGCAAATGAAATACAGGCGGGAAGTGAACAGGAGATAAAGGTGGCATTTAACATCAAAGAGGAAAAGTACGGAGCGTTCAATAAATACATTGGGAAAATAACCATGTGGGGAAAAAATGAAGTTAGAGCTTTATGTCAGACTTTATACCAAAATATGTTCCACCAAATGGATTAAAGGTTTAGATTTGTAAAAACTGAAACAACAAAAATACCAGGCTGTAGTAGAAATGTTCCTATAACCCTGAAGTAGAGAGGTATGACACTAAAGTCGGAAATCACACATATATATTTATCTTAAAAACAAAATAGTCATTAAATACAGTTAAAAAGAGGAATAAGAATTCACATAGTCAAAAATACAAATGACGAATAAACACAGGAAAGAGTGTTCCGTGTCACCGGTAATCGTCAAGAGCTTTTCTGCTGCACATATCGGGACGCTGTTGACATGAACATGCAGGAGAAAGTGTGGTGAGAAGCCACGGGAAAGCGGGAGCTGCAGACGGCTACCTTGAGGGCCTCTGGGCACCAGTTACCAAAGGACCCGAATCAAGAGCCCGTGGACTCTTGGGTCCTTGTTGTAGGAAGTCACCTCGAGGAGCCGGGAATGGACACAAGGACGCCCGTACTCTCGGGGGCGACCCTCCACGGGCTCCGTCACCTGGCAGCTCTGCAGGGACACGTGGAGGGGGCAGCCCTCGTGGAGGCTCTCCTGGCCGCCGGCACGGGGTGACGGCGCAGCGCTAGCCCCGCAGCCCGTGCTGTCCCCCAGGGCCTGCCTTACGACTGTGCTCACAGGGCCATCTAAATAGGGATTTAGTGCCCCGCTCCTCCACTAGGCTGCAAGGCCCTCGGACAGTTCTGACCTTTGTCAGCGCTGTGCCCGCAGCGCGGGGGACAGTGCCTGAAACACGTCGGGCATCCATCCAATAGACACTCGCTGCGTCCTCCCAGTGACTCGCAGGAAGGTGATGAATAAAGTCTCCACAGGCTCCCCGCTGCCCACGGCTCGTGTCTGAACCCCTGAGCAGGGCAGGCAACGACCTTCACAGTTTGTTCCCAAGTTGCCTTTCCAGCCTCCTCTCAGCCACGTGCAAACACAGGGCCTTTGACGAGCCACGCCACATGTACCCGCTCTGAGCCCCTGCGTTTGCAGTGATGACTCCACCTGCCTCGAAGGCAGGTCCCCCACTTTGCCTAGAAAACACCTTGCAAACCGCGCTCCTGGCTCCACGCGCTAGGGACTGCGGCAAGCCTGCAGTGAGCCCGTCTGTGAACCCTGAGGCACTGCATACAAACCGCCCCGAGCACGTCCTGTGTCTTGCGACGTCACCCATTCGCGTGTTTTTCTCCTGGACTAGATTAAGAAGAACTCCTCCACCCGAGCCGCAGCAGCTGCTTTTTTACTCTATGTACCCTGGCTCATAGCAAAGCATCTGACACATAGCAAAGGATCAGAAAGTATTTGTTAATATTACTGAAAAAAGTATTTAGATACTTTAACAAATTATTTCTAAGAATAAAGAATATAATGAAAATTTTTATTTATCCTTCACGCCACTCTCAGGGAAGGCCTTTACCACAGCTTCCTGTGAGGATCCCAGACTTTATTTGATAGCGATTCAACCAATGGGAATTCTGAAAATGTCAGTACCACGTCCTAATGAAGAATCACAACTCCTATGGACCCACCCTTCACGTTAGTTTTCTCGAATACACCCCCCCCCCCTCCGAGCGAGAGGCCACGTGTGCCCTGGCAGACACCGCGTAGCAGCTCCTCTAGCGCCATCAGCTGAGTGGCGTCTCCAGAGTGTGGGGGTTTCAGACTTTGTAAAGTTTCCCACGTATCCAAGGGCACTGACTGAGCCACAGTGTGTGTGGCTGATGAGAGAGCAATTCTAAGTATAATTTAGGGGGGGCGGGGAACAGACATTTTAAAGCTTTAATTCGAAGAGACAAGAGCTTAAGTTTAAAACCCTGCTTTCTGGAGCAGATTATGTAGGTGGACCTGCAACTATGTTCAAATAAGCAGATAGCTATGATAACCTCAGAAAAAAATAAGACGATCTATGTCCAGGTTTTCGATCTTATTAATAAAACTGAATTTTCTAAATAGCTTATAATTTAAAAAAGAATAAGTCTTTCTTAAGGAAAAAAACCTAAAATTACCAATTTAATGAAAATATACCAGCTAAGTCTGGAACAGGATTGGGGCTGAATCAGATTGTTCAACATAAAACCTCAATAAACAATAGCTCAAAAAGAAAAAAAAAAAACAAATTCTTTTGTTTTAGAGGCCACAAATGCAACAGAAACAAAATATAATAAAAAAATGAAAATTCAGGTACCGGAATTATGCATTTCATGCTGAATAATTATTTCTGTACTGCCTGTAAATCCTCTCCGGTAAGCTGTGCATCTAAAACTCATCGAACTGCCAAGGGGTAAACGCAGCCCCATCCATCAAGCAGCCACTTGACAAATACATTCCATAATAGAAGTTTATTTTTACGGGAGGCTGAATCAAGGACTTTCCCATGCATACAAAAACTTGTCAAAATTATTTATGAGTCTTGCTGAGACACACAATATGTCATATCAAACTCCTAGTTTCCTTCCAAGCACAGACTGTCAATATCTTGGCTCCTATCAATAACATGGCCCACCGCTGATAGAGGCCGCGGGAGCCGAGGTCACCAGCCCATCCCAGCCGCCGCCGGAAGCCGTCTCTAAGCTCAGTGCAGCTGAAGGAGGCCGTTTACCACCTCGATGAGGGGCTGTTAAAGGAAGCGCTTGGGACTGCCCTCAGAGGATTTGCAACATCAAGTAAAATGGAAACATATGCTTGAAAAATTATGGTTGATTACGGCTGAAGTAAAACAAAAATAACAGCAGATATTTCATCTTTTATTTTACACACAAAACATTAGTTAAGGCTGATAACACGAATGCTTGAAAACCATGACAACAGCCTATCCCCGCTGAAACTTCCATTCTGAATGAGATGGGATGAGACCTTCTCTCGGAAGGTGAGGACTCTGCTTTATGAAGCGACGTGACTTGGCTCCGTCCCTCCTCATACTGCTCGTATTTTACTCACAAGGAAGCATTTCTCTCTAGCGGATTAGCCTTCCATCCTCTGTCACTCTCCCCAACACAGGGGGCTCATGGAGAAGAGGGGAAACCGCTGAGTGACCCCTGAGATGATTTACAGCAAAAAGAAAATGTACTCTTATTTTTCAGCTTTGGGGGCAATGAAAACCACAGCCTCCTAGCCTAAATTAGCCCTGGGAACTAGTTAGCGACAGCAAAAGTGTAGCACTTCTTAGCAATGCCCTTGTTCTACGAAGAAGTGTGCTCTACCACTGCGGTTTCATGCTGGTGCTATGACACAAGCCATGGAAAGGCCGAGAAGCCCAAGA
This sequence comes from Kogia breviceps, assembly GCF_026419965.1. Lineage (NCBI taxonomy): Eukaryota > Metazoa > Chordata > Mammalia > Artiodactyla > Physeteridae > Kogia > Kogia breviceps. The sequence goes on from NC_081324.1 coordinate 3,685,292, forward strand.
GTCGACCGTGAGACCACCAGTCAGACCAACACCACAATGGTACATTTTGGTGGCACAGGGCGGGCAAAAGTTGCAAAAAAGGGGCTGCTAAACATCTGCTGTATCTGCTCAGCGTGAACAGAGACGCACACTTGTGAGATCTGCCTCACAGCTTCCCTGCTCGGCTCCCGTCCTGCCCCTGTGCGGTGAGAGGGATAAGCAGCTGCCAGAATTCCGACAGGCCCCAGGGTACCGCTGCCGGCCCTGCTGTGACCTGCTAGCACGCGTTCTGGGGCAGCGAGGGCGGAGCCCGACTTCACACCAGGTGACTGGAGAGCTTTCACAACCGTGGCCGTCTCAAGTACTAAGAAGGCTCTTACTCCGGTTGGGCTCAACAAAATAATGTACAACACAGCAAACAGTGTCTGTACCTGGAGTGGGAAAAAAAGCGAGTGCTAGGCCAGAAATGTGTGTCATCACCTGCGCTCTATTTAAACCACTGGTTTGGATGTGAAAAAGTAACTCTTAAGTAGTTTTCCTGGAATGCCTAAATGCAGCGCTACCCAAACTGGGCGAAATGACAGAAGTCTACTTTTCCCTGTGGAAATGTGAGGAGAAATCACGGGGGGAGGGGGAGGAAAGGGGCTCCTTAAACAGTTTCATTTCTCTGCTCCTCCCAGGGCTCCTCTGAAACAAATTCTGAACAGAGCCCCGCCCAAGGCCACCAGAACCTGCCCGGGTGTATTTCTGATACTACAAAGATAGGCTCGGGAGCTGTTTCTCCAGTTCTGGGCGCTGTCCCGGGCCGTCAAGCAGACTGAGTCAGAGGCACAGCTGGAGGGAAAGCGTCTAACCCCAGCCAGAGAAGTGAGACTGAAAACACAGCCCTTCATACAATCGTCAGCCAAGCCGCTCCTTGAAAGTGAACGATACGATGACACAGTATCTTTAGACTTTCAAAACAATCACTTGAAATCATCGGAATACGCTTCAGTTGGGAAAGCCATGTTTTTTCAAAAATACTGAGTTGACGTTGCTCAACAAATGGACCATGGGTACGACTTTCAGATAAAAACAGAACAGAAAAGAATCGGGAGGTTTGTGTCCCAAGAACTAAGCATGAACTTCTATGTTCAAGCTGAAGTCGACATATTTCACCGAATTTCCAATGAACTCCTAAAAGAAAGTGAGAGGGGCAAAGCCATCTTTATCTGTGATTCCATTCCGTAAGCGTCTCAACCCTTGAGGCCGGGATTAGGCCCCCTTCTCAGGATAGGGGTGGCTGAGGCCTGGAGGGTGGTGGCGATCCAAGGTCACGTGGCTCACAGGTGACACTGACACCCTCACCAGGCTGCGCCCCGCCCTCCCATCTCCTCCTCCCAACACTGACAGAGCCCTGAAGACTGCAGGGGCCCCCGGGGAGCGGGCAGGCGAGATGGGAGGAGGACAGGGAGGAAGGGGGAGAGAGGAGGAGAAAGAAAAGGGAAGTCTGTCACTGAGAGTGGCTTTGCCTGAGGAAAAGTGCCAACAGCTGCATTCAGAAACCTCTGGTCAGACCTCTCTTTCTTACATTATTTCAATGAGGAGGAGCTCCGCAGTCAAACTACACAAAGGGATACACATCAGGAAGGACAGATTCACGCTTTCGCACACAAGCCCTGTGAGGTGAAGAATCAGAAGGGAACCAGGCTCTGAACACGCCGTCTGCCCGCCAGAGCGAGCCCGGCTCAGCCCACAGCCATCCTGCTCCGCGAGTCCTCCTCCCTTCGCGCCCAGCTGAGACTTCATCCCCCGGCCCCGCAGACGCACACCCTGTGTGTCCTGAATCCCGCTTCACCCTTCGAGCTTCGGCATCCGAGCAAGACCCAGCCCGTGCTGAATGCGGAACAGTGCTCGTCAAGGCCAACTCTGGGCTCTTTTACTCCTGAAAACTTCCTGCAAAGAAACATCTCCAGTTCAGGTTTCGGGAACCGGGCTCAGAGGAGCGAGGTGACTTGCGAAGCCGCACAGAGCTGAGACGTGAGCCCGGTTTCACGTCTGCCTCCGGAGCCTGCGAGCCCGCCCCTCCGCCAGCACGCCATCCTCATCGGCAGGGAGCGGGGTTTTGGACCGTGCTGGGCACTGAGGGGCGCTCAGCGGCTGCCCCCCCCCCCAGCCGTGATGTCCCAGAAGGTCTCCAGACATCGCTAGGTGTCCCTGGGGGGCAAGATCACCTCAGGTGGAGAACCACCGACCCAGGAACTACACAATCTACCTCACTTCCGTTTCTCGTCTCTGCTCCATCTTTACCAAATACGCTGGCAAAATTTTGAATTCTCTGTTGCTACCGCTACTCGCGTCTGGGTCCAGTTCCCTCACGTTGGCAGAAGCAACAGCAGCAGAGTTAGGTTTCCAGGTAAAAGACAGGACTTCAGTTTAATTTGAATTTCAGATAAACAACAAATAATTTTTTAGCGTATGTCTCAAATATTGCATTATTTGTTATTTATCTGAAATTCAAATTGAACTGGGTGTCCTGATCTCATTTGCTGAGTCTGGTGACCCCACACACAGGGTTGGGAAAAACGGAATCTCCTCTCATGTTTACATGGTAATGGATAGAAAATCAGTGTGGGAGACACAAATTTTGCATTTCACTTAACTTTTGAGAAAGAATTTTATTATGTGTGTTAAATGTATTGTTTTCCTTTTGCATCTATTAGTAACAAGTACTAACCTACAGTAGTATTTGTTATTTTCTTAACACCTGGTACTTTTCATTTCTATTTAACCTAAAATTGAGTTCCTTCCCCAGAGAAGCTGCTAACTGTTGTCTAACAATGGTTTGTAATTTTTTAAAAAAAAGAAAGAAAGAAAGAAAAAGAAAGGTCTCCTATGTTTCACAGATACCCGTTAAAGATGTATCTTTGTGGCTCAAAACTTACAGTAAGGCCTTAAAGGTTCTCAGTCCAGTGCCAACTTGGAAGCGTCTCATAACCTCACAATATTCGACTTGGAATGTTATGTCCCATCTACTGCTCTCCCAAATCTTCTTACACTTTAATGGTAGCTTCATTATTCCCAGAAAACCACAAACTGCCTAGAGTTTTGCTTAATTTATTCCCCAGTTCATTCACCTATCTTCTCAAACTTCATCTTCTCAAGTCCACATCAATTTTTTCCCCTCTCCCATTTAAGAAAAAAGCCACTCCTGAAAACACAACACTAAAATAACTCAAGCATACAGACACATGCAGTGGAAAAGATAGGTCTCCCTTAAGAACCATGCACATATGCAGACCCACCAACAGATACGTGTGTATGTACACACACACACACACACATGCGTGCACACACACACACAAGGTTTATACTTCTATAAGGAAAATGGAATATTACACAGGTTTCTGGAGTTCTGTTCTACGTTATACAACAAATGTTAATGTCGTCTTGCTTTGCTTCCCTCATAGAACCTTCCTAACTGATCCAACCATGCTGGTCTTGCCCTGTTGAACTCCTACTGTCACTGACAGTCAACATCTCCGAGCGATCTGCCCTCACCTACCCTTCCCTTCTCCCTCCCGTGCTAGGAACTGGAGAGACCAGCACGACCAAGGCCTGGTCCCTGCTCCCGAGGAGCTCAGGATCTGGTGGGACCTCACTGCGGGGGCACTGATGACTCTGAACAGAAATGACCCATTTTTAGCAGGGAGCTTCAACAAGCCAGTTCTGGAAGCGATGACTAGTGGACCACTCACTCTGGGGGAGGGGGAGCGGGGAGACAGAAGCCGGAAGGACAGCTTACTGGCCCCCATGGGAGGCTCCGAGCATGTTAACCTGGTGCTGGTGGCGTCATCGTCTGACTATTACAATCCACCTCCAAGCATTTTACGTGCACACGTGTTATCGTTCCAGCTGACGCACAATTAGTTCATGCTTCCTCGTATCCATAATACTCTTGGCGTAAGGTTGAGTACAAAGTAGGCAAGTATTAATAATTATAATTTAATAGTGAATAAAATATTCACATTAATAAAACAGATAAAATTTTATGGAGAAAAAAGGGAGTAATAACAAAAGAGTAAAAACGCATAGATCTTTCATGAACTTAAACCCAATGGCGAATTCTTAGTATAGTCACTACTTTAGCCATCTGAAGATTTGCCATACTTCTTCTCAAGGGAAACGTTAACTAATGAGAGCGCTGACACACGCACAGCTTTTCTTTCTGAAAACATGCTGGTCTAAGTCATACAAGGTTGATGACACTTGAAGAATACCAAGAAAAAGAGACTGTGCCTTCACTGACCTGGTCGCCTGGTGACAAGAGGATGTACCGTGATAGCGGAATAACCTTCACTCTTTGCAACTGTAATAACTTTACGAATTGCGAAGCACTTGTACAACCATTTTCTCTCTTTATTCTCCTAAGAATCTTGGGCTAGGACTGTATCATGCCATTTAAAATTATTTCTGAAAAGGAAATACATTCACCAAGTTGAAAACTCAAAAGGTACAGACGAATATTCAGTAAGAATAAACCTAAGAGAATAAAGTAAGAATCGGTGATAATCTACATATAATGCCTAAAAAAGGAGGAAAGAATTTTACGGAAAAATGGACTGGAGGGCACATAGGTACTCTGACGGAGCAAGGTCCTCTGGTAGCAGGACAAGGGATCGTCCCTGCTGCAGGAGGCAAGAGACAGAGGCAGGGCCGACAGACAGAGAAGGAAGGGGCTACAGGAGCCCCCTTTAATTCAGAAAGTACCTGTACTTAGTGCTTCCACTTTGCCTTTGATGAGCTGGGTGGGTAAAGGAAGGGAAAGGAAGGAAAGTGTCCCTGCCCTGGGGGGAGTGAGACCTTACTGACAAGAAACGCCGCCCCACGGAAGGAAGACAAGGGCGTCTCATCTCGGCAGTTAGCGGCCTGCCCTCTGATCCCAGCTCTGCCCGGGTGGGCAGCGAGGCCATCGGAACAGGCCCACCAGACGGCCGGCCCAGGCTCCTCGCCTGGCAGATGAAGACGACAACCCGCAACCCAGCCCGTGCGGCAGGGCTGACAGCAGGTGGCGTGTGCAGGCGCCCTCGCCAGGAGGCGCTGGGCACATCCGTTAAGCTGTCGGGACCACAGGGAACAACGCAGAACAGCACAGCGTACGGGGGTCCGGCGAAGATCTGGGGGGCACACGTCTTAGGAAAAGGTGAAGCTTCAGGGCAGACGCGAGCAGGGCGCTGGCCCTGAAGGCTGGGGCGCCTGGACTTGAGGGGCGCGTGCAGGAGGGCCCTGGGGCTCGGAGCCGAGCGACTTCAGTCGTGTCTCGTCTGAAGCCTCCGTTGCTTAGGAAGCCCCTTGGAGGAGCAGAGCCGCCGTGGCCAAGGTCAGCAGCTGGCCGGCCGGTCAGACACGGGCTGGGGCAAGAGCACAGGGGCCGTGAGCTTGCGCTGCCCGGACGGGGAGAATACCGCGAGTTTAGGGGATCACGGAGCACTTGCACAGTTTTAATAGTTACACACTTACTCTGGCGGTTGGCAGGACAAAGGTGAGCCAGTCTGTCAGACCCGTGACAGCGCGCGACAGCAGGAAGGGGGCGGAAAAGCAAGACGTCTTCATTGAAGGCGAGGAGAACGTTTCAGGTGTGCCCAGGAAACAGACTTCTCACAGAATTGGGGGGCTGAAGTGACTAGAGCAATAGGGTACCGAAATTTTGAGCTTAAACAACTTGTATTTGGGACCAAAATGAGCTGTTTTCTTCAGGGAGGTGGGTAAGGCGGGGGTAGCGGTAACGAAAGTTCCTTTGGGAAGAAGACGGGTAAAGTGCGTCCAGCTGTCCACACCGAACAAACGCTCACAGCCCCAACCTTCACAGCTTGGGGGAGAGAAAACAGCCACAGCTGCCGCACCGTCTTCTAATGAGGCCTCGGTCAATAGTTCAGCCCCAAACGTTCCAAGGTACAAACCGTGGTGATTGGAAACTTCAGCTGGAATGCTCCAAATTGCCCTTTCATGGGGTCCAAAGGATTCCAAGGGACACGCACGGTATGATTTTGCCTTCTCCTTTAGGATGCTACACTTTACCTCTGAAATTTTCCTACGCAAACATTTCCCTTTTCCTTTTGTTCAGCTGCGTACCCTTGTTAGCTGTGCCACAGGACAGGCAGAGACTGCAGGGCTGGTCGAGGCCCCTAATTGTGAAGCTCTTACAAGGGTTGAACCTGATCATTCCCCAAATTGTTGAGTTGATGGGATTCATGTAGCTGGTTATAAATTGATAATCTAAGTTAATTCATTCAAGCAGAAATCGATTTTGTAACTCCTAGAGAGCTTGTAATAATGCTTACCTCCCACTGCTATAGCTGCATTCTCTGTTTCATAAAGCTGGTGGGAAACAGCTGGATTCAGGTGACCTGCTAGCTCATTAAATCTGTTACATGTTCCTTCTAGTAAATGATATTAAGCTGAAATGGCCTAACATTGATTTTTTTCCCTTTAATTTTATGACAGAAATAACCTAATTTGTAACGCAAAATAACAATCTCCTTGGATTACTTTACCTTGTTAAAATATTTTATGCATTTTTCACTTACACAAAGGTAATGGAAAAACACTTAAACTATCTGTTATTTAAACCCACAAGAGATATGTTCCTGAAAGTCTGATAGCTACAAAAATGATTGTCTCTTCATAGTCTTTACTTTATATCTGTAATAAAAGGCAGACAATTCAATTCATTGGTTAGTAAATAAAGTACGATATAGTTTTTATTTTATTTTCTGTGCATTGCTAGAACTAAAATCAGATGGCTTTTAAAATCCATTTAGAAATAGGACTCATTACTTTCCTTCCGCTTTCTAATCTAAAATGTCTAATGTTCACTTGGAACGTCACATTTTCTTCATCAGCAGAAGCTGTAACCTAATTCTAAATCCCATATTAAAAGAGTCATTTTCCAAGCTATCCTTGCCTCATGGTCTGAGATTAAGTAATGAAATCAGAACACCTGCCTTTTGTGCCAGAGACGATCAAAGACATTTCTGGTAACCTCCTGATTTCCTTTCCTTTTCCTAAATAAATTTTAAAATAAAAACATCCAGGATGCCAGAACAACAGAGGTAAGAAATGTCACAGGACTCTAAGTGACTAATCGTTTTTATTGCTATGATAAGTGATAAGTGTTTCTGAAATCAGGGAAGGTGAGTAACTGAAGTCCCCAATCCCCCTCCTCTTCAAATGCTCTAATGTTTACACAGGGGGCCACACTCATCAATTTACAGCCTCAAAAGCTGTAACTTAAGAACTAAAATAATGCTTGTTGGCCTGCCTTTCCTATAGAAACCACCTTACAGCACAGGTTTTAAACAGGCTGATCAACGTAAAGTAAGATCACTAAATCTGTAAACATTTTAATGCTGAACACTACTTATTTAGTATTTAAAAGGAACTTAAGTATTTTTCCAAATACTATTTCTAACACTGAACCTATCATGTGATGTTATTTCAAAAGAATTTACTTTAAAACCATCCAAAGACCATAACTATTTATATCACAGTAGTTAAAAATGGAATTTTAACACAGTAAGAATAGATGGCTTTATACTCCTAAACTTTAAAAAAAACTCTTTAAAAATTAATTTTTATTTTGAGGTGTACATCTCAAGATAAAAATAAATAACACACTCACTTAAAATGCATGTGGATTTCTTTGATCTAACACAGAGGTTTTTTAAGGAAAAAGGAAAAAAAAAAAAAAAGAGAGAAGAGAGAGAAGAAAAAGAAAGCCCCCAGCATCTCTTAGGCTAGGTACGGCGTGTGTCCCCCCAGTCTATCCAGTGAACTGCCCAAAAAAGGTGGCGAAAAGATAAAGCGTTATCACCTTCCCTTCTGGCATCTCCCACCCAGCCCTCCTTCCTGAATGCTCTCCTTAAGAAAGAATGCAGAATTCATTGATTATATCTTCGAATTTTTTTTTTTTTACAATTCCAAATTCTACAGATCTATTTTCCAAATTTTAAATAGGAAAACTGAGAATAACAATGAATGAACATTAGTGGAAATCCAGTTTTATAAATCATAGACAATGAAGAACATTATAAAAATATTTTTATATAAGTTATTTCATACCCTAAATAATTCTTTCCACTTTACTGTTTAATTCTATATATTGGCATATTATTGAGTATTTTAAAATAAATTTTAGAATAGTTTTATATTTGCAAAACAATTGGCAGAGCTAGTACAGAGGGATCTCATCTAGAAAAAAACAGAGAAAACAGAAATGCAGCTAACGTACAGTGGGATACAAAGCAGAATGACCCAGAGCTCCACACGTACTGTCGGCAAAACAACTGAGGAATTGAAGTAAAACACTCCTTTCACTGAGGACCTGTGCGCTCAGCTGTCCTGACAGTATAACAGCTGATGCTTTACCTTGCACCGCCCACTTGACAACTCACCCACCCAAACCTCGACTGGCCCAAGACTGTCACTCTGGCCCAACTAGTGCCGAAGCTTCCTGACCAGCCTCGGGCTCCCCTTTGTGATCTTCCCGCCTGCCCCCAAGGAAGCCGGGAAGCCACCCCAGCTCCCACTGCGAAGGCCCTAGAGCCCTGACCTCCTTTCACACGTCTCTCCATTCCCCCAAGGTCCATCCGCACGGTCCTTCTTTAAAGTCGGCCTGACGGTCTCTAGGACCTAGAGATTCATACAGAGTGAAGTAAGTCAGAAAGAGAAAGACAAGTATCCTATGTTGCTTACGTGGGACTCTAGAAAAACGGTACACAGATGGACAGAGATGATGAGCAACGCAGAGGCAGAGCCACAGACGTGGCGGACAAACTGACGGCCACCAAGGGGGGAAGCGAGGGAGGGACAGACTGGGAGATTGGGAGTGACATATAGACACTACTATGCATAAAAGAGGTACCGAATGAGACCCTACGGTGAAGCACAGGGAACTCCACTCAGTGCTCTGTGGTGGCCTAAATGGGAAGGAAATCCAAAAAAGAGGGGAAATATGTATACGTAGAGCTGATTCACTTTGCTGTAGAGCAGAAACTAACACAACATTGTAAAGCAACTCTACTCCAATCAAAATTAATAATATTTTTAAAAAAGTTGGCCTGAAATAAATACCCAACCAACAGAATATTTGGAAAGTGGGTAAATTCACGGCCTCAAACCACGTTTCCCAGAAGAAGTCAGACAAAGCAAATACATACATCAAATAAATCAGATTTCTAGCAAGTTCTTAAAAAGAACGTGGACACAGAACCACAGCTCATCGTTTTTATAACATCTGAATACCAGTCAGTCTCCTGGGAATTTCGCTGCCTTTGGTTCTGGGTAGTCGATAGATCAGTCATCAACTTTTTTTTTCCTTATTACTCATAAAAAACTATCAATACTTTGTCATCAAAATCACTCCAAGAGTTTTGTCCAAACTCTCTGCTGACAGCCTGCACTTGCACTCACGAAGGCTCCTCAGTGACCCCCGTCTCTGACGGCCCGTTATACTCGGTCCGGAATGCTACTGCCACCTTCTGTAAATGGCTTCCTGATGGGGACACCTGTCAAAGGTGGCCGGCCATGCGGCAGCCCCACCCTTTGAAATCTACGTGGGAACCCGGCATCCAGCAGTAACAAACCCACACTCCCCGTAAACGTCTGCCCTGCCCTTTACCAAGCACTTTCCTTCTGAGTGCAGGATTCCCGATATGACTCTAAAAAGTTTTATTTTAAATACTTTTGTGGTTCTTCTCAGTTATTCCTTCATAGGAAATTTGCAGGATTTTCAGCAAACAGTACCTTGACCCAACTTGGTATTTTGTTTATTTTTTGTAACTTTTTAATCAGAAATAATTTCAAACGTATGTAGAGTTTACAAAGATGGTACAAAGAACTCCCCTACACTTTTGTCTGGCTCCTGGCTATAAAAGTTTTGCAACATTTGCTTTACCTACTCTCTCTATATTTACACACATTATTTTTTCTTTTATGAACCATTTGAGACTAAGTGGTAGAACTGATACCTTTTTACTTCTAAATGTTTCACTGTGAACTTCCTAAGGACAGGGATGTCCTCTTCAAATTCCAGCAAACGTTCCAGTAATTTGAGCCAAAACTCAAAATGAACAAAGAAAAGAAAAGAGAAGAAAAGGGAAGGGAAGGGAAGGGAAGGGAAGGGAAGGGAAGGGAAGGGAAGAAAAGACAAAAATTCTGGTCGAGGGTCCACCCGGCTCATGCGCTGCACTAAATGTCAGGCCTGATCGCCCCCGTTCTGCTGGCATGGTCCCCAAATCTCCTGATCACACTATGCTCTTGTCATTTATTAAAAGTCCTGACCAGTCATTGAGTAGAATGTTCCTGTACGGGAGTTTTACCTGCTTCAAACTGTTTTTACATCCTGTAACTAGGAAGCATTTTTCCCCTCCTTTCAAGCTTCTAAAACCCAGCTCAAGTTATATTTTTCCAGAGAGCTTTCTTGATTAGGGAATACCTGTTCACTGCTACTAACTTGCTGAGTATTTTGTGTTTCACTGTTTAATATTCCAGATTCCGTCTCATCTCTTAAAACCAACTTTATTGAGGAATAACTTACAGTCAATACATTAGACACATTTTAAGTGTGTAGTTCAATGAGTTTGACAAATTTACACAGCCCTGTAGCCACCACCAAAAATGAGATATAGATAGAATATTTCCATTTTGCAAAAAGCTTTCCTCATGCCTCCAGCCCAGCCCCAGGAAGCCCCAGACCTGGTGTACATCACTATCCATTAGCATTGCCTATAGAGGACTTTACATGGAATCATACAGTACTTACTTTTCAAAAACTTTGTTTTAATTTTTGGGGGTCTGGTGTCATTTTGCCTTTCCATTCATCTGTTGATGGCCATCAGAGGGGTTATTTATAGCTTTTGGCTATCATGAACAGAGCTACTATAAACATTCACATATAAATCTTTGCATGGACATATGCTTTTATTCCTCTCGGGTAAATTCCTAGGAGTGGAATTGCTGGGTCATATGGTTAGCAAGTATATGTTTAATTTTATAAGAAACGGTTAAAACTCTTTTCCAAACTGGCTGTGCCATTTTACACTCCCACCGGCAACGCGTGACAGTTCCAGGTGCTCCACATCTTCACTAACGTTTGGCATTCTCAGTCTTTTTAATTTTAGCCATCCTAGTGGCCGTACAGTGGCATGTCATTATGGCTTTAATTTGCATTTCCAGATGACTGGTGATGTTTAGCATCATTTCATGGGCTTTCTGGCCATTTGAGTATCTTCTCTTTCAAATTTTATTTTATTTATATATATTTTTTGTGGTACGGGGGCCTCTCACTGTTGTGGCCTCTCCCGTTGCGGAGCAGAGGCTCCGGACGCGCAGGCGCAGCGGCCACGGCTCACGGGCCCGGCCGCTCCACGGCACGTGGGATCCTCCCGGACCGGGGCACGAACCCACGTCCCCTGCATCGGCAGGCGGACTCTCAACCACTACGCCACCAGGGAAGCCCTCTTACGAATTTTTTATTCCATTCTTCGTCTTCTTAGAACTGAGTTTAGGTTATACTTTGTGTATTCTGGATCCAAGTCCTCTGTATAGCAAACACTTTCTCCTAGTCTGTGGCTCAACTTTTTATTTTTTTCATGGTGCCTTTTGAAGAGTAGAAGTTATCAAATTTGATGAAGTCACACTGATCAATATTTCCTTTTATGAGCTGGACTATCTGTGTCGTAGTAAAGGAAACTTTGCTTACATGAAGGTCGAAAAGATCTTCTCCAACGTTTTCTCTTAGAAGTTTTACAGTTTTAGCTTTTACATTGGGTCTGTAATCCACTTCGAGTGAAGTTTTGTGAAGAGTGTGAGGTAAGGGTCATGGTTCATCTTTTGATTTGACTGTATGGATACCCAAATATTCCCATGATTCTTTGAAAAGACTATCCTTTTCTGCTCTGTATTTTGGTAGAAAATCAGCCGTGGCCGTGCGGCTTTATTTCTGTCCTTATACCAAAACCATCCTATTTGATGACCGTAGCTTCAAATTAAGTCCAGAAACCAGTGTGCAAAGCATTCAATATTTTGTTCTTTTTCAAATTGTTTCGCCTGTTCTGGATCTTTTGCGGTGGCACCTAAGTTTTAGAAACAGCCTGGAAATTACTACCCAAAAAAAGCCTGCAGAATTTTGACTGGGATTATGCTGGACCTACAGATCGATTTGGGAAGAAGTGACACTGTAACGACACTGAGCCTTCCTATCCATGAAGACCTGTCATGTTGTCTCTCCATTTACTTGCGTCTTCTTTACTCATTCTCAGCAATGTTTTGTGGCTCTCAGTGTCCAGGTCGTGCGTCGATAAATTTATCCCTAAAGATAACATTTTAACGTTACAATAAATTATAATCAACAAAATTAATAATAAATTTATAATAAAATTTAAAAAATCAGTTGCCATTGGTCATTACCAGTATAGAGAAACATAACTGAATTTCGCACACTGAGCTTCTAATGTGAGATTTGGTTAATTCAGTTATTAATTCTACAACTCAACTTCATAAATTCCTCATAGTAAAATGGGAATACCATAGTTTTCCTTATTTCTTTCCAGCCTGTATCTCTGGATTTATAGTTTCCATCAAATTTGGAAAATTTTCAGCCACTATTTCCTCAAACATTTTTTTCTGCCCCTCCCTTCTTTCCTTTCCCTCTGGGCTCCAAACGCAAATGTGAGGCTTTTAAATATTGTCCCTGTGTCACTGAGGCCCCATTCTTTTTGTTTCCCCCAGTCTTCTCTCTGAGCTTCTGCTTGCATAGCTTTTCGTGCTCTTGTGTTCAAACTCAGCACACTTTTTTTTTTTTTTAAACAGTGTATAATATCCTGTTAAGCCAATCCAGTGGACTTTTCATTTCGTATATTATATTTTTCAGTACTAGAACTTCTGCTGGTTCTTTCTTATATTTCTCCATCTCTCTTCACATTTTGTTCCTATTTTTCTTTAAATCCTTGAGCATACTAATAATTGCTCGTTTCAAGTTCTTATATGCTAATCGCACCATCGCTATTCTTTTTTGGTCTGCTTCTGTTGACTACTTTTTCTCCTGATTATAGGTCACACTGTGCTACCTCTTAGCATGTCTGCTAATTTTTTATTGGATGACAGCCATCAGTAATGTCACGACGCCGGGTGTTTAGGTTTTCCCGTCTCCCCGTAGAGTGTGAGGACTCTTCTGACAGGGCGTCCGTCCCCTCTGCCTGGGGATCGGCTCCAGCCTCCCGAGGCCTGCTTTCGGGTTTGTCAGGGTAGATGTGGCACAGCCCTCGCCCGTGGGCTGGTGTGGGCCCACCCAGACAGCACAGTCCTCTGGGTGTGGCTGCAGGAACGTAAGGGGCCTGGTCCGGCGTGGGCTCTGCCGGTGACGGTTCCCCGGGAGTCGTTCTCTGCCCTCCTGGAGCTTCACAGCGCGTGTGCAGACGGATCAGCGTTCAGCTAAGACTCCAGGAGAGCCCGGGTGGATGTGTGGGGCGCTTTATCTGCATAGCTCCTTCCTTTTCCTGGCGTTCCCTGCTTTGCAAATTCCAGCCACTTGAGTCTCCAAAGCTCCTTGGCTAAGCGAGCCGGCCGGGCCCTGCTTGGCCGACTTCCCTCTGAGCTGCAGGGAGGAAGCTGCCTTCAGGAAGAAAAGCGTGCGACTTGGAGGCTCCCTCCATTTCTCTGTTCTTAGGAACCACTGTCCTCACTGCCGTTCTCCAGGGTCTGGAAACAGCTGCCTCCTTTATTTCATCCAGTTTTCCATTTTGTTCCGACGGTGTGAGGGCACACGCTACCCCGCTTACGCCTTCAGGGGCAGAGGTGGAAGGCTTCTTCCATTTCGTTTTTATTTATTTATGTAAACATTTTATCTACGGACACGGACCACGTTTTATTTATTTTTGTACTCAAGAGAGCACCTCATATAGAATGCTGCAAACAATTACTTTTCAAGAAATGACTGCAGACTGAAGAATGACTAGCCCCGTGCATTATACGTGGTTTCCTTTACCCCCCAACGTGGTCAGTATTAGCTGAACTAATGCGCTGAGGCACGTGTGGCCGGCTGAATGCAATGTAAGACCTCTACGTACAGGGCGCCTTACATTTTTCCTCAAACGACAACATGCACCTTTATTTACAGTAAGCACTCTCATCCTTCCCAGTTGGAGGCCCATCGGCTGCAGCTTCACCTTTTGACGGAAGCCCGAGTCCCACCTTGTGGGACTCACACGGCGCCTGCTGACTTTGCACAGCTCGGTGCGCGCGTCTCCAGCTTGCCCTCGCTCTTCCCCCTCCCTCCGTCTGCTGTGGCTACGCTGGCCTCGCCCCGGCGATTCTCTCTGTGCATAACACTCCGGCGCCAGACAGATCCAGGAAGAACCCCCCATTTCTTCAAGCCTTCGCTCCTACGTCTCCATCCCAGCGAGGTCCGCCTGGACCTCCCGACTTACCGCTGCGACCGCCCATGCCCTCCCCAGCCAGCCTCCCACCAGAACTCCCAACCCTGTCACCCTTCTCCACGCTTTCGTTCAGAGCACGTCCCCTTGCAACAAAGCACATGACTTACTGACTGACCGTGCCTTCTGTTGAGTATCTGCCTCCCTCCGGTAGAGCAGAGGCTCCCCAAGCAGGGATCTTTGTTTGCTTTCTGACGTTCCCTAAGGCAAGCGGAACAGCGTCCGGCTTTGTGCTCAGCGAACTCTCAGTGACCAAATGAAGGCGTCTCCTCGGACCCTCATGGCAGCCACCGCTACAACGGGCAGCACGTCCGTCCTCACCAACGGGGCAGTTCAGGTGTGCGGAGGAGAGAAGGCAAAGACCCTGACGTCCTCCCCAGCTGCCCTGGTTCCCCCCTAAGCTGGGAAGCGGCAACTAACTAGAAAAGTGAGCTCTGAACCTATCCTTCACTCAGAATTGTACGACAGGGCCAAGCAGAGCCAAGGAATTCTGATGAGGGGACCTGGCTGGATCTTGGCCACTGACCGCCGAGTCCAGGATGTAGCTGCGACGTGGAGTCGGTGAAGTGGGCTAAGTGATGCAGGGACAGTCAGGGCGAAGGTTCACCGGGCTCGGAGAAGTCAGAGAAATCACTGAAACATAAAGCGCAGGCCACTTCATGAGACCTGTGGAAGGCCCTCAAGGTGAGGACAAATGTCGGGAAACATGAAAGAATAGCCATGTTCCGATACTGTATACCTGCTGATTATAAAGAAAAATACATATGCGTATGCTAGCGCCCCATTTTAAATAGAAAAGTGACCACACGTGACTCACATTCTTGTCACTAGAAAGAGAGATTACTAACCTTAAAAACAAAATTGTCTAACTGCCACTACATTTTGCATTTCTCTAAACTGTACTGGTGCCAAACCATGTAAAATACAGAGTTCTAGAAACCGAATATATTTGCAGAAGGTGAGCTGGTTAAAAACAGAACCGTGTGATGTCTGAAGGCCCTGTGCCCCACTGAACGAACCCAGACTGAAGGGGGAGCAGAAAACCAGCCACGCTGTTCACACAGCTGGAGTCTCTTCCACTTCCCGCAGGTTCTGGTCCCCAGGTGTCAATCTATGTGGCACTGGCTTCCTAGCTTCACAGAATGTAACCTTCCCACGATTCATTTGGACTGTTCCACGTAGGTAATTAAATAAACTAGAACAGTCTAACTGAACACTCATGTGTCAGCTGTCCGAAACCGAGCATTCGACAATGGTTTCGTAGGCTAATGCCCTTGGTGCCAGGCCAGCTCTGTCCTCCCAACTTCCCGGACTTCATCAATCTTTGCTGACTGGCAGCTCAGCAGCTCCCTCACATTCCCTGAGCCACAAACACGTCTGGGCCATCTGTGTCCTGAAGACAGGGGAGGACATATCAGCACTTCCCCTTCCCCACGAGTTCAGCTGACACTCCTCAGTAAACTACACAGAAGAACAGACTGCGGTTCACCTTCGGGGCAACTGCACATCTCGCAAAGCTGCGTGGTGCACGCATCTCACCCACACACATCTGAGGTCGTCTGACACGGGATGCCAAAGTCAAGAGGCGAGTGTGAGTTTTTGTTTCGCCTCTGTAAGAAGAGTTAATGTGGCATTTGTGAGAGCTCACAGAGGAGTTTCCCACCAATCACCACTGCAAAAGTAAGTTCAAAAGGAGCTCAGCCCTGAACGCTTTACATTGTGTATGAGTCATCTGTGAAGCTATAAAAACTACAGTTGAAATGTTCAGGAAACCCTGTCAATTCTTCTGCTTTTGAAAGAGATTTCTGTTGTCACATACACAATTTCAAATGTTTAATAGCACACAGAAATAGAAAATAATCAGACAGTGTCAAAGTGAATCAAACCTAGGAATTTCAGAGAAAAAAAGATAAAATTAAGACAAAATTTCCTTTAATGACCACAATTTTGCTGCAATTTTTTAGATTCCCTTGGCAATTGCCCAATTTAACCAAAACCAGTCCCGCTGAACTTGGTTGAGATACAGTAAGTGACTTAGTACAACATTTGGCGATGGACTCAAGGTTCACAGAAGGAATTAATTGAAGTCTGCACAAGCAGTGTTTCATTTTCGTATACTTAACGTTCTCTGACCCTGGGCACCTCGAGCTTCACTGAGGTTTACTGCCTTCCCCCAACTCCACAATGCCTTTAAGATTATGTCAACAGCAAGTCATAGGAACCACCAAGACTTTTTCTAAAAGTAATATTTTTGAATTTGGTAAAGCATAATTAAAAAAAAAACTTAGTTCAGGACCCTATAAGCTACTTAATATTAGGTGACTAATTTTCAGGAGAATTTACAGGAGAATACCACTTTAATAATTAAATTTATGGAGACAGCGTATCAGAAGGGAAATGTAAAGAAAAATGTAAATAAATAACTGTCAGAGAAGAGCATGAGACAGCGTTTTCTTTATGACTAAGAAATACAATTCTAATACCTAAAATGCCATGTTCATAGAATTAAAAGAAATAACAAATAGATTGATTATTGCCACGTGCCTTTGCTTTTGTGCTTTTTGGATGATCTGTGTACGATTTATTGCAGTGTATGTTGTGTACAGTAAGAGGCACCCGTGCTGCGTGAACACTGTGCCGAAATCTGACAAATCTGTAAAGTCCTATGACCACCAGCACAACCAAGAATCGGGACACTTCCATCATCCCCCAAAGACGGGGAATGTTTCCATCACCTCATGCCCTGTTGTCGTCAGGTCACCCCCCACAACCTGGCAATCAAGGACTTGCTTTCTGTCACCACAGACACGTCTTTTCTAGAGGTTCACGTACATCGAACCACATAGCACATGTTTGCTTGTGTCTGGCTTCTTTCACTCAGGATAAGTTGAGATTCATCATATTGTTAGTTCATGCCTTTTCTCACCAAGTGTCATTCCACTGACCATAATTTCCGTATCCATTCATCTTTGAATGGCATTAGCGTTGTTCTTAACTATTTTGAATAAACCTGCCATGAGCATTCAGGGACAAGCTTTTGTGTGGACATGAGCTTCCTTTTCTTTGGCGGCGGGGGGCGGGGGGTAAATACCTGGGAGTGGAATTGTTGGGTTACATGGCAGGTAAATGTCTACTTTTATAGGTATTTGTCAAACTGTTTTCCAAAGTGACTGTGCCATTCTACATCCCCCCCACCCAGCAATGTATGACAATTCCAGCAGTTCCATATCCTCAGTAACATTTGATACTGTCAGTCTTTTAATTTTTAGCTACTTTAATGGAGGAGCGCGGTACCTCATGTTTTAATTGCACCTCCCTGATGACTGGTGACCGCTGAGCCCCATTTCATGTAGTTATTGCCCAACCGTATATTGTCTTTTGCCATTTGTAACTTGAGTTTTGTCTCATTATTGAGTTGAAATTTGTTCTTTTGAGTACTCTGGATTCAAAAGCTAGGTCGAATATATATATAAATATATACACACACACACACACACACACACACACACACACACATATATGTAGCTATTCTCTTTATTTTCTTAATGGTATCTTTTTAAAAACAAAAGATTTCAAATTTGACAAAGCTCAACTTATCAATTATTTTCCTTCTACAGTTTGTGCTTTTCATGTCCTATCTAGGGAATCTTTGTCAACCCGAGAGTCAGAAAGATTTTCTCCTATGTTTTCTTCTAGAAGGTTTAGAATTTTAACTTTCATGTTTAAATTTTGATCCATCTTGAGTTAATTTTGCAAATGGTAAGGGTCAAGTTTCACTTTTTCCCATATAATATACAGGTATTCCAGAACCAATTGTTGAAAAAACTATTCTTTTTCCTTGGCATCTTGATGAAAATCAACAGTCCACTTACACGTGTCTATTTCTGGATTCTACTGCTGTGCTCCACATCTCTATACGTTGTTCTTTCCCTAATTAATTCAACATTTTTATTTTAGTTTTATAGGTAAAAACTGTATATATTTAAGGTGTACATGATATACATACACAGTGCAATGATTACTAGTCAAGCTAATTAACATACCCATCTCGTCACATTGTCTTTGTTTGTTTTTTTGTGAGAACACCTGAAATCTACTCTCTCCACAAATTTCCACTATTCAGTAAAGTATTAGTAACTGCAGTCATCATGCTGTACGTTAGATCTCCAGACTTATTCAGCTCACAGAGCTGAAATTCGTAGCCGTGACCTATCTCTCCCCATTCCCCCACCTCCCACCCCTGGTTGATTGCCGTGGCTTTACAGCAGGTGTTGGAATAAGACATGAATGTCCTCCAAGTTTGTTCTCTTTTCCAACATCGTTTTGGTTGTCACAGGCTCTTGCATTCCCATATAAATGTGGAAGCAGTCTGTCAGTTTCTATTGAAAGCTTCCTAGAATTTTGACTGGGATTATGCTGAATCTATAGATCAATTTGCGGATAATTGACATTTAGCGATATTGAGTCTTCCCATCCTAAAATGTGGAGTCTCCACTTATCTAGGTCTTGTTTAACTCCTCTGAGTAGGGTTTTGCATTTTTTATTACACAGGTTTTGAACATATTAAAAAAATGTATCCCTACGTATTTCAATTTCTTTCCAGTTTTGCTTTAAAAATTTAATTTCACTGACTATGAAATTTTCCCACCTTTTAACTAGACCACAAAGTCTCAAGATAGGCAGCTTCACCATCCCTTCAGAGTTCACCCCACATGCTCTTCTCTCCAAGTGTTTCGTTTCCGTCACTGAAAGGAGGAGCTCTTACACTGCCTACACGGAGCAGGGGTACCAGAGGAGGGCTGCCACCCTTACTGCTAACAGGGCTCACTCCCAGCAGCACACTCCCCTCTGAGAAGACGGACTGGGACCCTACGCTTGAGCTCACAGTGTTTCACGTGGACTCTTGTTGGGTCTGGTGATACAAGATGACCTGTAACGATAATTCCACCATTCTCTTCCTATTGTTGTAATAAATCTGACATAAACTGATGATGCTATCATCTATCAAAGGAGCTATAATACCTTTAGACTTATCCACCTATAGATTAATAGCTTGAAAAGAATTCACTTATACAGATATAACCACTTTCGAAGCAGTATTAACTTCCCAATGTTAAATGCATTTCAGGAGTATGCGGTTCTAATATATTTGCATACTTTATTAACTAAATCTAACACTGAAAATATCTGTAAGTTTGGTCAAAATGCTTGGTATTCAGGCTGCTTATCTAGAACAAAAAGTATTTTTTAGAAGCTCAAACTGCCTTTACATGAAAGGTACTAGTCTTAATATTTTAAGAAACAATGCTAGGCACAGTATCACATATTATAATATCATATCACATGTATTAGCATGTTAAAGAGTATATGAGAAAGATAAACATAACACATTAAAAAAAATCTCACTCCCCCATCCCCCTTCCTTCTCTTGGAAATAATATGAACTATGAGAAAAGTAGAAAACTAAACAGGAGTTTCATTTGCCTTATTCAGAACGAGGTATGCTCTTTACTCACACATTCATCCAGAAATATCTTGAGAGTCTGTGAGTGTATGTCTCAACCTATATTTTTAAGAACGGAGTAAAATGCTTAGACTTTCTTGCATCGTCATACATAACAGTGGTAATTTATAAACTAAGAGTTCGTAAATGAATGTTGTCCAAGAAACAGCATTAACTAAGTAGCTTCTCTGGAGTATTTAAACTTTACTTTGGTGACAATTCTTAATTTAACAGTGGTCTCCTATCAATATAACGTGCCAGAGCGCTTCCTTTGAAAACAGCGCGATGTGATGAGACAGTATGTTTTCAGTGAAAGTTTTCTAGTCGTCCACAGAGCACCCTGAAGTGTGTTAAATATCTCCACTGAGGGCTCATGATTGTTCCCCGTTCATATTGCCCAAATTGCAGGATTTCAGCATGAAAATCGGCGCTAGCCTGCACTTAGGCTCATCGGCCTGTGAGCCACAGTCGGCCGCTGCCCGCAACTGCCGAGCGTCCTGAGGGGGTGGCCCTGCGCCCCTGCTCAGGACCCACGACAGTGCTGGAACGACACGGGGTGTTGCAGATCGCCAACTGCTCTCACTTTCCATCCCAACAGCTCTTCTAGGAGTGGGCCAAGAGGACGCTATGCTATTCTCATTTTACAAAGAAGAAAAGGGAAATTCAAAGAGGTGAGCGTATCAGCCTCAACTTGACTGGCCCAGGGTCCAGCCCTGGACCACCCGCCCACTCTGTACCCTCTGCCTGAATCACCTGGTCTGAGGTCTGAAAGGCCATAGGCCCCGCTTTTCTCCCTTCCTGTTCCACTATCAAGCAGCCCTCATTTTCTCTATGGCCCTGGCTTCTCAGTGGCCCTGGCACCACGCAGCCGAGGGTCCCACGCGGGGCCCGGTTCTAAGTAGAGGACGCTCTGCATAACACGGGCAGCTCACAGCCTACAACTTGTCCACCCAATTCTCCCTGCAGTGCCTCTGGAATGGAAAGACTTAGAGCCAAACTTACTTGTTTCTTAATTCTCAGAGTTTTAAGATAGTTTACTAGTTGGCAGATTAGAGACTTTCCTTCTTAATTCTGTAAGCCCTTCTAAAGGATAAGACTAATTTCAGTGTTTGTGACAGCTAATCCGGAACCCAGAGATCTATGTTTTGTTCTCATTGCTGCTATCAATGAACGAGCGGTAGACTCCAAATTTTCCTCATTTCAATTACACCATAAAGAAAAAAAAAGATGTTTAATATAATGTAGGAAACATCTGTAACTTTAAAAACTTGCATTTAGGCTTTCTTTCTACTAAATTTTTTAAGGAAAGTAATTCTCTGTGTTGAAAGATGAGCAGTATTTTTCCAGTTTTTCTTGTGAGTTTTATTTTTTTTATTCTGAACAAGAACATATTAATGTTTAAAGGGTATTTTAAGGAAGTGAAAATGATCAGAGCAGTGAACAACGCGCAATGTTAAATTCTTTACCTAGTAGGGTGATTCAAATAAATTAATCAATATGATACCAGTAAAATATACCAATGAAAGAGTACCCTTTCATTGACATAGGATCTAATCAGAACTGTGCTCAACTCTTGAAGACACATCCAGTCTTCTGGGTCATTAATGCATCACTGTGTATATAAAAGGTAATTTATAGGGCTGAGGCTTAGCACAATATAATATTCTAAAAATATTGTAATAGAGTTTTCTAAGTTGTACTGAGGAGCTGAAATAAAGGAATATACCTTCAAAAGGTAAACAGTTCAACTGTACTTAATTTGAGAATCAAACCCAATGATCTTAGCAGACTTGAGGAATCTGGTTTAGTTACACGGCGTTTTGTTTACCACAAATGCAGGACCTGCTCCTCCTTGCCTCAGATTCCTCGAAACCATCCAGCAAGCAGACCATGCTTGCTTAAACGAACATGTGTTTTGCAATTGATGACAGCAACTCTGACCAAGAACTTAGCATTAACTAAGTCTCAGAAACAGTATAGGATTTTCCTGATCATCACTTTATTTTTTAAGTTTTGAGCACTATGGCACATAGTTGGTTTTCAATATTCTTTGCTGGATGTTGAACGAATAACACAAAGCTTGAACAGCAATAAATTTAGATTATGTTTTAAGACCTATAAAAAGGACATAAATGTACTCACATGCTAAGGCTAAATGAACTCTAAACACAAAGCAGATAAAATTTTGATACTGGAGTAAACGTTGGACATAAAACCAGTGTTCATGTATTACAAACAAAAATTAAACATTGAATTTACTGGTCTTGTTAAATTTTATGACGGTTTTTGGTGAGGATGATTTAGACGGTTCCGGTGCCTCTGAAGAGGTGATCTGTCGCCTTTTTCTTGGCAACTGTACTTGCTGCAAGCAGATACATGAAAACTCACAGTGCTCGTCTAGGAAGTGTGCTCAAGGTAGCACAGGCTTGTTAAGGGCAAGCTGGGCGCTGTTGATACTGATGATATGCCGTACACACACACACACACAATAACACAGTTCCCGATCTAGTTCTGTTGATTACTGGTTATGGAAACGCAGACCAATCACCTAGCCTCTCTAGAGTCCACTTCATTTTCTATAAAATAAGAACAATATATGACTTACCTGCCTCAGGGGGTTGTTATCAAATATACGATAAGAGTAACAATGAATTGCCAAGAACCGGAAAAATGTTAAAATAGACTGGTGTAATTTAAAAAAATCCATAAAAGAAAATCAAACGAGCTAGGCCTAACAGTTCTTTTCCTTCCTTCTTTCCTAACTCCCAAGTAGCTACAGGTAGGAGCTCCTCAGGATCAGATTGACAGCAATACAATCAGGAACTGTCACTGTTATCTTGTGGCTCCACTGTCACGCGGCCCTGTCAGTCACTGGCCAGCCAAGGAACAAATGGCGAGACCACCATGGATTCTCATGGACCATCCGATCACCTATGACCCTTCCAAATTCAAACCCAGAGCCTCCCATCCTTTTGCTACTAACTGCTACGCTCGCAAAACTAAACAATTTAATTTTGTTTCATTTTAGGCATGGCAAATATTTCTTCTGTACTGAAATCATATTCTTCATGACTACCCAAAGACCAACTGGCTGATTAAATCATTCAAAATAACAGTATCAACTAAAGCAACAACACTGAGCACTAAATATGTGCTAGGCCCTTGGTCAGGTACTGAGCAAATAAACAGAAAAGGCTCACGGGATATCACTGTTGTTATGTTTTACTTTATCCTGTGATCCCAGCACTTCCTATTTCAGTTGGGAAATTAGGTTCTTTGCAGCAGACACTGTGTGCTGCAAGACAGCTAACACGACACAGGATGGTCTCTGACTACCCCAGCACCAATCTGTACATGCCCCGAGTGAAAGGACAGTGACAGGAAACGGGGGGTCTGGAAGGGAGCCCTGGTGACAGGACCTGTAAGTGTGAAACAGCTGAAGCTGGGAGCACTCAAACTGAACAGCTGACTGACAGGGTATTGGACCCGTGAGCAACTTAGGGGAAGTGGATCATGAAATCACAAAACTAGCTATCAACACAATAGGAAAGTGTTTCTTGCTATACTTCTCTCCCTTTGATCCAAAAGGCATAACTGGTTGGCTTGGTTTTTGAAAAACATCATGTTCTTGGTTCATAAAAAGCTATTCTAGTAGCAGCATTATTAGGAAAACTACATGATGATAAAAGGTAAAAAGAAATTTTCAGAGAACTTTACACCTGGGAAGTAAGCCTTCCAAGAATAACAATGAGCAGGGCTGATGAGTTTCTTTGGAAGGAAAAAAAGTTCTAATTCATCAATTTTTTAAAAATGCAACTGAATAGAAATGACAAGACCTATCAGTGATAAAAGTTTCTTTTTTATTTTACATAATTTGGAACCACCAGAGACAGATTTAATTTGCTGTTTGAGAATGAAATTTCAATGCCGGCTTGTTAGATGCTACAATATTTTTATCTATCCCTCCTCTGTGTGCTGAAGAGAGGAAACCGGGGTGGTGCTCATAAAGACAGCGATGAAAATGCCTTCATTTAACAGGCAACACGCTGACTACTGGCCACTGGAGCATTAGCGGGAGCTGCGTCACAGATGGCTAGCGAGGGGACACGGGTGACAACGTCTGAGCCTCTAATGTCTAATGTGTGTGGTGAACCAAGGGCAAGTGTGTCCACATCGACACTCATCTGAAAACGCTGATTACAAACCAGTCTGATAATTGTCCCATAATCACCTATAATAATGATTGGATTTTCTTTGTTATTTGGAAGGAGGTTAGTTAATTTCATAGAAAGCAAAGATCCGATAGCGTTGTTTTGAGAAAGGGACTTGAGAATTTTTCATTTTTTTTATAACGTGAGGTATTTAAGTACTTGGTTTTAAGGTTAGATTGCCTTTAATAGGATGCTTTATAGAAAAGTTGAACACTTTTCACAGACAGGTGATTTCCAAACCTGTAAAGATATGAGACACGGAGAAGTTACAAAAGAAGACAGCACTCACAGAATGCTGACAGCTCCCGTCCACTTGGGGCACAGGTCTGCCTTCTCCCTCCAGGAGGCCACCTCCAACCACGGAAACACCTTGCTGAATGGGTCACCCTACAAAGACCAAGCATTCATCCTTCTCTCAGATTAATCCTGTGAAGAAGCCCATCACAAAGACCTGAAATGATTTTGCTGTACCCTGAACTCCCATTTTAAGCCCATGGAAAGAGTAAAAACATGGGAAATTGTGCTTTTTCAGAGCTCAGTCACAAGGCCGCTAAATCCCAGTCGTCTCATGGCAGCATTTGGGTAAGAGCTTTGACTTTATGCGGCGTCTATTTTAGAATGCATTCATAGCACACGGTTATAGTTTTTATAGCTTAAGGCAAAGGAAAACTGTAGCCGGAAAATAATCCACATTTGAGGGGAAACCACTCTGTCCGGGAGTCCCCTCAGAGACCAAGGCCCAAGCACTGGCACATGTGCCTCCCCTCAAGCCCCGGCCCCTCTTTCAGGGGCTACTGACACTCCGCCGGCCTCCAGAAGCCTTTCTGGACTCTTCCAGCCCTCACTGCCACCCCGCCTCTTGACGGACTGGCACACGTGTAGCCTGCGCCCCGGGACGTAGCATTTCTCTATGTCCCTCCCTTACATTCTTCTGCAGCAGCCTTCCTTCCGCAGAGGTAGCTAGGCTTGTCTGACGCCGGAAATGGGCGAGAGCTTCTTGGAAGTCAAAATGTTGCCCCGGGCCCCCCGACACCACACGGTGCTGGGCGCGCGTTGATGTGGGGCATCACCCACGGGAGGTGTCTGCAGGCTGCCCACGGCTACACGGACGTTCGGGGCACGTGGCTCCCGCCCCTCCCGCATGTTCACAGCCCCCGGTGCAGGGAGGCGCGGCTGAATTGCGCCTGTTCTGAGCCCTGCACGGGGCAAGGTGTGCTGGTGGTGTGAGGACACGTGCCACCTCTGCGGCGGACTGCCAACGACGCCGATGCAGAAACGCCCGCAGTCAGTAAAGCACGTGCAGGTATTAGCGACATGGCTTCCGTTCCTCGGCTCCTGCGGGGCCTCCTTACGCCTTCTCTCCCCTCTCTCGCCTTGTCGCTCACGTCTTGACAGCGCGGGGCAAGCAGAGGCACCGACGTATGCCGACGTCACCTGCCACATGATACCCTGACGTCCGAGGCGGCAAACGATCGCTCAGCCCCCTGCTTCTTCCAGGGGCTTGGGCAGGCCGCCGTCGATCGCCCTTCCCAGGGGCACGGAGCAGAGCCTACGTGGGCACGGCAGCACTCCTTGTCCTCCGCTGGATTCTGGGCTTTGTTTCATATGGAATTTTCTTAGCAAATAAATGTCTCACAATATTTGTTGGCAACATATTCTTATTTTAAAAAATTGTCAGGTCACTAATATTGCAAATGAATCTTTTCAGGTTGGAAACCATCATTCTCAAAGAGAAGGGGGAAAATACTAAGAATCAGGAAGTTAGCCATCACTATATTGTTCGCAGTAATTCTTTAAAGAAACAAAAGAACGTGAAGAGGGACACTGACAGAAGAACAATTCACTTTCCTTTACTTACTATGTAATCATTTATAAAGAATTCATTTATAGGACATTTCCAAACAATTTCAATTTTAAAAACACCTCTCTTTCTTTTGGCCTGGAGGAAAAAACTGTTTTTTCAGTAGTAGAAGCAGGTTCTGTAGAAGAGCACAGCCCTTTGCTGAAATCCGTCGCGTGAGTGAGACACGAAGTGTCCGCCGTAGATTTTCCTTTGTGGTTCCACATGGTGATGACTGGCATATACCGTAGAATTTCCTAAGTTAATATGTCGATTTAGAGCATCAGTGATCAAAAGCAACATAGCAGAAACCCCTGGGTTAGTATTTAAGCTCGATTAGTCCTTTTTATGGGGGTCTCAGAAGACAAAGCTAAATTTCTAAGAAAACTTGGCATAAATAATCACAGACACTTGAAAGTGCTGTTTTGAATAGATTATTTCATAAATAAAAATGTCACTGTTTTAGTTTACATTTCTCTAGTAATAAATGGATCATTTTTCTATGATATAGTTCAGTTCTTCATATATCTTTCAATTGTGTCCTTTTTCCATTCACCTTCTGATATCTCAGGGTTCTCGAATCATCTCGAGTCATATGAGTTCTTCATACATTACAAATATTAACTGTTGTGTATTACATGTCTAGTTAGTAGTTTAATTGAAAATCTTGATAACCATCCTTTTTAATGGTTAGACCGTGCTGAAAAGATGATTTCATAGGGGCCATAAATCCAGAGCTACTGAGTAGGCTCTTACAGGTGTGCACAAGAGAACGCTCTTACGGGTGTGCGCACGAGAAGGTTCTTAGAGGTGTGAAGAGGCGAAGGCTCTTCCAGGTGTGCACGCGCACGAGAAGGTTTTTACAGGTGTGTGCGCGAGAAAGGCGTGAGCTGCCCTCGGCCTCGTCCCCCGAGCCCGGCTTCTCCTGTCTTTACAGAGGGTTGGTATCAGCGCCGGCTGCAACGTCCTCGTTCTCTCCCAGCACGTGGTCTGCACTCCTGCACCTCCTCTTCCCTGTCACATGGCAGTTCACGCTGGGCGCAGCTGCCACCCATGCCCCCCCACCCCCCGCTCCTTCCTGTTCTGGTTGTTTCCTCGGGCTCCCAAAGGGTCATCATCTTCCTGCGGTTTTGATCTGGAATCCCTTAAACTGTTTTACACAATTCCGCGGTACCTTTATTCCCTTTACGACTTCGGCTACTACCTCTACCAGCTCTTAAATCTACATCTTCAACTCCACTCACGTTTTTCGCCTGGGATTTCAGTTCTCAGGTGACTACCAGATATCTCCACCTGGATGTTCTGTCTGTGTCACAAACTCGCCGTGTTTTAAGCTAAAACTGTATTCTCCCCATCCCACTCCAACATGAGACCCATACGTGTCCCTCGCCGTTACGCAGCCTCGTTATGCAGTCGCCAATGAACGCAGGCTCTGGAAGGCGGCCTCAACACCCCACCCCACCCCAGTCCTCCACAGTCTATCTGCTGCCTAGCCGGCCCCGACAAAGGTTCGCAAACTACTCCTGCTTTCGTTTCCCATCACTCCTTCACTAAAGCAAGCTTGTCTCTATCTTGGTGTTTTAGAACCTTTCCTAATCACAGCTAGTACTGTAGTATTATCTTTCCCAAACCTGCTAAAACGTACATCTAATTCTATTATTCCTCTTCTCCTCAAAACGTCTGATGGCTCCTGACGGCCCGTAAGATGAAGCCCAACTACGTCCTGTGGAACCGCGCGTCTCCCGCCGCCCGCCCTACTTGCTGGTTCTGGTTCTGTACCTTTGCTAGCTGGCCCCACGGGAGGCTTGGTGTTTTTCTCACATCCAAACCTCTGCTCATGTTATTCCATGGAACATACTTCCTTCACCTGTCGTCCTGACTTATCATTCAGTTCATCACTACCACGTCTGTGAAGGCTTTAACGGCTCACCTCCCTTGTCTGGACTTCAGATTATACAACCTGATTCGATAAAAATGAAAAGTACATTGCAAGACAAAAGATGCTCTAAGCACAGCCAATGAAGAAGAGAGAAATCCTGAATACTTATCTGAAAGTTAGACCTCAGTAATGTTAACATTTATAATATACAAGTTTTACAAATTTACATGAAAATTAAAAAAATTCCACTAAGAAAAGTGGGAAAGAATATAAAGAAAAAATTCACAAAAAAACAAATCCAAATGTCCAATAAATATTTTAAAAGATTCTCAAATTCAGTAGTAGTCAGAAAATGCCAAAAAAAAAAAAAAAAAAAAGTCATTTACTCCCACGAGACGGGCATAGATTTCAAGGACATGGCACATTTTGGTGTTGGGGTCTCTCCCGTCTCCCGTGTTCAGCCAGGGCCTCCGGGGAGCTCGTCAACAGGCACACAGCCAAGGAGCCCGCCAGGACCCCGGCCAGGACCCTGCAGACGCCCGTGTTTTCTACTCAAGATCTATACTCAATTATTGATTTAGTTATGTAATTTAAAATCTCTACTCAATGACACACTCAAAAGATTAAGCTTTCACTTCTAATCTTTATTCATATCTCTTTAGATATAAATTCAGGAAGGAGTTTAAAACGAACCATCTCTCATTAGACAACGTGTCTGGGACCCTCTGCTCAAAGCCGCTGTGAACAACAGAAGCAAGAAACACACAAGGACCATAACCCCCATCACCGTCATCTGCCCCCCGAGGGTGTTGTAAGCATCTGCCCGAGGTGTGCGACGGCAGTTTGGAGCCTCTAGGCAGGCGGCACCTTTGCTGTTTGCCGGTTGGTTTTATACGCTGCGCTGCCATTTGATTGCCGAAGTCAGTGAAACAAGATTTCTGACTGATCCAGAGGGATTCAAGTCACTTCACTTTAACGCGCAGATGTTTTTTGTTGGCTTTGAAACTTATATATAAACAATCATATAAACAGCTCCTGCAAGCGTTATGCAGACCATCAGCAAAGCCATCAAATGTATCAGAAAGCAAACAAGCTGATTTTAAAACACACAAGCACAGGGCTTTAAACAAAAACACGCATTGTCTAAATGGTTAAAATTCTGTGCCATGCGCAGGATATGACAGACAACGCTTCTCTGCTTCCCGCCTATCCAGACTGCTCTTCTCCGCAGAGGGATAGCGGCCTACACGTCAGCATGTAAGCCTTTCTGGAACTGTTCAAAGGGCTTGAACTTGTCAATAGAGATGTTTTCTTCATAGATCAGGGGCAAATTCTCAATTTAGTTAATCCCCCCATTTTAAATGCTCTGATGCGCCACGTCAGAGGCCTACATGACGCGCAGACGTGGACGTCTGTCATAACAGGACCACTTGGGCTCGGGGTGAGAGCCCAAGACTCTGAAGGGGCTCCAGTGAACCTCAGCAAGAGATTACGCTGAGAGCTCTCGGCGGAGCACGGCCGGAGAGGACGCCAGATTTCATGCTCAGCAGACACATCTACCGCAACTGATGCCTTGGAGTCAAAGGCTGTTAAATTTCCTGTGAAGGGTTACCGGCAGCCCTGAATGTTTTTCCCATTGTTTATTTAGTTCCAAAAGTACTTGGTCTTTGTGCTGATTGCCCTAACTGACAGCACAGGAAACCTGGACTTTGTCAACAGGGCACTGCTCTATTGAATTACAGGTCGCAGGTCTGGAATCAACCTGTAGAGCTGGACTTGTACAAAGAAATCCTTGCTGTGTAGAACAGAGGAGCTTATATAAGCAAAGATCATCTCCAAAGAGATGAATCTGGAAGCAGGGCACAGGGACATTTATAAACTCATCCCTTTGCTGAAAAAGATCCTCATGTGACAGAAAGAGGACAACAGCTTACTGAGGAGGAAATCGTTAATAATCACAGGATTCACGGTTTCAAGATGTGGTTATTCCTGACTACAAGAGGACCACCTGACATCTGACGTCAGTCACTCTGGGATGAGAATGTGGGAGGCTCTTCTGCCATAAAAACTGGTCCCAAACATGCAAAATTCTATATTATCTACCCTCTGTAAAAGTAGCATAAGATGAAGTGACCAAAACCAGATGTGTATATGTGGGAAATATTTTAAATGTAGCTGTTAATGAAAACACATGAACAAGAAGAGAAAGCTCCTAAGTTAGCAGAGTGGGAGACTCTTCCTCTGTAAGTTGGCATGAGGGGAGGCCTTCCCATCACCACCATCTAGTCCATCTGTGTTTGTGGACACTGACTGTAATAACATACAGTAGAAAAAAGAAAAACCTTATGAATGACCTAAAGATGCATCAGCATCAGGCACCAGTTCTTGCCTGAACATTACTTATTAAAACAGATACCATATGTTATCACATTATCGTGCCCCAAAGACCTCCTTTTGCAGGATGAAATTAGAAAATCAAGTTTTCATTAGTATCCTCACTGATGCTGATCATTTTAGGCTCCCACTTAGAACACTTAAAATTTAATCTACAGGAAAATGGTAGTATCTATAAGCTATTTTTTCCCTAGACCTATTATGGAAAGTGTGAATTATAATTTAATAAAATTATAAAAGTAAACAAAATGTACCACCAGTGAATGCTTCCTTCATTCCTGATTGCTTTTTATTCCAAAGGCTCAAAGTAGAGCTTCTATTAAAACAATGTGTGTTTTTATGAATGACCACCAATCACTGGTAAATACAATTATAACTGACAAATTCTTTTCAAAGCTACTTGGCTACAAGACGCATCTTCTACAAGATAACATATGCTTAGATGACACTATATCAAGCAATTCAGATACACATACTGTAGAATATTTAAATGCCATACCACAACATATGGGTTACTGTACAGTTCTCACGGAGCAAAGAGCTCCTATGCAAGCCAAACTCTGATATAACCAGGCTTACGTGGATAATATATCGCCGTAATTCGGCTTCGATTAAAAGCATATTTCAGCAGAAGCTCAGGATTTCAGCTCTATGCATTTTAATAATGCCAGCCTACGACTCTGCTTATGCTAAATGCACATTACTCAAATGGATTCAGAATTATGCTTTACATAAATACAGAGCATATTAAGACAAAATCTTGCATAACCTAAGTATATATTAATGGCACAGTCCCAAAATCTGCTGGCTGTTCTACACATTGTACATAAAAATCAGTCAGTCGATATTATCTATGATTTTACTAATATTTTCATTTCAAACTGTTTCTTAGTCTTGTCCTCCCAAAGACAGAACAGTGTAGAAGCTGAGCAGAAAGGCTTCTGGAGAGTGCCAGATTCCACTGGATGTACAGTAACCCAGTACATACCTTGTGAGCTACTGAGGCCATAATGCCTTACACTATACGTTTTAAAGGGACAGTATCAGGAATGCACAACTTTTATTCCAGAAGGAACTGTGACAGTCCTAAATTAGGGTCGCCTCCTGCCTAACCCCCCAACTTCTACGCAGGGCATACAAAGATTTTAGAAGAGAAGAAACAATCTACATTCTTATTAGTCATTTTCACTAGGTAAGTTGTAATGAATGTTATCGAAAGGCATAAATATAGCTTCTCTAAATTCTAACACCTAAAAGTAAGGCAGTTTCATGTTTAGCATGATTAATATAATCAGGTAAAGTTGCCTAGGGTAATTTAATACTCAGGAAAAAAAGGTGAGATGTCATTAGAACCATCTTTAAATGAAAAGCAAATTAAACTATGACAATGCCATTATTTTGAAAATCTCTGCTGTTTTAACTCTTTATTATTAAGGTTTAAATAGGTATTTCAAAACGAAAGGGTTGAACCCTAATGCTTACTCTAAGATGTGATTAGAGTAAGAATGATATGACAAGACTTTAAAAGGTGGCAAATCACGAGTATGAAGTAAGCTGTTTGCTACAGCAGAACCAAGGTAAATCATCTACTTCACAGGATACACAGGATTCAAGGGCATGTAATTCCCACCTGACATTTGTACCATTTTTTTTTTGAGTCTATAAACTCCTTTCATTATAGCTATTAGAAAATATATCTGAACACTTATATAAACTATGATAAGTTAATCCAATTGCCATGTTACGGGTTGCATTGTATCCTCCAAAAATCCACACGCTGGGCTTCCCTGGTGGCGCAGTGGTTGAGAGTCCGCCTGCCGATGCAGGGGACACGGGTTCGTGCCCCGGACCGGGAGGATCCCACATGCCGCGGAGAGGTTGGGCCCGTGAGCCGTGGCCGCTGAGCCTGTGCTCCGCAACGGGAGAGGCCACAGCAGTGAGAGGCCCGCCTACCGCAAAAAAAAAAAAAAAAAAGAAAATCCACATGCTGAAGTCCTCACCCCCGGAATGTCAGAATGTGACCTTTTTGGGAATAGTCATTGCAGGTATAATCAGTGAAGTTCAGGTCATGCTGGAGTAGGGTGGGCCCTTAATTCAACGTGACTGGTGTCCTAATAAAAAGGTGTACACTGAAAGAACACCATGTGCAGACTGGGGTTGTGCCACCACAAGCCAAGGGACTAAGAGAAACCAGCAGAGAGTCATGAACCGGTCCCTTCCCTAGTGACTTCCAAGGAAGCACAGCCCTGCCAACACCTTGATGGTGAACTCCAGGCGTCTAGAACTGTGAGACAATAAGTTTCTGTTGTTTAAGCCCCTCAGTGTGTAGTACTTTGTTAAGCCGGCTCTCGCAATCTAATATACCATATTTGTTTCAATTATTACTATAGCTTTTATAATATTAGCAATACTAGAACATATTAACTGGAGAAGTACAAAAGGATCTTAAGTTGTCAATATTTGTCCCAATCACCTCCAACAGACTTGCTTTCATGGTACTGTGTGTTGAACTGGCACCACCAGGCAACACTGACAGAAACAGGTCAAATGAGCTTTAGGAAATCTGTTATCAGCGACTCAAAGGCCGATATTCGGTCTCCTCTTGAGTTCTCTAAATTGTGTCTGATGGCTGAAGCAAAGATTATAACACTGATAATGTGGTTCTCAATGTATGTAGCTATTATATACCATTATATTACAACTGAGGGACGGTAAAGGATAGTAAAGGGAGAGAAAGTATCTATACTTCATTCAAACTGATAAAAGGGTGACACCAAAAGACCGACAAATCATGTATATGTAATGTAACACCTAGACAATCACTTAGAAAGCTATTCTAAGTGAAACACTCAAAAATCAAAAGCAGATTCTAAAAAACCTTCAAGTAAATCATACGAAAGCAGGAAAAATACTGAGAAACGAAAACCAAAAAGAACAAACAGAAACAATAAAATAAAATGACAGACTTAAGCCCTAACATATCAATAATTACAGTCAGTCTAAGTGGTCTAATACACCAACTAAAAGATATTGGCAAAGAGGATACAAAAAAATTATATCCAATTACACAGTATAGAAGTATGTATGTTTCCTTTCAAATATAATGATATATGTAGGCTGAAAGTTAAAGGATAAACATATACCATACAAATATTATTTTTTCAAAAAAGCAGTACTGGCTATGTTATTATCAAATAAAGTAAACTTCAGAGCAAATACATCATTAGGGACATAAAAATAAAGGGTCAATCTACCGAGAAGATACAGCAATTGTAAATGTGTATGCACCAAGCAACAGAGCTATATCATGTGTGAAATGGAGGGAGATCAGGGTCTGTCCTCAGGCAGGGGCAGTAGATCAGATTCAGGAAGCTCTGAGCAGACTAGATGTGACTGGTAGAGGTGGTGGCCAGAGCAACGAAGGACTGAAAGATGAAGCGAAGGCCTCTAGCTTCAGCAGCTGGGCGATGAAAGCCTTACAGGACGCAAGAGACCTAGAGGAGGCATTCAAGTAGGTTTATGGTAAAGGGAGAGAAGGGGATGGGGAACAAAAATCTTTTGTGCCCTGGTACTGTGTTAAGTGTCTTCACATGTGTTTTGTATCTGGAGGAAGACGGCAATGGTGGTTGTGGATACGCTGGCTGCAGTAGTAGAAATTAGCCAAGTGATGGTACCCGAGTTAGGAGGGAGTGAAAGAAGACCTGGGGATACTGGTAATCACAATATTTAAAAGGCAGAAGAAAGAAAACAAGCGAGTGAGAGAGACCAAGCGTTAAAAAAAAAAAAAAAAAAAGAAGGACCTCTGAAAAAACATGATGTCTCACCAAAATAAGTTAACATTCAATCAAAACCCTTAATTAAAAATATGATTGAGAAATATGTAGCACAAGCTTTGTCCCCTAGGTCCCAACTTGGAAAGGAGACCCAGTCACAAGCATCAGCCTGGTCCAGGAAGCCTCTTTGGCCCTGTGAGCCCAAGACCCTCCTCCCCTTCCCAGAGACACCAGGGCAGAGAGAAGCATGGGCAGGGAGTCTGGCACACGCCTCCCCGGGTGACAGCCAGCCTCCTGGCTAGGGTACCTGCTGGTCCCTGCGGGCAGCCGTAGCAGAGTTAACTGGGAGCTCCAGCAGCATCAGACAAACCAAGCAAACTGAAGCAACACTGCGCAAGCACAAACATTAACTCTCCATCAGAACCGCCACAGCTTTACAAAAAGAAGGCTACGGTCCACACACAAACCATCAACGAGGTAACTGCCCACTAAAACAAACAACGTGAATATGACCTACAGTCTCCTAACATAACAGACACAGTACCCTGGCTGCAATTAAAAACAAAACAACACAAAACAACACTTGCCATACCAAGAACTAGGAAAGCACAATGTGAATGCAAAAGGACAACTATATCTGATGCCAGCACCAAGATGAACCAGACGCTGGAATAATCTGACAAGGGTTTTTACAGCAGGTATCATAAAAATGCTTTCACCATGAATTACAAATTCGCCTGACAAAAAGCGAAAACGAGTAAATCTCAGAAAGAAATAGAAGTTACCCCCAAAAAAGAAGCAAATGGAAATCATAGAGCTGAAAAACACCATAAAAAAAGTTAAAACTCACTGGTTGGCTCAATCTTATCAAGTGGAGATGACAGAGGATGGAAATCTGTGAACACAAGGAAAGATCCATAGAATCCCCCACCTGAACGAGAGAGAAAGAAGACTGGAAATGAACAGTGGGGAGAGCCTGAGGGACCGACGGGACAGTAACAGAGGACCCACACTGACACCACTGGGGCAGCGGCGAGAGGGGAGACAGGCAGGGGACTGAAAACAGTACCTAAATAATGGCTGAAAACTTCTCAAATTTGGTGAAAGACAGATCCCTCCAGATCAAGAAGATGAGTAAATCTGAAAGGGTTACCCCCTAAAAATTACAATTAAAATTTTTAAAATTGAAGACAAAGAAAAGAATCTTGAAATCAGCCAGAGAGAAATGACGCATTACCCACAGGGGAACGCAATTCAAATGAACTCCCACAGCTGAGAGAGGAGCTCTGCGTGAGTGCTACGGACCACTAAAAACTACAGCATTTAGAACTTTTAATGTCCTTTACCCAAATTTCCACAATAGAGGGCATTCTTCAGAGAGATTTCTAGTTTACTAGAGATTAAAACAACTCACCTTCCTTGAAATATTGGGGTATTACGTGCACAGTATTTCTAGATCCAACATAAAGATCTCTGAGCCCCACACAAAGCCACTCTAATTCTTTAGGTAGACCTTGAATTTAAGCAGACAACTTAGTGATTCTGACATCAGCAGTGTGTATACCATACTTTGAGCAATACTGGATATAAATAAGAAGCCTACGCAAAAAGCATGAAAATATTAACCTTCAGCATTTGTTTGCAGAATGCAAACGAAATTAAATGTATGTAAGTGAAAGCCAACAAGCAAAAGATTTTAAAATCAAGAAACTAAAAAGATGGGAAAATCAAGGGAAAAGCAATTTACAAGTTTAGTTATAAGATACTAATTCAGAAGAACTTTAAAAAAAAAAAAAGCTAGGCTGCTGAATCAAACATTTCCGATGCTTTTCCAAAATTTTGTCACCTGACAAAGCAAGACGGGTCACCACAGACACAAAAGCAATTCCAAGGTCGCAACAGAAAGAAGCCCTTCTGAACCAATCATCAGATTTGTCTCCTCTCGCTTCCTTAGTATTTTTTTTTTTTTTTTTTTTTTTTTTGCGGTACGCGGGCCTCTCACTGTTGTGGCCTCTACCGTTGCGGAGCACAGGCTCCGGACGCGCAGGCTCAGCGGCCATGGCTCACGGGCCCAGCCGCTCCGCGGCATGTGGGATCCTCCCGGACCAGGGCACGAACCCGTGTCCCCCGCATCGGCAGGCGGATTCTCAACCACTGCGCCACCAAGGAAGCCCCACTTCCTTAGTATTTGTATGGCAAACCATGCACAGCCCTGCTGGCGGCTGGTAGGGTATAACATTGATGTGTCAAACAAAAGACAGCCGGGTGAGGGGAGGTGCGTGTGTGGTGCCCATGTGCACACGGCCATCTAACTCCACAGCGCGGTTCTTCACAAGGACGGCTCCGCTCGCCACACTCCCGGTGTCCGTCCACCTGGGCACCAGGACCCAATGGGGCTACACACGAAAGTCTGTGGCGCAGTGAACTCTGCCTCCTATTCTCGTCTCACGCTTAGTGCTCATCTACTTATCCAAGCGGGTTTCACACGGCAGGCGCAGTCAATAAGGGCTTCAGATACTGCCAAGTGTGGCCTCTGCTGCAAGAGCCATTCCTGCTCCCCGAGGGGGTGCCACAAATATTTCTGTTCCCTCGGGGTCTACAAGGCAGCCGTAAGTGCCTGGCCTTCGACGCGGGCTGTTTCTCTTTCTGAGGAGCAATCCAGATTCAACCAGGCACCGGGTCACCTTGCTCACATGTTTGCAGGCATGGGATCTTTCCTGAAAAGATGGGAGGGATTTCGTAATACTTTTTTATATATAGTAAATTCTCCAGTGTAAAATGTGCAAAGTGCGGCAAAATGTAACTATTCTAAAGCCATTAAACTATAAGCCACCTGAGAGGGCAGTGCTGGGCCTAATGGTCACTCTTCCAGGCAGGGCTGTGTTTGGTACCCAAGCTGTACGACGTCTCAAACCCAGCAGGAGTCAGTCAGTGATGAACAGAAAAACCAGATGTGCCGGGCCAGAGGTTCCCAGACGGTGGCCCCGACACGCACCTGGCACTGAGCCCCCCTCAACCCCTGCCACATACACAGCTATGCGACCACAGGCTTCACAAACAGTGCTGTGCTGCTCTCTGATGACACCGGCATACTGGACACTTGTGCCACACTGACTCTGCCCGTTCGGGAAACTGGGCACAAGGTCACTGAGGCGCTGCAGCGCTAAGACAGCGTAAGTACGTAAACGTGTGGCACGCCCAGACAACGGAATGTTATTCGGTTATAAAAAGAAATGAGCTGGCAAACGAGGACGCGGACGCACATTGCGAAGTGAAAGAAGCCAGTCTGAAAAGGCTGCGTCCTATATGATTCCAACTAGAAGACATTCAGAAAAAGGCAAAACTATGGAGCCAGTGAAGAGATCGGTGGCTGCCAGGGGTGACAGGGAGGGAGGGACGAGGAGGCAAAGCACAGATTTTTAGGGCAGCGGCGCTACCCTGCATGACACTGTAGCGGTGGACACATACCGTCACACATTTGTCCACACGTACAGACGTGCAGCACCAAGAGCGAGCCCCACGGCGCCGTGGACTTTGGCTGATGACGGTCACCGCAGGCTCATCAGCTGCACCGAATGTGCCATCTGCCGGGGATGCTGACCACAGAGGAGGCTGTGCACGTGGGGGGCAGGGGCACAGGAGAAGTCTATGAGGGGGCATACGCTCAATTTTGCTAAGAACCTGAAACTGCTCTAAGGAATAATTTGAAAGGAAAAATAAAAGGTACTTGAAAAATAGATACATAAGCCACCTGAAATTTTAAATATAAATAACATAAACATTGCTTTACAATAATGTGAATTGTTTAAAAAGCTGTATATAAAACCAATAAAAGGTAGAAAAATTTGCAATCAATTACCATTTCCTCTTAACAAATTTTACGACTGTTGCATAAATTAGGAGATTTTGCTATAAAATATGGATACAATGCAGAAGATTCAGAGTACTAGTAAACGTTCTGCCAATACGTAAAAAAATCTATTTAAAAAAAAATAATAGCAATTCCTAGTAATTATATCAGGGCTTGACCAAGAAAGATAACAAAGATGTAGGAATTACTATTACTATTACAATGCTCTGGAAAATGTTACCACTTAAGGACCGAGTAGGCCTAGAGAATGCTACCAGATGGGGCCAGATGTAAGGGACACTTAAATCAAACAAGTAATCGCTTCCGAAGTCATAAATGGATTTATCACATAGGGTGACACTGCACTGGCTTTCATTTTTATCCATATTCCAAACAATGTGAAAAGTCAGTATGGAGTGAACTATTTAATTTTTGTAAATTAGCATTCTAAAACGCTGGAATATGTTCAAAGTTCAATAAACAAAAACACTACCTATTTCAGGATTTCTTCTAACAAATTGGACAGAAAGCAACATAACAACCCAGTGGTCTTCTGTAGTGCTTCAAAGCATTTCATTCAGGGCAGAAAGAAGTAATGAAGGCTAACTGATGGAGATGAAAGAAAAATTACAATTAAAGAAAGGGTGGCTGGCTTTTACAAAGACACTGGAGTGCAACCCTGGCAGCTTCAAGGCCTCTCTGTAGCGGCCAGACTGAGGGGCCAGGAGTGAAGACTGTGCCCTCAGGTCACCGCAGGATGAACCGCCCGGTACGGAGGCCAAGCGGCACTGCAGCGCAGCAGGCGAGGGACGGACTGCCCGCCATCCGTCAGGTTTCTAGCCACAAACACACGATACCATTAGTAGTCACTCGTGAATTTATTAAGTCATTGGAAAAATCGCTCAGCCAAGTGCCAGGCCTTCAAAGGGCTTCCAGTAGGAGAGAAGAACGGCTAAATAAGCACATCGAGTGCGTTCTGGTAAAGGCTAAAGAGAGACGAACACAAGTGCCTGGGAGTCGAGAGGAGGGCCAGCGGCAGCCCCGGGACAGCAGGCAGGCTGACTCCCAGAGCTGGGGCGGCGGCACAGCGTGGGCGAAGGCCGAGAGCCAGGAACAGAGGCTCCGAGGAGTGGGCACGGCACGCTTGGCACGCCAGGGTGTCTACGGAGGGCTGAAGCTCGTGACGCCAGGAAGGTAAGGGGTGATGGGCGGGAGCGGGCGGGGGCCTGGACTCCTCCTTTCCGGCGAGAGAACCTACGGCCCCTCCAGTGTGTGCCCGGCAGGACGCCTGCCACGGGGTGGGTCTTCGCAGGCGTTACAGACAAGCAAAGCACCCACTCCCGGGGAACTTGAGTGTCCGGTAGAATCACAAAGAGTAAGCCTAATGACATGGTATGTTATTTTGTACTGTTTTAAAGACGTTTGCAGTTTTGGTGTATTCGGGGAAATGGTTTAGTCCCTGAAGATGAGAACAGAGTGAAGAACAGCAAGGGGAATTTTCCATGCGTGTTTCAGGGACTTTTCAACAGAAAGTATGTGTTGCCTCGTACCACGGAGACGGAACGGTCCTGACGAAGGGGACACAGAGTTTCAGTAATGAGAAAGACACTTCACTGACCAACCATGCCAAAAGCAAGGAGTAGAGAAAATACGAAACTATGATCACTCGCTTAGTTGAATGAAAAATGAAAACAAAACATATCCACTAAAGGAAACAGCCTTCCAAGCGCTGATGAAAACTAGTTTTAGTCAAAAGCAGGAGTTTTCCAGCTGTGTTACCTTTCACACGTCCAAACTGAACTGCTGCTCCTCCTAAAACTTCACAGTGCAAGTCAGAATCTGATCAGAAATACATAAGAATTGGGGAAAGAACGTAGAAGATTTGGTGGGTGATGAATTCCGATTTTCAAGAATAGTAAGTACATTTGCAAAACCCCACTAAAACCCCAGAGAAACCCCCTTCTTGGAATCTTCTGAGCACTTTATTGATACAGACTTCTGCTGTGGCAGAAAGCGCGTCTCCTCACTGCACACGGCTTCAGAGCACAAACTCTACAGCAAGACTGCTGGGTTCCCTAACGCCTCCACCGCTAACTGTGTGATCTGGACAAAGGGCCATTTAAAAATCTGCATGCCTCAGTTTCCTCATCTATAAAATGGAGACAGTAAGAGTCCATAACACAGAGTCGTGAGACATAAAGTGATTCAATGAATGTAAAGTTCACAAAAGTTAAAAAATGTAAAGCACTTAAAAGACACAAGCCTGTAGAAAGAAGTCATAAAACAGGGAAGATGTCAGGAAGGAAAGTAACACTTGCCAAGTTCCTTTAGTGAGGCAGATGCTCTACTCAGCGCTTGACACTTATCGTCTCATTTAATTTCACAATAATCCTGTAATAAAGAGGCACTATTACCTAATGGAAGACAGCACTTATTTGGGAATTTCAAATTTCTGAGAAAACCCACAGATATTCAATTCTACAAAACCAGAGAATAACAAAACCATTAGAATATGGAGTGCAAGCACTTGTGACACCAGGAACGGGTTAAATATGTTGTACAAATGCGCACTGAACTTTGGCCCTGAACTTGCATAAAGAAGCCAGACTGTTGGATACAAACTCCCAACAGAATGTCTACTCATTTCAAAAATGCTCTAATAGATACAATGGCAATTTGAGATCATGAAGCTGTCTTAAATGTCACCATTTCTGTGATTTTGATCATCTCTTGCTCATGGAGAAACCTCGAATCCTAACATTTTCATCTGTATTTTAAGCTTCCCCTGTGTGTCAAATGTCAGACAATTTATCAGTAGATACCTGTTTAAACCCAGAAATCACAAACATTGTTGAAATCAAGCTAATTAAAGCACAGTTCTGCTGGGGAGATTTTGCCTGGAAGGATAACAAAGGGATTCCCAAGCGTATTCCATTTAGAGAGGCCAAAATTGGCAAGTTTTCACCAAGTGGGCAAGATATACAGAAACACAACTTCAGGACAACAAAAGGATGCAGAAATGAATCAGCTTAGAATTCTTTTCAAACGCATGATGGATGCATACACACTAAAAAGGCAAACCTGCCCAATAAGGAGGCAGACAGACAACAGGTCTAAAAGCACTGAAAGGAGAGTCAGGGGCAAGGAGCCTACACTGAAACTGCCAGTTCTCAGGAGAAAGGAAGTACATTTGATTGTGCTGCTTCCTGAATTATTTCAACAACAATGATCATGATGACGATGGCACAACTTAAATTTATAATTGACACAAGGGACTTCCCTGGTGGTCCAGTGGCCAAGACTCTGTGCTCCCAATGCAGGGGGCCCGGGTTCGATCCCTGGTAAGGGAACTAGATCCCACATGCATGCCACAATGAAGAGTTCACATGTCGCAACAAAGATCCCACAGGCCACAACTAAGACCCAGTGCAGCCAAATAAATAAACAAACAAACAAATAGACATGAATCTATTCCAAGCCTTTGTTCTCTTTTTAAAAAAGGCTTTTTACAGGCTTTAAATAAAAGCATATAATTTGACTTACTTTTTGCTTCGGATTCCAACTGCTGGTAGGTTTAGTAAAACCCTGTTATCTAGCATCTATATCTGTGTAGAGTGCAGCAATCTTGAACAGTTTTTTTGAAACTGAAAGTCTACTTGGGAGACAAGGTCCAAGATTCAAATATTTCCCTCTATTACTAAACACTGGGTGCTATAATCTGCTTGAGGTTATATAGGAAAGAAGAAAAATTAGACTTAAGAAAAAGTAGGTTATATATCAACATTTCCAAGTCTTGGTCTCAAGACCATGGCCAACCGGGCTTATACCCACAAGCCTTTGGCTTACTCCTCCCCCTGCCCGGATAGCCTCGTCCCGGGTCTCGAGTGGCTGACTGAGCTCAGGTGTCCCCTCCTCGGAGAGGCCACTGTACCCGTCAACTAAAGCAACCTCTCTGGAACTCTCCAGCCCAATCCCTGCTTTCTTGCCTTTAGAACACTTAGCATTATCTTGGCCTAGCCTGCTTATTTGTTCTTGTCCGACATTCCTCACACACACACACACACACACACACACACTCAATAAGTGACCATGACAACGATGACGTTCCTCTTTGCTGACCTCTGACCCTGTTGTGACCCCAGCACCCACATAAGTCTCTCAAACATAATGAGGACCTTAATAAGTACTGGCTATTAAACACATTCATCAATATTGAGTCCTCGGCTCAAGAGCGCTCAAAGATGAGACGTGAGCTACGATTCTCCAAACCAGGGAGAGGCTGACGAATATGATTTGTGGGGTTCGTGGAAGGCTTCAAAACATAGATAATGCTTGAGCTCATCTTGAAAACTGTGTCCCTTCCACCAGGGGACAAGGAGGCGGAGGTGGGGAAGGCATTCTAAATTCTTTATAGAAAACACTGATAAACATTTCCCCTGCAAAACACTCTCACCATGTCATGTGTTAAGTGCCCAGGACAGGCCAGAAGTGGAGCTTTACATACAACCTCTTTAACTCCTGAAGAGCTGCGCTATCGCACACATGCTACGGAGCAGGAAGCTGAGGGTCAGAGTTTAAAACGCCCGGCCATCTGTAAAAGCTCGTCCCACAATGGCGCCACCTACCTTCCTCCTGTAATAGAACCCATCTTCAAATTATCCTGTGAATAAAGTAGGAACTGTCAATGCGGACATCCAGAGAGTTCACTAATTAGGTACTTACTTCATAAATATCTTTATGTTTATACTAACCGACATTTTCAAGTTCCTAATCTTTAATAAGAATAAGAGATTGTAACCCTCTCCTGTTTATTCCGCAGAACAACTTCAAAATTCAATCCCTTATCTAGAATGCCCCACCAAGAAGATGCAGAGAGAGGACAGGGAATCACTCCAAAAAAATCAGAAGTTAATACAATTTATACAACACAGCCCAGATACGCTGGCCACACGTACCTCCCCGATACAGAAGCGTCCACCCCAGGATGCTCGTGATGGGGGAGACTCAAGGTGGGCGGAGGGGCATTTGAGGTACAGGCTGACTGTGTGGGCAGGTAAACGCTGCGGCACTGACAGCAGAACCGGCATCGCCGCGTGAGGAGGACAGCGGAGGAAGGTAACCGCACAGGCACTTAGAGCAGGAAACACAGAGCTGGGTGCGCGCGGTGCCCAGCGGTACCCAGAGTAACAGCATCCCGGGAGGGGCCTCCAGGACCACAGGCGCCGCGGGCGAGGCTGGAAGCTGCCGAGGTGACTGCCTCAGACGTCACAGCCCAGGCACTTGTCTTCAAGGCAACTCAGCTGCTCTGCTCCAGCTTTAAACTCAGTGAAGCAACATTCTGATTACGATTTGGCTTCACGAGTAGGTTTTCTACAGGAAAAGGTGTTGATTGCTGACGTGAGTATTCCAGTCTGCCTGACAGTACTATATGTCAATTTAAAAGAAAAACATCCTAATTTACATAATTATCGTGCAAAATTTTGTTATTGTGACTTTGTCAGATTTCTCTCTGGTTATGGATAAGATCATGTTTTGAGAACCGCAAGCCGGAGGGTCAGTCCCAGGAGCCCAGACTCGATCCCGCCCTTCAGGTCCTGTCTTGTCTCAGAAGCCCCGACGAGAGCACTGCTCCCCCTCCAGGCCCTCCCTTCTCCCCAGACACACTCCTTACCGCTTTCCAATCACGGCCCCAAACTCACATCCTCCATCCAAGCAACCCAGACTGGGCTCACGTCTCCCCTACAGTCACGCCCCAATGGTGCCCACCTGTCCTAGCCTTCATCTTCACATTAGCTGGAGCCGATGATATTACAGTGCATCTCTCCTCCTCATACATACGTACATACCCTCTGTGATGTATAATAAATCTCTGTAATACATCTGGTACTTAACGCAGTCCTGTATCAGCCAGAGCCAATACAACGTGCGCTGCACATGTCCTATAAGGGCATTAAATGTGGGGTCACAGTAAGCACACTGCATTTGTACATTAGACTGGAGAAACGGTGAAGCAGCTAATGAAATGTGAGATGGGTAACTGTAGTCTTACTTCGGTTTTGGTGTAAAAAAGTGAAATCAATACAGTTTGGGGAATACGGCTGGAAAGAGTCTCTCTTAGGAAGCTCCATATAAACCAACAAAACAGAATGGTTGCCAAGAGCCTTCATACGGCCTCAGGACAGACAATGGTTAGAAGCAGGGTCTTTGTTGTTAGCGCACACGGCACCCTGAGTTTGGGTTCGGACCCCGCGTTAAGACCAGCAGCGACAACTTGGAGGATGCCCAGAGGAATGCGGCCAGGCTAGGCTGAACCTCTCTCACTTCCCAGGCCCCTTCTGCACTGGCCCCGAGCGCAGCCCCCGCCCCCCCCCCCCGCCCCCCGGACTGAAGCGTCCCTCAAGCCCACCACGTGCCCTCCACCTGTGCCCCCCAGACATGCCTTCGCGTCTCCTCAGACCCTCTGCGCCGCCCTCGGTTCCCCTCGCCTGCCCGTCTCCCAGCGACCCCGCTGACCCTCATCGTGACCCTTCATCTGTTTCACGGACCTCACACTCAGGCCCATCTGCACGATGCAGAGCACGGCTGTGCCCCCAGCCTGGCTGTAGCAACAGCACCTACACTTTGACGCTTGGCTGCAACATATAATAACCTCTCCAGGATCCAACTGAGTTGCAGTGCTTGGGGCTCCGTTCCGACGGGATGCAGTACAGGGCTACCTGTCTCTGACGCCTGCCCCCCCAATAATGCCCTTTTCTTCCTCTGC
The DNA here is from genome assembly GCF_026419965.1 of Kogia breviceps. NCBI lineage: Eukaryota > Metazoa > Chordata > Mammalia > Artiodactyla > Physeteridae > Kogia > Kogia breviceps. The sequence continues at coordinate 3,729,955 of NC_081324.1, forward strand.
AGCAGCGTAGGTACTGGACTGGAATGGTCACTCTGAAAGGATGACGGTGGCATGATGAAGTTCACAGTGGCTGAAACGGGCGGAAGGCAGGCCGTTAACAGGACCAACACTTTAAGATTACTGCTTCCGGGCTTCCCTGGTGGCGCAGTGGTTGAGAATCCGCCTGCCGATGCAGGAGACACGGGTTCGTGCCCTGGTCCGGGAAGATCCCACATGCCGCGGAGCAACTAAGCCCGTGAGCCATGGCCGCAGAGCCTGTGCGTCCGGAGCCTGTGCTCCGCAACGGGAGAGGCCACAACAGTGAGAGGCCCGCATACCGCAAAAAAAAAAAAAAAAAAAAAAAAAAAAAAAAAAAAAAAAAAAAAAAGATTACTGCTTCCCCTGAGCATTACGGCGATGTGCTACCGTGCTCTGTGATAAATACGTATTTTGTCTCTGTCCCCATTCCTGGCACAGAGCTCCTAAAATCCTTGTAATCTCCTGAGTGATGAGAGTACTAGGGGCGTCTTTCGGTCCAAAAAGTGTTCTGGGTGGGCTCCTGGATGGGGCCTGGATGGGGCCTGGTCACCAGAAAGACCAAGCCATGGTCAGAAGCTTGCAATTTTCAGCCCTGTCCCCCACTTCTCCGGACGGATAGCATCAGGACGGAGTTAAATTATAGGACCCCCAGCTGGAGTCACAGAGAACTGCTTGGTGTGGGAACGCCTCCACATCTGGTGTCAGAAGTACTGTGAGCACGGCAGTTGTGTGAGACTAAAGGAGAATCGCAGGAGAAACTGGGTTTCACAGCCAGGGAACATGCCTGGGAAAATAATTTTTAAGCCAAATAATGTCTATTTGTAAGTATAGTTGCTTTATACACTCGTAGCCAAAATTTTAAATATATAGATAAATATGTGTGTATTTATATTTGTAAAAAGAGCATTGATACCTAATCTGGTTAAAACTTCATCTCTAATAGCAATGAAAGTTTCAAATGATAAAATTAGTGTACCCAAGATCCAAAACAATTTTAGGACTAGTTTCAGTCATTAAAATATTACTAATTATTGCATGGTTATAATGTCAGTCCTTCTTAAAGTACTGATTTGCTACTAAACGACAATGAAAACGTTCTTATTATTTTTCCTTTGTCCAATATTTTTTATTTTATATCCTAAGCTCAAGGAGGCAAGCTTAATGAAAATATATGTATTGATATAATCACATAGCTATTAATGATAGTTTAAGAATATATAGTAACAACCACATATAAAGAGATAATAGGAATACAAGTGTCTATTTTGAAAATAATTATTCTGGAATAGTATTTTGTTTGTTTCTCGCAAATAACTGTTTTTGGGTGAGTTGGATGTTGAAATAACATTAAGCAAGCAAACTGATTAAACAAATGTTTTTCTAGTTTGCAGTAAACGCTAAGGTTGGCCCCATTTCCTTTTTAAAAAAAGCATTAAGTTGTTTTTGGATCTCGAACATCTTAACGTCAGAAAAGTAAAGAAAAATTAAATCAAGTAACGCACTTACCTTCATTATAATTACTAGTAAAAACATGTTAAATATATATTTATGTGTGTCTGTACATGTGTACCCCCCCACTCTCTCTCTCTCTCTCTCTCTCTCACACACACACACACACACACACACACGCCCACCTTTCTCTTTCTTTGAGCTTATCTTTTGTTTTTGTCCCTCCAGTTAAGGCCTCAACATTTCCCCCCAAAAAAAGAAGCATAACAATGGTGCCCTTAGACGCACCAGATTTCTCCTGGTGTCCTGGTATGTGTCAAAAATAAACTTTCAGCCTACATAATGACACAGAAATAAGGCGTCGAATCTGGGTTGTGAAAGGTACTAGTATACTCTGCTGCCACATTCTAAGAAGAATGAAAACAAACCCTCTATATTTCTATCTACAACTATATTTAAATCTTTTCAATTAAGTACGGTTCAAGAACCCTGACAAGAGTTTAAAAGCTCCCTCTTACATAGAGCGTAAGGTGGGGGGCTGTGGGGCAGAATGCCACGAAGGTGGGAAAGCTGTGCGGTCGGGAAGACGACTCCGTCAGCAGCTGAGTGTAACAGAGGGAGAGAAACACTCCGCAAGTTTAAAAAATCCAAGTTACGGAGTCAAGAGGGTGTCTGCATGGAGACGAAGCAGCAGCACTGGCATATGAACAATGACGCCCAACTAAAGTAGAAGCAATAGACGCCCAAACCTGCAAATCCAGGCCGGGCCTACCCGCCCGCTGGCATTTCCGGTCTCTGGGCACAGTCAGAGGCGGCCCAGAAGGTCGAGAGCACAGGGGCTCAGAGGCGGACAGGGGTCGCGGCTCAGCTCGGGCAGAAAGTGACTCCGTGCTGAGCCGGCCACCTCCACGACCCTGCCCCACGGTCACCACCTGGGCCGAGACCATCACCTCTCCACACACACGCCAGACTGATTGTTTTCAATCAATCAATAAATACAGGCTCTTCTCTTGCCCGTGCCCCTTCAAAGGCCCCCGTCAGGGTCGGACGCAGCTCTCCACCGCCCACCTGCATGGCCCCGCAGACCGGGACCCGCCTTCCCGTCCCTGCCCAGGCCCGCCGCCCACCTCCGACGGCCCAGACGCTGCTCTGAGCCCCGTTCTCACAGCTCTGGCCTTCGCTTCATCCAGACCCCTGCTCAGTCACTTCCTCACGGCGACCGGGCGGCGGGGATGGACGGGTCGTCATCCGCATTGCACTGATGGTTCACGGGTTTATGTCAACTTGACATGAACTTAAAACATAACTGCCCGTTTTCAATATGTGCAGTTATGTCAATCGTACGGCAACAAAACTGTTTTGAAAAAGGTCGTTTTCCTTAGATTTCTCCCAAACTTGGTACCCCGAACAGTTCCCGGCTGGCCCGGCTCCCTACCTCTCTGATCCAGCCCTCTGTCTTGTTTCTCTTCCTGACTCTACCGGGCATGGCATTACAGTATATATTCGTTATTTACGTGCTTAGACTCTGTCTCCAGGGTCCAGAGCGGTAATCGCTCCCCCAAAACCACTGAGGAACATGTGGGACATAAATGGCTGTGTGACCTGGGGCCGGGTCCTCGCCTCCCTGGGCCCTTCCCTCGCAGTCAACCATGACAGGAGGCGAGACACTCCACAGAGAAGCCACAGAGCAGACAGGCCTGGCACACCCTGAGTGGGAGACACATCTCAGGTACCAAGGGGTCACAGAGAATATCACAGACGTGACAACATCCACTAAGTCACAGGGGCCTTTTACGAGTCCGTCAACGCTCTGAAACGATCAACTATTTTCTCCCCAGCCTCCCAGGCTGTTAATCACTTAGGTGTTGATTTCTCATGGGCAATGAGGGGTATTTCTCTTGAGTAACAGAATCTGGGAAAACTCCTTACGATGCCCTTCTAGTTACTCTAGCATACTTCCTAGAGCTGTGCAAGGGATAGTTATTTGGAACGCACTTTAAATTTCTAACTTAATATGTCCTCATGTGCTCTGTGTACTTTCTTAGAATTGCTGTTTGTCCCTGCTGGATCCCATTTTGTATAATTGCCCTATTCTCCAATTATCCTTGGTACTTCGATTAAAAATTCAAAAACGGATACTCTTGGCAATTATTTGCATTCAGAAAGTGAGCTTATTTCTGAAAATTAAAACTGTAAAGAAAACATACCATGAGAACGAATCAAAGCCAATGATGAGAATAAAACGCACATAAACTAAACTCCGTTAATATTGCGGGTGAAATAAATCTGCAGATATGAAGCTCAATAATGGGGAAAAACCCCCCCGTGTTTCAAGGTTTTTGTGGTAGTTAAGTAATTACGGGGAAAACTATGATGATAATAAAAGAAGAAATATCAAAACATTGATACGAAGGCATACAACCAATGAGAAGATAAAGCAATCAAAGGCAGAACTGTCAACAGTGAACTTACGGAAGCTCACGCCGCATAAGACATACGAAGTGCTCTGGAGTTTTTGCCAGTTTTCTACTGGATGCCTGCGCCAAACTGTGTGGGCGATTCAATAGGGTGTCGATGTTGACTAAAGCCTAATGAGTAAAGAAACCAAGAACAGAGAGGAAAGAAAGCAAAGGAGCTTGGCCCCGGACCAGGAACGCCCTTGTTCCTCCCACCCTTCACTGCTCCTGCCTCTGCGGGGACTCGCATTGTTTACAAGTAACAGAAGCAGTGAATGTTTTCTGCTTAAGTCTGTTTAAAACGTCCATGTCATACAGAAGAAAGTAAGACTGGGTAAGTCTGAAAGTTTGGAGACGTTTGGAAATACAGTTGCTTATGGTCTTAACAGAGAGGTAATTCAGGCTCTTGTACTGCCCTGCTGTACGTGAGGGAATTAAGACTGTTATTACCCATTATAGTATCTTATATGTGCCCATTCCAGAATCAGAAAAAGAAGAAAAACAAGGTGCATGTGAAAATATTAAAATCTGAATGCAGTGGCAAATTTCCAGTACAATCAATTCAGTCCCAGTGAAGGCAGTAGCAAAAGGTCAGAACAAAATCATTAAAGAAGTTTCTGAAGCTTCTAGAAGCCTCATTAGAAACCATATCCTGTTAAAAGTATGAAAACCCTGGAGAGTCAGGTGAGGGAGCATGAAGTATGTGTGTTCAGAGTATTCCTATTAGCAAGAAAGTGGGAGACCTCCCTGGGTGTAGAGAGAACTTAATTCCAAAGCTACTCACGGAACAGCAAAAGAGAGGGGCAGGAGATGCCTTACAGAATTTCTCACGAAAAACAGTGGCAATGTTATCAGAATGACTTCGATGAAGACTTCCGCGAACATAATTTGTAGGTATCTGTGACGCTAGAACAACTTTATAAAGGGAAGCAGAAAACTTTCTCTGTCCGTGGTCAAGAGGAATCCAGAATAAAACAACACTTTCTTCTACCTAGGACTTACCTCTGGCCCAGGTTTTCAAACCTTGATAAGTGGGACTTTAGAATGAGGTCTGTGCTATTTTGAGTAGCAGAAATAATGAGCATCATGTCCACTATTGACTGAGGGCCTACTAAGTGCCCAAGGCTACACGGTTCGTTCCCGTCTTGTTAACTGCCTATAACTGCTTCATACTTTAAAGCACGTAAATACTAAGGTGGGTAGGCAGGAGTCAAGGAAGTCACAGGAAATGTTTTCTGGCAGTCATATACAGATGCTTCAGACAGCAGGGGGCAGGTTTAGAAGACAGGAGCTGTGCAGTCGGCAAGACGGTAACCCCTCACTGCTTTTAGGTCTGACCAGACTCTGAAGAGCGCTCCCCGGCACCCGCCCCGGGCTGCCCGCTGCTGCGTGGGCTGCACCCGGGTGACTTCCGGAGAGTGCCTTGCAGTCCGTCAGGGCGCCTACCACCCACTTCTCCCTGGCCTCTAAAACTCTTCTGCTCCTGGGAAGCCCGTTTTAGCTGGGAGAGTCATTTGGAGCCACCAGCCTGACCGTAACTAGTGGGTGGTCAAAAAAATTGATCCGTTTCTTGTTGATTTTTAGTCTCTGAATTGACTCGGGGCGGGGAGCGGTCACATCCAACAGATCTAGCACCCCGCCCCCATTGGGGCTGGGCGCTTGCTGTGTGTGCCCTTGTGTCAACCTCCGATTTCAGAAAGATGCCATCCAGGCCATGGGATTTCAGCAGAGTCGTACTGTCTTATGAGCGGTAGGCAATATCACTGTTTATTCAGAGATTTCACAGTCCTTTGTAAAAAAGGACATTTGAGGAGTCAAGAGTTTGTTCCTGGATACATCTAGTCTACATCTAGTCTTCTTAACCTGGGAATCCATAAACTCTCCCTATGGCCTCAGATCCCTGAAAACTGTATGCAAACTGTCAGGAAAGTACCAATATTCTGGGGTTCTGCCTTCCTTGCCATCTAACAAATTTGAATTATGAAAGAGATTCTCACCAGGGGATTAGGATTGTAATCTAGTATTATTTTTAGTTTCACAGAACTACAGCACATCACCCTGGGAAGATCCAGCAAGTTCATCGATTAAAATTTCGTTCTTTATTTTACGTTTAGTGGTGTGAAAGCAGAGAGGGGTTAAGAGGCTCCAGATAGTGACACGAGCTTCCAGCTTCATGCGCTTTTCATTTGCGTCAACTTGCCCTCGCTCTTCACAAGGTGCTAGTGGTTCGTTATGAGCATTTGATTTCTAACGTGTGTTTGCCCCAGAGAAACGTTATCTGCTGAAAATATCATAAGCGGCTTCTTATGTACTATTTCAAGTTTTTATGCACATAATCCTATTTCTAGTTTTCTTCTACTCTGTTCCATCTGTTCTATAAACCATCACAATGGCTAACTGCAGACTTGTTTGATCCTTCTAGAGTTGTTTTCCAACCTTTTGATTGCCCTTTCTTTCCCCATGCTGGCATGCTTTCTAATTTGCATGCTGAAATGAAACGTATATAAAACACCTTAAGAGTTAAAAGTTATAGCATTTCTTCTTTATTTCTGACTTTAATTTTTGGAATACCCTGACTTGAAATGTTATTTTAAGGCTAACTGTTGTTTTCTCTGATTCTAATGAAAGGCATCTGCATTTCTACCAGGTCCTCTCACACAAGTCTAAGATGCACAGAGACTTAAAGGTATTGATAGGTTCATTTTAGCCCCCGCCCCCGACATATTCTCTTCAACATTTTGTCTTCCCTCTCTCCTAGAACGTGAACTTGATCTTTCCCCAGCACTGATAATATATGGATGTGATGAGAGTGAGTTATGTTTTTAAGGAATATAATTGTCAAAAATACAAAAAAGATATTTCAGAATGACGTGTTAAAGGGATAAATTAAGTTTACATTGTTGGGAATTCATGGGGTACTATATGGGAATTCAGAACTAGACTAATCATTCTGATAAAATTCAAACTTCAAAAGTGATGTCTACGGGTACAAAGCTTTGTGTAAGAAGAGAGAGAACAGGGGAGATGTCAGCTAAAAGCTAGCGATCCGGAATATGCTGCTTCGTAAATAAACGGAGCAGTCGGGGTAATGAAGACTAAGTGTGGGTTAAGTCGGTGGATACCTTGTATTAACAAGCAGCAGGTTACAGCAAAGGGCAGGAAGGTAGGTGACGCCCACGGCACGGGAAGTGAACAAAGCACCACTAAGCAAAAGCTCCCATAAGGAAAATCAGTGGACAAAGGATGATGGAAAGCATTTGCCCCCTTAAACAGTTAAAGCAGCATAAGCAGAAAGGAGAAGCAGGCAGGAGAGAATACGCCTTACCAAGACAAAAAAGATCTTCCTTAAAAAGGTGATGGGGAATTCCTACTTCTGACGGGGCTCAAGGTCCGCTGCCCACGAAGAGGAGAGCCCCGGCTTCTCTCATTAGCTGCGCACTTCACTGTTTTGGCTCAGAAGTCTTTCTCTCTTTCCAAATCAGTTTTGTGGGTGTGAATTTACAGCATTTTTCTGTGTTCTTGTGTAAAAGGGACAATAAAAAAGGAGAGGGGGCTGAAGGATCATAAGAGGAAAAAAGAAATGAAGGAGCTAAGTAGGAACAAGAGGCACAGGGAAAAGAACCACTAGTCTGGAAAGGGGCTCAGAGCTGTGCGTCTCAGTGGATGAAAATGCTTGGCTACAGACACGGGCCCTGCCTACCTGTCTGTCTGCACGGGGCTTCCTCTCAGCGGTGAGCTGGGCACTGACGCGGGGCTGGCACCGCTGCCCTGGTGGCGAGCAGGATGCGTTCTTCTCCGAGAGGAGACAGCTGTGGCAGGGCGCTGCGTGTGCGCCTGCGTGTGCATTTTGCTGCTGCAGCCTGTCCTGAGCTTCCATTTCTTTCACATGTCAAAAATCTCTGAGATTTATTTTTTAATTTAAACGATGCCATTTCACATCACACCCCACTGAAGTACTTTATGTACTTTGCCAAGTCCAGCACTGCCAAGTGATCCTCTGAAATTCCCAAATGAACTGCAATTAAGAAACAGCTCAGCTGAGGCTGGCATGGAAAACATCATGAACTTGGGCCTTCTTCCTTAACAGTATTTTTAATTCTCCCAGGTCACATGAAACGAGTAATAACTTCAGCTAAAATTAGGTAATACCATTCACTAGGAAAAAGGAAAAGCGAACTATATGGAAGAGTCTTGTTGGAAAGGCCTTTCCCCTCCTCCAGGATCACACAAATGACAGAGAGGAACATAAGGTGATTTCTTGGAATGGCTTCAGCACAGTCCGGTTTGGGACAAAGGGTGGGACAGGAGAAGATCATCTGTCAGGTGACCAGCAATGACCAAGTCAAACTGACCAGGTAAACCACGGAGACGCCCTTCGAGTATGAAAACAAAAACATGTTTTCAATGGAAAGAAAAAATCTTATATGAGAACTCTAACAGTATTAACCAGAAAGCCTATCACGTCATACGATTAAACTCACCTGAAGAGAATTAATTAAAGTGTACTTAAAAAAGTCTCTCAAAGACAGCAACACAGATTAGTTGTTCAAAGATGAAGCTTAAAAACTGTCAGATTATTTTAGTCGTTTTTCCCAGAATAGTTTGTTGTTACTGCTATTTTTACTTTTTAAAAAATAATCCATTTTTCATCTACCACAATAGTTTCTTGTATTTAATTTTTAATGCATCTCTAATGCAAACCAAATCACTAAAATCATTCTGTTTTTAGTTTCAATCCAAAAAAGCAAAAGAAAATGAGCCTACGAATTGTTATAAAATATGCACTAATGTTTTCCAAATATGACTGTTAGAATATATGTTTAATTTAGAAATAAAATATACACAATTAGCAAATAAAACAATTTTAAATGGGGTTAAAATATTTCCTCTCTGATGGCTCACATTTTGTGACAATTCACAAAATAAACTACATCTTTTAAAAAGGGTGAGTTTGATTACTAAAAATCAATAAATCATACTTACAAAAACAGTGATTCAAGGGATTTATCTATCTTTTCCTGGGGTGGAGCAGAGACTAAATGCCACCGTTATTAGAATTGCACAATCTCTCTGATTCTAACCGTGAACGTGGCTTTGAGAAATTTGAAAATTCCATATTTAGTCACACTGTTATTCACAAACCTAAAAATGATTCTCTAATTTGGGATAAAAGATCTGAAATGGTTTTTTTTGCTTTCCATTTTAGTTTGTTATATAAAAGATTTCTTGCCCATGCGTTTCATTACTTTTCTGTTGTGTACTCCTCAATAACGCGGCTTAAATATATGATAAATCAATTAATAATCTCATAAACCATCTTCACACAGTCAATGCCTTAGGTAATGAGTAAGCTGGAGGTGAGGGCGTCGCGGAGGCCAGCGAGTGGCCATAGGCAGCGTGTTTAATTTTAGGCGTGGAAATGGGTGTTGGAGGAGCCTGTCACTTAGCTGCTACCCCCGCAGGTTTGCGGTGAGCAACAAAAAGCCAGCGAGGCAGCCTGAGGTTGGGAGATTACAAAACCCAGGCTGTACCGAATGAAAAACAACGGTGGAACAGAGCAGTGTTCTACAGGAAAGGCTGTTTTAATTACTACGTTACTAGTATGAGGCCTTGCCTGCTTAAAAGAGGGGAGAAAGAAGTAGAAAATTAGATTAATGACAGAATCATTTAAAAATCAAGAAATTAAAACTATATAAAGAATCAGATTCATTTGACACTGGTATATTTATGAAGAAAATTTTAACTGTATTATAAATACTAATAAAATGAAGGGGAAATGAAGTCTTTACAAAAATATTCCATACTGTCAACAGCTTTTGGCACATGATTCAGGAATTTTCTCTAAATCTTTTTTTTAAAATTTTTCAGTTTTAGAGTTTTAAGTTGCCATATATTGAAATGATATTCAACCTATAACAGTGGTTTTCTAGGCAATGTACACTTCCCTTTCAAGGAACTAAACTCTTTCTTTTCTCTAAATAAGCACAATAAAATGGGGCAAAATAGCATAAAACTGGTGGGAGAGCTAAAAACATATCTGCAGGACACTCTGCAATCTACTCAGCTGGTCAAAGTAGATTTATTTTTTTAGCATTAGAATGTCCATTAAATCTTTTATAGAAAGAAATCCCAGCTCCCACTTAAAAGAATCTCAAATATAGGTGGGGAGTTTCCGGTTTGATTCACACTTAGCCTAGGATCTGGAAGGCAAGCGAGTGTCTTTCAGTGTGCTCTGGGTTCTCAAAGTAATTCATAAGTTGTCTTACTTCACCTATTATACACAGGAAGCTGTAAACGGTCAACTAAGGAATGCAAGTGGTAAGTAGATGCAAGTAAGCAAATGACTAGAAAGAGGTCAGTGTTGCTGCCTGCCAACGTTACCAGGCGCTATACTTCCCTCAGAGAAACACAGATGGAGACACATGAAAAAACTGTGAGCTCTCCTCATTTCTACCCACAAGCTGCCACTGTCCCTTGGCTGCGTTGGAACACTGGTGTGGCACTCAAACTGTTTCTTTGAAACTCCTTTAAAACTAAACATAGGCTTTCCCCCCTTCACCGCTAATTACATACTTCTTTGTTAAAGAAGCAAGCCCTTTATCGCTCATAATTTCAGCTATCACTTTCTCAGGCATCTTCTCGGATCAACAGCATATAGTTAAGCGGAAGAAAAGGCTAAATGTGCTTGCTGTTTGCAAAGCAAGGATTAATTTTTAGTTTTTAAGTGCTCTTGTGTTTCGTGTGAAAATATTAAATTCAAGTCACAGGTTCAAAGTAGTTACACATTCAAGCTTTTTGTTACATGTCTGTCATTTTTAACCTCTTGAATACTGGCGCACACGACACAATACAAGCTGTGTGCCTTCTGCAATTTAACAGATTCTAGCGCTGGTGGCCATACATCTCTGACGGCAACACTACATGGGTTGTAGCACCCTAAAATCAATAAATATTAACCTCTTCTGGCACTTTGTGCATGGATGCTTCATCAGTGGCTGTCAGGTAATAGAACAGTCAGTGATGAACTGTATTTCTCAGCTAAGGAATCCATAACAAATTTAGAAATCAATGTAGATTAACACACCTTTTAAATTAAAAAAAATCATCTACAGATTTTATTTCCCATGGAAGGAATAGAAGAGCTGGCAAACTCACGTTTCGAATAGATGCCTTTGGGAGACATAAATATCAAGCAGCACTGTAACCCAAAGAACTAAATATTATACGCATCTCTCAGGTCCCACTTCTATAATTATATGGATTATATATAACCCTCTTTCAAACTTTAGGTAACATGCTAAGTGGGGAAATTTTTATTCCATTACAACACCCTCCTTCATGTCTATTAGCAATCCATGTTTCCAGATGAGTTACAGGTAATACCGAGCACAGTCTTACCAAAGTTCGAAAGAAAGGGGAAAACTGTTTGGTAGGACCGGTGTCGCCTGGTGAAATGCTCGCTGAAGTCACTGCAGTAGCGCCTCTTTACCTCTAACCCTAGGCCACCCGCAGGGCGCAGGGCCCGCTCCGTAGGATCTGGGTCCGTGACGACACAGGCTGCGAACTCCCAACTCACACGGCAAGTACTTCATTCCGGTCAGTTTATGGTGCACAGTCAGGTTCTCCCAAGAGAAACTTTTAGCTTTGTAGTCGTGGGTCAGTGGCACTGAACCGTCTGTTGTATTGATCAACTTAGGTGAATTCAAGTCTCTTAATATGTTGAATCTGGTAATTTAAGCAGCAAAGCGTAACTTCTTTTTGCAATCTTGCCCATCAGTATATCCACGTCTCTCCCTTTATGGAGGACACACAACCTGTGTTTTCATGGTCTAGTTCCCTTCAAAGGCGCTGTGAAATTTCAACAGGGCAGCAATTCAGACAAATAACTCAATCTGCAGAAGGAAAATGAATGCTCTATCCATAGAGTAACAGCTGTGAGGAAGAGGACCCCAATATGCTGAAAGCTCTATTACCATATGACCTAAGAGTCAGCTGTGGGGAGCAACGAGTTTACACTTGTCATTCTATCAGCGGCATCTATATTCTTAATCTCTAGACAACTCAGCATAAGAAAAATAAAACATCTGAGGAAAACATCAGTTTACTAGAGTTACTCGTCTTTGGGTTATACATTTTAAACATGACCCTTTGGGTGGAAATAAGTGTAACGTAGCTTCAGTTTTGCACTAGAGGCCACTGTTAGAACTTACGACATTCGAAGTGACCGCTTCGGGGGCGGAGTGAGGCGCGCCTCTAAAATAAATTAACGATATAGATCTTACAACAGGGTCTAACAGCCGGCCTCTCGTCGCAAAGAGGCTGGCTCTCAGGAGATGCGGAAGAAGAAAACGTATCCGAATAACCCCAAACACATCAGTAAGTCTCTTTGGTATTGTCTCTGGGACGTCCTGGGGAAAGTCTAGGTCCCACAGAATGGCAAGGAAGCACAGCAGACTCTGCGGGCGCTCACCTCACCGTCAGGGCACACGTGGCGCCCGAGCCACCGGGGCCCAGCAGTGACCGGCCAAGACGGGCTTCAGGCTCTAATGTCAAGTGCCTTAAAAAAGGCCTGTTCTGAAATGACCAACTTTCCTCCCTCCCTCCCTCCTTTCCTCCCTCTCCTCCCTCTCCTCCCTCCCTCCCTCCCCTCCTTCCTTTAACACTACTTCAGGTTAGAAAGGCTAGGAAGATTTTTACAAACCAGCCAAGGAAAAGCTTATCTTTCTGTTTTAAAATCAGGTTTGATTAGCATCCTGACCCTGCTTCCTGTTTAGCCTCCGACCCCTCATCCATGATGGGGGATGTACATTTCCTGGCCTTTCCCCCACATGTATCACCAAAACTTTAGCTAAGACAAAAAACAAACAGAAAAGTATAAAATCTTTCTAGATCATCCAAGATTAAGAAGAGGTCCCAAAGGCAAGTGTGATGGTCTGAATCTTTATCTGGAAACAAACATCCATGAGGCTTCAGTACCCTTTCACAGCTTGAAAAAGCCCACTTTCATTTTGCATGGAAAATATGTGGGAAATGATTCAGGTGGACATTAAACCACCATCTCCGTCTCCTCTGTAGTTTCTACTAATAATAGCTTATAGCCTCGGTGCCCGTCAGCCCCATGAAGGAGCCACATCCAGAAATGGAGATAATTTGTTTTGGGCTGGCAGATTTTATGCTAATACTATCTTGCCATCTTGCACTAGTCATTGGAAATGTGAAGAAATCTGTGTATTAGGAGGGAAGTTATTCGAGCCCTAGAAGAGCTTTGTCAACTTTCTCTATGAAGAAACAAAATAATCATCAGTAAGTATCACCATAACCATTGCTGGGGGAATTTCTGCTTTTTTCTGTAGACTTCAGCTTTAAGGCTATGTATTTTCTCTTCTAAAAGCAACTCTGATGTAGCTCTACATTGATATACTCAAACGTAGGCTTCATGTAGTAGGAAATAAATGAGGGGAAAAGAATCCCAGCAACATCATTTAGCACTTAAAAGCAAGAATTTAAAGAAGGAATAACACTTAACCTATTTAATGGCCCTCTGAGTAAGTCTGACTTATTCTGATTTACTACAACGCTACCTGTCTTTGAAATATTCAAGTATTTGCTGACCAATCCATGACAGCACCCGGGTGTGTGTGAGTGTGTCTGAGTGCGGATTTGTTTTTGTTTTCCCCTCCATGCCCGGAATACCATCCCAACCCCTCAATCGACGGACTGCTAGCAAGGAGACCCGCCCAAAGCTCTTGCTTCGGGAAGGCAGGTCCCCGCAGAGCGAGTGCGCTCAAGCTCCCCCGCCCACCCGCACCGTGGCCCAAATGGCGAGGGGCAAGCGTGCGCGTGATAGGCCCACAGTGCCGCGGGCCAGGGAGGGGTCGGCGCTGAAACACCCGTGCTACGGTGACCAAGGACATCCTCCAGCACACAGCCGAGAAAATCAGGGCTCAGATCAGCAAGCAAGGAGGGACTGGCCAAGTCCTCTGTAACCATGAAATGTGTCAGAAAAATCACCGAATAACGGTTTTGTGAAAAGTAATGGGAAGAAACTGTATCAACAGAAAGCCCCGACTCGAGCAGTTTCAAGAGAGAAAGAGATGGTGAGAAACCACACCTGGAGGCGTCTGCCACCCCTGCTGGCCCCCGCACTGCCCGGATTCAGTGCGCACCTCCCCTCACCGCAACCCTGAGCTCACGAAGGATGTGTCCCCGTGAACGTTTTGCACAACAGAAAAGTGTGTGTATACACATGGTTCAAACAACCCAATTAAGAAACAACAGAAGAAAATGCAGTGCCCTCCAGAAGTGGAGGCCCTCCTCTTCACCTTCTGCCTAGTAGAGCTGACAGTGTAACCTGGCTTTGGGTCACGAGGCTGTAAGCAAACAGAAGGATCTAGACGTGTGCGGGGACAAACCTTTACTGAGTGTAGCAGACACTTGCAAGAAACTTCATTTTTCTCTTACCTTAGTCCCACAAAGCAGGATCTATCATTTCAGTATCTTTGAGACAGTTATAACTTTTTACAAGGCACAAAGCTAGCAAGTGATTACAAATCTTAACGTGTCACCCCTCTGGTTACTTCACTGGCTTCCCGTTTTGCTCAGTCCAAAATCTCAGAGTCTCTCCTCGCCCAGGGTCCCTGCACCCAGAGCACCAATGGCCACACTCTCTTCCCCCAGCAAGTCCCTCCCCTGTGCAGGCCCAGGCCTCCAGGATGCCTCACTTCCCCAGGTGGGCTTTCCAACACCGCCGTCCCACTGAGTTCCACTTCCCTGTGGTCACCCTTGGTCCTAAGAGTTCTTCACTTCAAGCAGGCAGCCGCACTGCTAGTTTAAGTTCTGTCTGTACCTCTGCTCTCTCACTATGCCAAGCCCCATACAGGCAAGGGTCACAGTTCAGTCCACAACCCTCTCCCCTGACCTGACAAGTGAACTCATGCGTTTCTTCTAATATTTACAATCTTAAGGGGAAAGTAGATGACTTAATTGGCACTATTAGAAAAGCACTACAACAGAGACTTTATGTAATTTGACAAGCTAATTCTCACAATATCCATGACTAGATCGGTTCCCAAACCCAGTTTACACATGCAAAACCTAAAGCCGACAGACGTGGGCTAAGTTTCCCAAGATCACACAGCGAGGAAGTACCAGAGCTCAAAACTCAGCCAAATTCAATTCAGCTAAATTATTTCATTCAGATAATAAAATATTATCTCATTATCAGACAGTAGTTTTTTCCACCATACCATGCTGGCAATCTAGATATAACTGGAGGAGAGGGATCTATTTCCTTAATTTTGATTATTGAGGTCTTTAGAATAGTTTTATAATAGCATTTGCTGCTTTCTCTTCTGATTATTAAAAGCAACATATTGTAGAAAATACAGAAGAGCTTGCACCTCTAGGTCCATCAATTTTTCTGAGCAGTACATACATAAAAAAATAAAACTGGGGACATTCTCAGCATGTCATTTTAACATCTTTTTAGAAGCTCTTAAATTATAGAAGTAATATGTGTTTGTCATAAAAAAAAAAGCCATTGCAATACTGGGTTACATAAAGTAAAAAATGCACAGTATCCACGCACCATCTAAACTGACCTCTGAGACGGCCGATATTAACGGCTTGACGTAGATTATCTGTATGATTCTTTACGCTCATACAAATATACATGCAAGGACTAAGCCCCCTCCCACCCCCGCCCAAACCCCTTTTTAAGAAAGAAACAGTTGTAGCCGGCACACTATCTTGCAACTTGCTTTTTGCATGTAGCCGCCTATCACGGTCAGGTCAAGACAGATACATGCAGCTCATTTTTAACAGCTGCATATTTGTCTGTCGTATGAACAGTCCCATTCTGACAGGCACTTACGTGGTTTCCAGTTCTTGGCCACTACAACAACAACATATCTTTACACGCTGGAATATTTATTCCATAAGATTGTTGCTTAACAGTAGAATTCCTGAGTCAAATGGTGTGTGCATTTTAATTCCGAACTCCTAATCTGAAATTAGGAGTTTGGGATTAACATATACACACTACTATATACAAAACAGAAAAATCAACAAGGACACACTGTATAGCACAGGGAACTCTACTAATATTTTGTAATGGCCTATATGGGAAAAGAATCTGAAAAAGAACAGATATACGTATTTATATGTGTAACTGAATCACCCTGTTGTATACCTGAAACTAACATAACATTGTAAATCAACTATACTCCAATATAAAATAAAAAATTTTAAAATAATATAAAAATAAAAGTATGTCTAGCTTACTTTCTCAGAGTTTTAGCAACTCACTCTCCCCCAGTAACATATGAGATTTCCAATTTTCCAACAAATGCTCCATCACGGCTCATTCTCAACCTTTTAGGTTTCTACCAATGGATAAAAACTGGCATTGTACAGTTCTGATGTACTGACAACTAGTGAGGTTAAACATCTTCGCATGCAGTTACTGGTAATCTGCATTTTAAAATGCCTCTTCAGATTTGTCTTAAAAAAATCAATTTGAGGGAGGTTTCTGTAAATTAGGAATAGCGACCTCCTGTGAGAATACTAATTGTGTATTAATCCTGTATCTGTCTTATGTGTTGCAAATATTTTGTCATAATTGATTGGGAAACTTTGTTTACTTTTCTCCCCCTTCTGTTTCTGTTTTTCATGTCTTATCTAACCCTGAGGTTATATAAATATTATGAAGTTTGTCTCCATCATTACTGACTATGTAAGAATTTAAAATAAAAAAGCAATTCACGTGAATATTTTTAGAACAAAGATATAATGTCTATTAATTATTTGACATCTACTTCTTTGCCTTCCTCCTTCACACTTCAATTATTAAGTGTCTGCGGTTGATAAATAAAAGATTCGAAAACACACTTAATTGTTTTAATAGTTCTATAGTGATCTTCTGATGTCAGATTATTACTGAGCTACTGCACATCATTATATCTAAAGGATACTTGTTACTTTATACTTTGTTTTTAAACAGAAAACATCATAGTGATTATCTGCCAATATATAAAGATCTAATTACAATAACAAAGATCAATTTTCTTGTATTTCAACTCTAATTTTTCAATATCTTTACTCTCAAGAGTCCAGATAACAGAATAAAAAATAGTATAAGAGAAATGTGGACTGTGAAAGCCTAAAGGATGTTTTAGCTTTGCATATTTAGATAAATGTCTACATACCACAAGCAACAGAAATTATGTCCTAAAGTAACAAACAGATCAAAAATGCACGTTTAGAATTTAAGATACTTCGTTTACCTCCCCTTCTGGATCAAAAGTATCCCTACACTAGCTTTTATTAAACCCTGGATCATATCTTATCCTGCAATGTCAACTCTGTCTCCATGGTCTAAACGATTATTTTCTCTCCTGTACTTTTATAACTCAGCCAAGGACGAGGGGAGCTAGCTGTCTTTCTTTGGTGGGGTGACTACTACCTACCCCTATTTTGCTTGGTGCAAACACAGTCAAGTTCCTTTGTGAACTTATCATTTTCTAGAGGTCATTCAGACCATAATTTCAGGCCTCAGCCACTATCCTGATGGTCCTTCTTAGGAAATTGGACCCAGTGGGAACGTTTTCTCCCTCTGCTTAGTCCACGGGTCAGCATTTTCCTTCCCTTGTAGTTCTTAATTCCCTGAAGTGGCAATTATTTAAGACACAGTTAGAGAAGGTGCAATCTACATTCATCCAATAAAACCTAAATATTAAAAAGGACAGAAAAATTCAGCACAGTCACTAAGGATAAATGGGACAGCATTTAGCATTTGAAAGGTACCAGTGAAGTGGTACACGAGTAAACGGACAAAGTTTCTGAAAAATGATTGGAGGTAAAAAAAAAAAAAAATTAAGACAAACTAAAAGCGCATACTATGTGTCAAAGAGACGGAGCATCTTAATGATAAGAGGTTAATATCACAGCCAGAGTCAAGAAATAGGTGGAAAAAACACTATTAGATACTTCCTGGAAATCAACCCAAAGATAGCAGACATACAAAATCTAAATTTTAGATTTTTCAGTAAGCGTATGATAAAAACTAGATTAGTACTGTGGTTCAAAATACACTCTTAACAAAGGTAACTTATTTGTGCTAAAAGCATCATGCTTGGGAATGATATCACCATGCCTGTGGAAAGACATGTTAGAAAAATTATGATCGCTGCATGGACATAATAAATGCATTCTAAGGTCAAAGGTTGTAAAAGAAGCCAAAGGAGAAAGGAAACAAGTTTGAACCATAGGTAGCCCATTCATAAGCAAATGGAAAAATGACTGGAATGGGTAAAAAAGAGGGAATGAATTAAAACGACAAGCTATTCATGAAACAAATAATATAACAGATAAGCTGTACGTCTGTGGAATATAATGCTTCCAGGTCTAGCAGGTAACATCTATAGGTAACATCTTTATGAATACACCACCCTTTCCCATAGTTTATATTGAAGAGAAGGTAAATAACTGAAATTTTAAGGACTAACTTAAACCCAGTTGCATACTTAAATTTTTAAAACTTTTAAGGTTTTAACTCCTCCAATTAAGAATGGTCTAATCTCTAATAAATCTCTTATTCTATAGCACTAAAAATGGTCCTGCTTCTAAGATTAAACCCTGACTGATAAAACACTTTTGGGATCATGATATTTAATCCAAATATCACATATAACATAGTCAATTGTCTAGTGTAAAGTAGCAGCATAATCGTGGTCACACTGAAGCCAGGGCTGGCTTCATACTGCGTTACTAGCCTTATAAGTTTGGGTCAGTTATCTTACCTCATTTTCCCCCTCACCATTAAATTGGGAATAATGGTAGCATCAGGCTGTTCTGAAAAGTAAATGAGATGATTCTCTTGAAAACAGCCTAATAATTTGATAAACAGCGAGTCCTCATATGAAATTGTTATTATTATATAAAATATGGTCAAGTTGTTTAGAATAAAATGGAATTAATTCAATGCTACTTTCTA
Source organism: Kogia breviceps (assembly GCF_026419965.1). NCBI lineage: Eukaryota > Metazoa > Chordata > Mammalia > Artiodactyla > Physeteridae > Kogia > Kogia breviceps. Next base: position 3,748,870 of record NC_081324.1, read on the forward strand.
AATCTTTCCTATGTTCTACAGAGTAGGAAAAAAAATTATTGTGAAAGACCTAGTAAGACTAAGTCAACTAGAAAAGGATTATTACAGTATATGGATTTCTCAAATTCATGATTTCCCTCTTTCCTGGAGTATTTGTTGTTCTGCTGCCTTATTACGCTCCTTCAAGCCTGAGCTCTAGGAGGGGAGTCTTTCCTGGTGCCCTACACAGATCACCTCCCAAAGCATCTTTGACATTTTCTGTGTAGACCTTAGATAGCCAATTGGGTATTTATTTGTGTGTTTGTCTAATTAATGTCCTTTGTCCACTACACAAATCATCTCTACTAAGGCAAGGACCACACTCGCACCGCTCACTGTTGTATTTTTGAGGTCTAGCACGGTGCAGTGGGGCATATCGTGGTGGAGAAAGCCCAACATTTGTTTGGTGACAGTCCACCAGGTCTCAACGTAAAAGTAGTTACAAATTCTCAAGCAAAATTTCTAGTCACTTCAGAACATTTAAAATGTGTTTTGCAACACATTAAGAAGCAGAATATCAACGTCATGAACTCGAGGAAGTTTACAAGACCTTCCCCATTTTTAAAAAGTTATAAAAGTTATTGATTTAAACTTTTCTATATGATTCAGAAGTCATCACCAGATATAGTGAAAATGGTTTTCATTAATAATTTGGAACTATTATAGAAAGGTTAGAGTACTGTATTTCTGAAATTGGTTGGCGCCTCGCTAATCTGACTCTACAGGGTAAAACCTGTAACTGGGATCTTCATATCACAATTCTTTAGAATTCTATGGCTTGGGGTTTTACATAAGGATTCATATCAGAGACAAGAGCCCTACCTGTGGCTGGCTTAGCAATATAAGGAAAGAGTGCCACACTTGCGGAAGCCTTACAGGAACTCCTATTTGCTCAGGAGGTAGAAAGTGTGGGTGGGGAGGATGGTCTTGTCCTGCACTGTGTGGAAGCTCAGGGCTCACTCAGAAGGGCAGTGATAATTCCCTAAGCACACAGAAGTGCAGTATAACCAAATATAAATAGTAGATAAGATGCCTGCATAAATTAATATGTTGTACCTTCAGGTTTAACTCAAAACCTTTAGGCCAAGAACATTCAATTTTATCTGTATCATGATGATAAACTATTGTTTCTTACATGTTGAGTGAAAATGATTATACATACTAATGTAGTAGGTGAATACCCTGACATCTTAATGCCTAGAAGATGAACACACCCAAATGATCCTGCCACAAATAATAAAACTATACAGCCCTGGATATCAAATGTCTTTTTCAAGGTAAAAAAGATGTTTAAAAATTTGATAGGGCTTCCCTGGTGGCGCAGTGGTTGAGAATCCGCCTGCCGATGCAGGAGACACGGGTTCGTGCCCTGGTCCGGGAAGATCCCACATGCCGCGGAGCAACTAAGCCCGTGAGCCATGGCCGCTAGGCCTACGTGTCCGGAGCCTGTGCTCCGCAACGGGAGAGGCCACAACAGTGAGAGGCCCGCATACCGCAAAAAAAAAAAAAAAAAAAAAAAAAAAAAAAAAAAAAAAAAAAAAAAAAAAAAAAAAATTTGATATGTTCAAACTGAGCATAAAACATCTTAAAAATGTCTTTCTAACACATTTCCTTAGACACAGAGAAATTGGGGTGAAAAAAGAAAATATATTAAGTGCTATTATAGAATTATATCTGAAACCAGAATTACTTCTTTGACCGGTAAGAGACTCACGAGATCTCAAAGCATACATCACAAAAAACTTCTTTTCATTACATACAGGGGGAAAAGGGTAGAAATATGGACAAAGAAGATATATAAGAATAACATTAAAGAAAAGCAAACAAACAAAAAACACCCTAAAGTGTCATTCAGCCACTTCTAAAGAGCTATTCCTGCTTTATTTCTCTCGATTCTTCAGCATTTTACTGCACGTTCTATGCAATCCAAGCTTTCAACTCAATCCCCTTATAATCCACTTTACTGACCCGAAGGACCACTTCTGTCTCTAGGTGTTCCAGCCTGTCTGTCTCCTCTTCCCACCTCTTTAAATACTCAATTCTTACAAAGTCAAGTACCCTTCAGCTTGCCTTCTTGCACTTCAGATAAATCATCTTCGTTGACACTTGAGTTGCAAAACTTACAGCCACCTTTCTACCCCTGTAGCAAACACTATTTCCAACACTCGTTTTAATAGCAAGAGCGCTTACAAGTCATTAAATAAGACTATAATTAAATGTGCACAAGAGGGACCACATCTGGCACCTATTCTGTCCCTCACTGAAACATGAAGCTTGCTCTGTCTGAATATCAAGGTTAATCTGACAAACCTAATCCTATCCGTGGGTTATTTGTGAAACATCCAAGAAATACCCTAGTTCAGTGTTGACTGGATGGCTCTATAAAAATGTCAATAGAGTCAACAAATACTTCATTACTAAGATAAAGAATGTTAAAATATAATACTTGACTGGGTGGTAAGTGGGAAACGTCATGAGGATGGAATCTTTTAAAGAAAATAATAAACTTAAAGAGAAACTAACTGTGATACCACCAAACAGTATTCTAAAATTTCCAGAGAACTAACTGGGCATTTTCATGTCTCCTGTCATTTTACACCAACCAAGTCTTTAGAGCAAACACTCTATTTATTAGAAACAGCCTTTGTTTCTAATCAAAGGAGAGGACAGGATACATAAACATGAATATGCAAGTGATGCAGGGCACTTTGTTCCTATAAAATATAACTCAGAATATCTATTCTTATCACTCAAGAGCAACACCTACTGGCACAATTAAAAAGAACCTAGAAGGCGCAGAGTAATTTCAATTCAATATTTTATTAATTAAATACTTATAGAGCACTTAACATATGCCAGGCACTACTTTAAGTACTTTACAAATATTAACTTATTTAATCACTCCAAGACATTTATCACTAAAAGAGATTAACTGACATAAACCCTACTTCAAGATGCAAAAGGATCTATTTCATTACTTTGAGATACAGATTCTATTTAAGCCAACAGAATCCAAATCTGTCCTTGCCAACATCTGGAAAGAAACTGGTATCATAATTCATTCTAACTTAGTGAGCCAGACAACCACTGTGGAGGAAATCCTGAAAGGCAGTTCCCCCAAGAAGAGTTCTCTCCTCCCCAAAAAAGAAAATTAAATTTCATATTCAATGCAATGTTAATAATGTATACTAATTGCCAAGGAGTCTTGCCTTTTCCTTTACAAACAGGAAGTCACTTATGCTGGGTTTTTATTTTAAGCATGCATTAAAATTATGATTTTTCACAAGATGGAAGAATGCCTCTGCCAATCACACTGACATGCTACTCACAAATGGCACTAATAGCTGTGACAAGAGTGAACTGTCTGAGCAGAGCTTTTTAAGAAGGATCTAGACCAGCCATCAAAACCACTACTTTATCTAGATGGGCCTATGCTATATTCTGCTGCAACAAAAGCTATTAGGTGATTTAAGTGACTACTTTATTATGATGGAATTTCATCTATTAAAAGAATGTATTTAAGTGTTTTTAATCTTACTTAGATATAGAAAAAAATGGAAAAAATAAGAAAGTACAAGTATGTCTATAAGCTAAAATATTTTGCTCCCTCATATTCTTCCGGAATAAATAAACTTTGCAAATTTATTCAATCGTTTATATGTTTCAAATGCTGATTAGCATGTATCATAAAACATCTTTTTGGTCTACTTAGTTTTACAGTGTCAAGCCCATTAGTATAATTTCTGTATTAACTTCCCAATTTTCATTTTCTCCATCCCAATCAACCTCCTTCTCTAAGGATCCCTCACCAACAGGGATACCTATTTAATATTTTCTAATATGGATATATGCACAAAATGTACAAGATAACGGTAACTGGGTTTTTTTATATTTGCAATTTAAAAATTTTTAACTTCAGTAAAATACACATAATATACAATTTACCATGTTAGCCATGATTTAATGAAAATCATTTTCACTATATCTGGTGATGACTTCTGAATCATATAGAAAAGTTTAAATCAGTAACTTTTATAACTTTTTTAAATGGGGAAGGTCTTGTAAACTTCCTCGAGTTCATGACGTTGATATTCTGCTTCTTAATGTGTTGCAAAACACATTTTAGCCATTTTTAAGTGTACAGTTCAGTAGTATTAAGTATAGTCACATTGCTGTACAATCGATCTCCAGAAGTTTTTCATATTCCAGAAGTGAAACTCTGTACCTACTAAAACAACATCTCCTGTCCTCCTGTCCCCCAGCCCCTGGCAGCGACCCTTCTAATCCTTGTATCTATATGAGTATGACTACTCTAGGGACCTCATATAAGTGCTACCCTACAGTATTTGCCTTTTATGACAGGCTCATTTCACTGAGCATAATGTCCTCAAGGTTCATCCATGTTGTAGCCTGTGTCAGAATTTCCTTCCTTTTGAAGGCTGAATAATATTCCATTGTATGCATGAATCACATTTTCCTTATCCATTCATTAACAGACATCTGGGTTATTTCTACCTTTTGGCTATTGTGAATAATGTTGCTATGAATGTGGGTGTACAAATACCTTGAGATCTGCTTTCATTTCTTTTGTATATATACCCAGCAGTGGAAATGCTGGATCATATGGTAGTTCTATTTTAAATTTTTTGAGGAACCACTATACTGTTTCCATAGCAGCTGTGCCATTTTATGTTCTCACCAACAGTGCATAAGGATTTCAATTTCTCTACACTCTTGCCAATACTTGTTCTTTTCTTTTCTTTCTTTCTTTTTTTTTTTTTTGATAGATGTCATCATAATGAGTGTGTGGTGATAGAGCAAATTTTCTAAAAGTGGATTTCTTAGCTAGCAAGAAAATTATGAGGAATTAAAAATACAAAATTGGTGAGTACTATTTAAAATGATGGCAAAGCTAACCAGAGAAGAATCATATTATAAGCAAAAAGTGAAAGCCTTTTCTTATTTATCAATACAAACGATTAAGAAATAAGAATTTCTGGTCACTATATTCTGAATATAAATATGCATATTTCATTTTATTTGTTCATAAGATTTTTGAATGATTGGTTTTAACAATTACCAGGTACGGGAAGGTCTCCTCAGGAAGTCATTCAGGAGCAGGACAAGACAGTGACAAATCAGACAGATTCTCAATGAGTTTATATTAGATTACACAGCAATGAAGAGATGGGGTACATAAAACTGAAGGAAAACACATGTACCCAATTATGGTAACTTGAGGATAAAATTTAAAACCCATGTATGCTTAATTTTAGAAACTGCTATGGTAATAGAGAGGAAAGAGATGGATGCAAAGAAACATTGCCAACTGATTTAACAAAAGTGCAAAGGCAGTTGTGCAGAGAAAAGATATTGTTTTCACCAAATATTGCTCAAAAAAATGACACCTATATACAAAAAAAAGAACTAACGTATACCTCATGTTATAGAAAATTGGACTCAAAATAGATCATAGATCTAAATATAAAATGTAAAAGCATAAAGCTTCTAGAAGAAGATACAGGAGTTAATCTTGGTAACCTGAGTTAGGCAAATAGTTTTAAAATCCTGTAACAAAAGTATAAACCATAAAGGAAAAACACTAATAAGCTGGACTTCATGAATATTAAAAACTTTTCCTCTATGAAAGACGCTGCTAAGAGAAAAAAAAAGTCACTGCCTCAGAGAAAGTACTTGACATATATCTGAGAAAGGTCTCATATCAAAAACACATTAAAATTCTTAAAACAGACTGAGGAGCTTCAAGATGGCGGAAGAGTAAAGACGTGGAGATCACCTTCCTCCCCACAAATACATCAGAAATACATCAACATGTGGAACAACGCCTACAAGACACCTACTGAACGCTGGCAGAAGACTTCAGACCTCCCCAAAGGCAAGAAACTCCCCAAGTACCTGGGTAGGGCAAAAGAGAAAAGAAAAAACAAAGACAAAAGAATAGGGACGAGACCCACACCAGTGGGAGGGAGCCGTGAAGGAGGAAAGGTTTCCACACACTAGAAGCTCCTTTGTGGGCAGAGACTGCGGGTGGCGGAGCGGGGAAGCTTCCGAGCCACAGAGGAGAGCGTAGCCACAGGGGTGCAGAGGGCAAAGCGGAGAGATTCCCGCACAGAGGATCGGTACCGACCAGCACTCACCAGCCCGAGAGGCTTGTCTGCTCACCGGCCGGGGCGGGCGGGGCTGGGAGCTGAGCCTCGGGCTTCGGAGGTTGGATCGCAGGGAGAGGACTGGGGTTGGCGGCGCGAACACAGCCTGAAGGGGCTAGTGCGCCACGGCTGGCCGGGAGGGAGTCTGGGAAAAAGTCTGGAGCTGCCGAAGAGGCAAGAGACGTTTTCTTGCCTCTTTGTTTCCTGGTGCGCGAGGAGAGGGGATTCAGAGCGCCACCTAAAGGAACTCCAGAGACGGTGCAAGCCACGGCTATCAGCGCGGACCCCAGAGATGGGCATGAGAAGCTAAGAAAGCGGCTGCCGCCACCAAGGAGCCTGTATGCAAGCAGAGGTCACTATCCACACCTCCCCTCCCGGGAGCCTGTGCACCCCGCCACTGCCAGGGTCCCATGATCCAGGGACAACTTCCCTGGGAGAACCCAAGGCGCACCTCAGGCTGGTGCAGCGTCACGCTGGGCTTTGCCGCTGCCGCAGGCTCGCCCTGCAACCGTACCCCTCCCTCCCCTCCGGCCTGAGTGAGCCAGAGACCCTGAACCAGCTGCTCCTTTAACCCCATCCTGTCTGAGCGAAAAACAGACGCCCTCAGGTGACCTACACGCAGAGGCGGGTCCAAATCCAAAGCTGAACCCCAGGTGCTGTGCAAACAAAGAACAGAAAGAGAAATCTCTCCCAGCAGCCTCAGGAGCAGCGGATTAAATCTCCACCATCAACCTGATGTACCCTGCATCTGTGTAATAACTGAACAGACAACGAATCATCCCAAATTGAGGAAGTGGACTTTGGGAGCAACTATATATATATATATATATATATATATATATATATATATATATATATATATATATATATGTATTTTTTTTCCCCTTTTACTCTTTTTGTTAGTGTGTATGCATATGCTTCTGTGTGTGATTTTGTCTGTATAGCTTTGCTCTTACCATTTTTCCTAGGGTCCTGTCTGTCCGGTTTTGTTTTGTTTTGTTTTTTAGTAGAGTTTTCAGCGCTTGTCATCATTGGTGGATTTGTTTTTTGGTTTGGTTGTTCTCTTCTTTCTTTTTTCATTTTTTTTTAATTACTTAAAAAAATTATTTTAATGATTATTTTTTGTTTTAATAACTATTTTATTTTCTTCTTTCTTTCTTCTTTTCCTCCTTTCTTCCTTTCTTTCTCCCTTTTATTCTGAGCCATATGGATGACAGGCTCTTGATGCTCCAGCCAGGCATCAGGGCTGTGCTTCTGAGGTGGGAGAGCCAAGGTCAGGAAATTGGTCCACCAGAGACCTCCCAGCTCCATGTAATATCAAATGGCGAAAATCTCCCAGAGATCTCCATCTCAACGCCAAGACGCAGCTCCACTCAACAAACAACAAGCTACAGTGCTGGACACCCTATGCCAAACAACTAGCAAGACAGGAACACAACACCACCCATTAGCAGAGAGACTGCCTAAAACCATAATAAGGTCACCGACACCCCAAGACACACAATCAGACGTGGCATGCCCACCAGAAAGACAAGATCCATCCTCATCCACCAGAACACAGGCACTAGTCCCCTCCACCAGGAAGCCTACACAACTCACTGAACCAACCTTAGCCACTGGGGACAGATACCAAAAATGATGGCAACTACGAACCTGCAGCCTGCGAAAAGGAGACCCCAAACACAGTAAGTTAAGCAAAATGAGAAGACAGAGAAACACACAGCAGATGAAGGAGCAAGGTAAAAACCCATGAGGCCTAACAAATGAAGAGGAAATAGGGAGTCTACCTGAAAAAGAATTCAGAATAATGATAGTAAAGATCATCAAAAACCCTGGAAATAGAATGGAGAAAATACAAGAAACATTTAACAAGGACCTAGAAGAACTAAAGAGCAAACAAACAATCATAAACAACACAATAAATGAAATTAAAAATTCTCTAGAAGGGATCTACAGAAGAATAACTGAGGCAGAAGAACGGATAAGTGACCTGGAAGATAAAATAGTGGAAATAACTACCACAGAGCAGAATAAAGAAAAAACAATGAAAAGAATTGAGGACAGTCTCAGAGACTTCTAGGACAACATTAAATGTGCCAACATTCAAATTATAGGGGTCCCAGAAGAAGAAGAGGAAGAGAAAGTGACTGAGAAAATATTTGAACAGATTATAGCTGAAAACTTCCCTAATATGGGAAAGGAAGTAGTTAATCAAGTCCAGGAAGCACAGAGAGTCCCATACAGGGTACATCCAAGGGGAAACATGCCAAGACACATATTAATCAAACTATCAAAAATTAAATACAAAGAAAAAATATTAAAAGCAGCAAGGGAAAAACAACAAATAACATATAAAGGAATCCCCATAAGGTTAACAGCTGATCTTTCAGAAGAAACTCTGCAAGCCAGAAGGGAGAGGCAGGACATATTTAAAGTAATGAAAGGGAAAAACCAACAACCAAGATTACTCTATCCAGCAAGGATCTCATTCGGATTTGATGGAGAAATTGAAACCTTTAAGACAAGCAAAAGCTAAGAGAATTCAGCACAACCAAACCAGCTTTATGACAAATGCTAAAGGAACTTCTCTAGGCAGGAAACACAAGAGAAGGAAAAGACCTACAAGAACAAACCCAAAACAATTAAGAAAATGGTAATAGGAACATACATATCAATAATTACCTTAAATGTAAATGGATTAAATGCTCCAACCAAAAGACAGCCTGGCTGAATGGATACAAAAACAAGACCCATATATATGCTGTCTACAGAAGACCCACTTCAGAACAAGGGACACATACAGACTGAAAGTGAGGGGATGGAAGAAGATATTTCACACAAATGGAAATCAAAAGAAAGCTGGAGTAGCAGTACTCATATCAGACAAAATAGACTTTAAAACAAAGACTATTACAAGAGACAAAGAAGGACACTACATAAAGATCAAGGGATCAATCCAAGAAGAAGATATAACAATTGTAAATATTTATGCACCCAACATAGGAGCACCTCAATACATAAGGCAAATACTAACAGCCATAAAAGGAGAAATTGACAGTAACACAATCACAGTAGGGGACTTTAACACCCCACTTTCACCAGTTGGACAGATCATCCAAAATGAAAATAAATAAGGAAACACAAGCTTTAAATGATACATTAAACAAGATGGACTTAATTGATATTTATAGGACATTCCATCCAAAAACAACACTTTCTTGTCAAGTGCTCATGAAACATTCTCCAGGACAGATCATATCGTGGGTCATAAATCAAGCCTTGGTAAATTTAAGAAAATTTAAATCATATCAAGTATCCTTTCTGACCACAATGCTATGAGACTAGATATCAATTACAGGAAGAAAATCTGTAAAAAATACAAACACATGGAGGCTAAACAATACACTACTTAATAACCAAGAGATCACTGAAGAAATCAAAGAGGAAATCAAAAAATACCTAGAAACAAATGACAATGAAAACACGATGACCCAAAACTTATGGGATGCAGCAAAAGCAGTTCTAAGAGGGAAGTTTAGAGCAATACAATCCTACCTTAAGAAACAAGAAACGTCTCAAATAAACAACCTAACTGTACACCTAAAGCAATTAGAGAAAGAAGAACAAGAAACCCCCAAAGTTAGCAGAAGGAAAGAAATCATAAACATCAGATCAGAAATAAATGAAAAAGAAATGAAGGAAATGATAGCAAAGATCAATAAAACTAAAAGCTGGTTCTTTGAGAAGACAAACAAAATTGATAAACCATTAGCCAGGCTCATCAAGAAAAAAAGGGACAAGACTCATCTCAATAGAATTAGAAATGAAAAAGGGGAAGTAACAACTGGCACTGCAGAAATACAAAGGATCATGAGAGATTACTACAAGCAACTCTATGCCAATAAAATGGACAACCTGGAAGATATGGACAAATTCTTAGAGAAGCACAACCTTCTGAGACTGAGCCAGGAAGAAATAAAAAATATGAACAGGCCAATCACAAGCACTGAAATTGAAACTGTGATTAAAAATCTTCCAACAAACAAAAGCCCAGGACAAGATGGCTTCACAGGCGAATTCTATCAAACGTTTAGAGAAGAGCTAACACCTATCCTTCTCAAACTCTTTCAAAATATAGCAGAGGGAGGAACACTCCCAAACTCATTCTATTAGGCCACCATCACCCTGATACCAAAACCAGACAAAGATGTCACAAAAAAAGAAAACTAGAGACCAATATCTCTGATGAACATAGATGCAAAAATCCTCAACAAAATACTAGCACAGACAGAATCCAACAGCACATTAAAAGGATCATACACAATGATCAAGTGGGGTTTGTCCCAGGGATGCAAGGATTCTTCAATATATGCAAATCAATCAATATGATACACCATATCAACAAATTGAAGGAGAAAAACCATATGATCATCTCGGTAGATGCAGAGAAAGCTTTCGACAAAATTCAACACCCACTTATGATAAAAACCCTCCAGAAAGTAGGCACAGAGGGAACTTACCTCAACATAATAAAGGCCATATATGACAAACCCACAGCCAACATCATCCTCAATGGTGAAAAACTGAAACCATTTCCACTAAGATCAGGAACAAGACAAGGTTGCCCACTCTCACCACTATTATTCAACACAGTTTTGGAAGATTTAGCCACAGCAGTCAGAGAAGAAAAGGAATCCAAATCGGAAAAGAAGAAGTAAAGCTGTCACTGTTTGCAGATGACATGATACTATACATAGAGAATCCTAAGGATGCTACCAGAAAACTACTAGAGCTAATCAATGAATTTGGTAAAGTAGCAGGATACAAAATTAATGCACAGAAATCCCTTGCATTCCTATACACTAATAATGAAAAATCTGAAACTGAAATTAAGTAAATGCCCCCATCTACCACTGCAACAAAAAGAATAAAATACCTAGGAATAAACCTACCTAAGGAGACAAAAGACCTGTATGCAGAAAATTATAAGGCACTGATGAAAGAAATTAAAGGTGATACAAATAGATGGAGAGATATATCATGTTCTTGGATTGGAAGAACCAACATTGTAAAAATGACTATACTACCCAAAGCAATCTACAGATTCAATGCAATCCCTACCAAACTACCACTGGCATTTTTCACAGAAGTAGAACAAAAAAAATTGCACAATTTGTATGGGAACACAAAAGACCCCGAATAGCCAAAGCAATCTTGAGAGAGAGAAAAGGAGCTGGAGGAATCAGGATCCCGGACTTCAGACTATACTACAAAGCTACAGTAATCAAGACAGTATGGTACTGGCACAAAAACAGAAATACAGATCAATGGAACAGGATAGAAAGCCCAGAGATAAACCCACACACATATGGTTACCTTATCTTTGATAAAGGAGGCAAGAATATACAGTGGAAAAAAGACAGCCTCTTCAATAAGTGATGCTGGGAAAACTGGACAGCTACATGTAAAACAATGAAATTAGAACAGTCCCTAACACCATACACAAAAATAAACTCAAAATGGATCAAAGACCTACATGTAAGGCCAGACACTATCAAACTCTTAGAGGAAAACATAGGCAGAACACTCTATGACATAAATCACAGCAAGATACTTTGTGACCCACCTCCTAGAGAAATGGAAATAAAAACAAAAATAAACAAATGGGACCTCATGAAACTTAAAAGCTTTTGCACAGCAAAGAAATCCATAAACAAGACAAAAAGACAACTCTCAGAATAGGAGAAAATATTTGCAAATGAAGCAACAGACAAAGGAGTAATCTCCCAAATTTACAAGCAGCTCATGCAGCTCAATATCAAAAAAACAAACAATCCAATCCAAAAATGGGCAGAAGGCCTAAACAGACATTTCTCTAAAGAAGATTAACGGATTGCCAACAAACACATGAAAGAATGCTCAAAATCATTAATCATTACGGAAATGCAAATCAAAATTACAATGTGATATCATCTCACACTGGTCAGAATGGCCATCATCAAAAAATCTACAAACAATAAATGCTGGAGAGGGTGTAGAGAAAAGGGAATCCTCATACACTGTTGGTGGGAATGAAAATTGATACAGCCACTATGGAGAACAGTATGGAGGTTCTTTAAAAAACTAAAAATAGAATTACCATACGACCCAGCAAGCCCACTACTGGGCATTTACCCTGAGAAAACCATAATTCAAAAAGAGTCATGTACCACAATGTTCATTGCAGCTCTATTTACAATAGCCAGGACATGGAAGCAACCTGTGTCCATTGACAGATGAATGGATAAAGAAGATGTGGCACACACATACAATGGAATATTACTCAGCCATAAAAAGAAATGAAATTGAGTTATTTGTAGTGAGGTGGATGGACCTAGAGTCTGTCATACAGAGTATGAAGTAAGTCAGAAAGAGAAAAACAAATACCGTATGCTAACACATATATATGGAATCTAAAAAAAAAAAAAAAAAGGTCATGAAGAACCTAGGGGCAAGATGGGAATAAAGAAGCAGACCTAGTAGAGAATGGACTTGAGGACACGGGGAGTGGAAAGGGTAAGCTGGGACAAAGTGAGAGAGTGGTAGTGTATATATGGACATATATACACTACCAAATGTAAAATAGATAGCTAGTGGGAAGCAGCTGTATAGCACAGGGAGATCAGCTCGGGACTTTGTGACCACCTAGAGGGGTGGGATAGGGAGGGTGGGAGGGAGGGAGATGCAAGAGGGAAGAGATATGGGGATATATGTATATGTATAACTGATTCACTTTGTTATAAAGCAGAAACTAACATACCATTGTAAAGCAATTATACTCCAATAAAAATGTTTAAAAAAAAAGCATATATACTATGCAATTACATTTATGTGAATAAAGGATAGTCAAAGTTAATCTATGGTGACAGAATTCAGAATGATGGTTACCTCTGGGGGAATGGGGCATTGGTGTTAGGAATAAGGAATTTCTAGGGTGATGGACATGTTTTATACCTTAATCTACATATATACATATATGTATAAACATTTATTGAAAAATTAATAAAAAGGAGAGAAACAAAAAAAATTCTTAAAACAATATCCAAGGGAAAAGGGGCAAATATTTCAAAAGACACTTCATCAAAGAAAATACAAAGAAGGCAAATAAGCACTGATAATCAACATCATTAGGAATCAAATGCAAACTGAAACCATGAAATCCCACTGAACTCCTATGTGAATGACGTAAGCACAACCGACAGTAACAAGTGCTCACAAAGACGTGGGGCAACGGTAACTCTCCAACAGTGTGGTGGGAATATAAAATGTGTAGACACTTTGGAGAACAGTTCAACGGTTTTCTTTAGAAGTTGAATATATACGTACCATATCATCCAGGTATCTCATTTCCAGGTGTTTATTTACCCAAGAGAAATGAAACCTTACATTCGCACAGAAATCTACACGTGAATGTTCACAGCCCCTCTATTCATAATTGCCAAGAAGAGTAAATGTGGTATTCATTTAAGGCTCATTCATCACTGTGGTTTTGATTTGCATTTCCCCAACAAGTAATGATGTTGAGTATCTTTTCATGTGTTTACTGGCCATTTATATATACATATATTGTTTGGAGAAATAGCTATTCAGATTCTTTGCCCATTTTTTAATCAGGTTATTTGCCTTGATATTGTTGAATTATAAGCGTTCTTTATATATTCTGAATACAAGTCCATTATCAGATACGTTTGCAATTTCCCCCCCATTTTATAGGTTTTCCTTTCATTTTCTTGATGGTGTACTTTGAGGCACAAAATTTTTTAAAATTTGGTAAAGTCCAACTCATCTATTTTTTTCTTTTATTTCCCATGCTTTTGGTGTCATAATCAAGAAAGCATTGCTTAACCAAAGGTCACAAAGATTTGTTCATATGTTTTCTTGTAAGGATGTTATAGCTAAGATAATTTATGTTCTGGACAAATAAAGCAACGTATATTTATGGGAATGCAGGGGTTAGTATGCACACAGCCGTTTCCTAGTTCTGTCTGTTGAGAAGGCCAAAAAGCAAAGGGTGCACAGAAGCAATGAATACATACAGTATACACATCGTGATTTCTAAATACCAATAAAAGGAACTAAGGCTCCTTAAAGAGAGGTTGATTTTACCACCAGGGGAGGGAAAACCACCAGAGGAACGTGGATCACATTTTGGTGCCAGAAAGTAAACAGATGCTCATAAAAGCATGAGGGCACATCAAAGGGCACAGGAGTCCACCTGAAAGAGCTGGCAATGGCCAAAGCTGAAGAATTGTGAGCAAGAAAATAAATAACAATGATATAATAGAATTATAAGCCATAGAGTAAAATAAGTCCATGCTGGTAAAAATTAATAGAACAAAAAATAATTGGAAGAGAAGGGACAGATATTCCTTAATGAAAAATTCCAATTAAATGTAGAAGGAATGGGGAAAAGAGAAAATGACCATTAGAACTCCACAGATCCTGTTGCAGTTCAAGATCCACTAATGAATGTCAAAATTAGTGGTTAAATGCTTAAGGAGAAACAGGCTATTGGCATAATCTGAATGTATCTCCCCTGAGATATGTATTGATTTAAAGGGGGAAATAGTAAGCTTGTAGTGGAGAAATATAGAGACGCCATCTTACTCAACTGGTCCAGGTTACATCATCTGCCCTACTGTAACCCTGATACACTCCACGTCTATTCTGAGAAATTCTTAAAAAAAACCTCAACTGAGTCATGAGTAAACATCAGACTAATGCAAAATAAAGAACATTCTACAAAATAACTAATCCATAGTCTTTACAAATGTCAAGGTCACATAAGACAATGAAAGACGGAAAAACTGCCATGGACTGGAGAAGATTAAGGAGATACAACAACAGAAGGGCATGTTGGTTTCTGAGCTGATTCTGGAAAAGAAAAACAGCAGAATGGAAAACCTGGTGAAATCTGAATAAAGAATATAGTTTAGAAAACAGTACTGTGCTAATGCTAATGTCTGGTTTTGGTAATTGCACTGTGGTTATATATAATGCTAACATTTGGGGAAGCTGGGTAAAGGATATATGGGAACTCTCTTTACTATTTCTCCAACTTTTCTGAAAGTGTTTTCAAAATAAAAACTTAAAACAAGGAAAACTTGCTAAATGGTCATTTTGCTTGCTAAAAATAGAAATAAGTGAAATTGCAAATGAATAATAATATGCATTTTTACATCTTCAGAACTAAACTTCAAAGCTAATTAAACAAGATACCTCAAGTTTCCTCATAATTTGAAAAACCTGTGATGCTATTCCTCACTAAATGCCTTTGTTGGAGACGGCCACCTGTGATGTAGCATCAGCAGTAGGACCTGTCACCACCTACCTTGTTTCTTCGTATAAAACTGCATTTTAGTTGGGGTCAAGATATGTCTGGGGAAGGTGTCTAAATTTTTAAAATATATAAATTATATTGAATTAATCAGATGATAAAAGGTCTATATAAAAATAAAAGCCACATCAATTACCTGATAAAATCATACTGCCCCTACTATAACTTTCCACAATCAGTTTTTTTCCCTTAAAGTTTTGATAAATGAAGTTGTCAGGGGGGATAAGATCACCATTTTGCCTGCTGATGAGGTAACCATACTGTACATGCCTGTATAACCTGTGGCAGCGAGGCAAGCAGCCTAAAAGACAGTTTCAACGTGGCTCTGAATTACACAGGCTAATTACACTTAGCGAGGCCACCCAAGAAAGAAAAGGATAGAGTTTTTTCTTTTCTGGAAGAAAAAATTAAACATCACTTTAAAACTTCTCTTTGGGGCTTCCCTGGTGGTGCAGTGGTTGAGAATCTGCCTGCCAATGCATGGGACACGGGTTCGTGCCCCGGTCCGGGAAGATCCCACGTGCCGCGGAGCGGCTGGGCCCGTGAGCCGTGGCCGCTGAGCCTGCGCGTCCGGAGCCTGTGCTCCGCAACGGGAGAGGCCACAACAGTGAGAGGCCCCCGTACCACAAAAAAAAAAAAAAAAACTTCTCTTTAAGATTATGTAGTTAGGGGATGAGACTGAGTGCTCTTAAGGCTTGAGATCCATCAAAAATGACTAACTAAACGGATTTACATGAATTTGAGATATTTTCAGTGAATTCTATTAGGTATTACTAACAAGAGCCGTACTTTACTTGTGTACTCTGACTTTTTTTTTTTTGTGGTATGCGGGCCTCTCACTGTTGTGGCCTCTCCCGTTGCGGAGCACAGGCTCCGGACGCGCAGGCCTAGCGGCCATGGCTCACGGGCTTAGCTGCTCCACGGCATGTGGGATCCTCCCGGACCAGGGCACGAACCCGTGTCTCCTGCATCGGCAGGCGGATTCTCAACCACTGCGCCACCAGGGAAGCCCTGTACTCTGACTTTATTTTAAATGTTGTGAATGCCATTAAGGACTTCACAGAACATTAAAATATACACTAGAAAGGACATTATTTCAAGATCATATTTGTTTTAAAAATATAGTACGCAACAAAGAATACAAATAATTCAAATAATAAGTTTCTCCTCTGAAAAAAAAGTTTTATATAGACGTTTTCTAGCCCTAACTTTGGATATGTGCTCAGACTGACATGCTAATATATGTATCACACACATAAAACATATACACACATATATAGTTATGAGACTCATTACTCTCAATAACAACTTCAAATAAATGCAAAATACATTCCAGTCCTCTCCTACTACTTTCTTAGTATTAGAACAGCAATAAAAAAAAAAGCCCAATACCTTTATTTCTACAGAAAATCTCAATGATAACTTTCAAAGTTCTTTCCTATGTATTATTTCATTTGAACCTCATATTCAAGGGAAAGGCTAAGCATTGTTAGTCATTTGCAGCTGAGAATACAGATGCAGACGGTTGAGAGACTTGCTTAAAGTCACACATCTCAATCGCAATAAAGTCAGGACACTAAAACCTAGTTCATTTGACTCCATCCGTCCACCCATCCATCCAATCTCCAAATTCTGTACCAGGCAGTAGAAGTACAATGGTGGAAACAGTTATCCTAGTGGTTTTTTTTTTTTTTTTTAATTATATTATACCATGCTACTTCCTAGTACACGTTTTCAGATTATCTGACGTCTTAAAACTCAATATTAAGGCTTCCATGATAAGAATTTCATTAACCCATAGATGCTGATTTCTTTTTTGGGGGGCTATACTATTTTATTAACATTTAAATTTCACCAAGAGTTCAAGTATATGCTAGCCATTTGTTCAGATTTTTGAAATAAAGACAAAATGGGCAAACAGCTTTAAGGGTGCAATGTATTTAACACCGCACAATATATTCACCGACTAGAGAGTCTAAGGGGGGGTAAAACTATACACTTAGGAGGACCAAGTATAGGAACAAACCCTGGAACTGGAGGAAAAACCTGCCATTCAGGACTGAACAGAGGTCCTTGGTTGCTGACAGAATCTCCCCTTGACTTCAGACTTGAGACAAACCGAGGGAGTCTGTCAGTATACAGAGACCACTGCCTTCAGGACAAACAAACAGTAACAGGATGGACTGGCCAGAGCCCATTCAGATTGTGGGGACCGGCCTGAAGCGAGCAGGGTTGGCTGGAGGCTGGAAATGACGCAGCGAAGGCCAGCATCGGCCGATGACAGCAGCCACTTTCTAAAAGTCGCTGATTTCTCCACAAGTTCCTAATGCTTTTCCCAAACAGGGAGATTTTTTTTTTTTTAAAGCTCCTGGACATGTAGGATTATATAATTGGAAAACTCTTGAAGACAAACAGGCATGGATTTCAAGCAGCAAGTTAACCTCTTGAAGGTTCTTTTTTTAAAATCATTAAATTGGGAATAACACCTACCAAAGAATTTTGCTTTGAAGATTTAATGGCCTAATGAAAAGTTCAGCACAGACACTATTACTACCCTTCCTCTTTCTTTCTTTGCAATTAAAAAGGCAAAACGTGCAAAATAATAGAGTTCTTTAGTTCCCCATACTAACCATCTAAAATAGGAAGCCATACATATTACAGTTTGGAGGACCGTGGGAAGGAAATGGCAGAAAGTGGACCAGAGAGACACATGGGGCAAATATTTCCTTAAGCCTGCTCCACAATGGTAAGTAGATAAAGGAAGTTTTTAGACATATACTGAAGACATGTTAGAGAGAACATATTTATTCTTCAGGAGATTAAATTTTAAAATATTTAAGAATGTTAATTAGAAAGTTTTGAAAAAACCTATATCAGTATATTACTCAATAAAAGAGAAATGGTGATGAGTTCAGAGCCAGCTTAACTCACCAGTAAACAGCACATTTACTGGCACACAAACACAAATGAGACCATCCTGGAGAGCGACTGTATTACTGAAAAATAGGTGATTGATGGAAAAATGGTGCTTTGACATTATTCACCCACTGACTGCAAAGAATGTAAGATAGTCCTAAACTTAGGAATTCCAACAGGCGTGAGGGTGAGAGAGCATGGAGAGAGAGGCCAATTAGCAAAATACCTAATCTGCTGTGCCATGGTGGACAGAAGGCACCAGACCATGTGGACAGGACTCTGAAAGAAAAAGACATTTAGCAGCAGTTGAGAAAAATAGTAAATTAACCCATGGATGATGTCTGAGGTTAAAGAATCAAATTGTTGAACTGTGAATTATTTTAAGAAGTCTTGTGTTAAGTGGTGAGGTATCAGGAGACTGGAAAACAAGGACTCCAGTCTGAAGGTTAAAAAGAAAGAGGGGAGAGGCTGAAAATTATAGAGCTGTAAGTCTAACATCTATATTAGGAAATAAATTTGAGATGATACTTATGGATGAGCTTAATAATACATTTGGAGAAGTACAATTTAATAGGAGTGAGTCAGCATGGATTTACCAAAGGCAATCATGTCAGGAAAAATTTCGTTCCTTTTTAAGTTGAAGTAATAATTGGTTTATGTAAGGGAGAACCAGTGAGAAACTGTCAGGATTTTCTGAGATTTTTGGACCTTTTCATAAAATGAATTATTGTACAAGATGTCATGACATGTGTCAGGGCACCCAACTAACAAACGGGGATGAAAGTAATGGGGTTAAAAATAGAGGGCCAAAGAATTTGGGAAAAGACTGCATTCTACAAGGCTCTCTATATATCAGAACACTAATGTTTTTAATTAATGATGGAGAAAACCTTTTATATTACAAAATTTGAATATACCACTAAGTGAGAGGGAATGGTTAAGATACAAAAGGCTATAGCTGTTTTCTCTTAACCGTGATAGATTAAGCAAATGGGCTCAGAGGTGGAATATGAAACTTAATCTGCCTAAGTATAAAGTGATCCACTTGGATAGAATTAAGAAATCAGTTAAATATAGTTTAAATGGTACTGAACTGGTTACCATTAGAAAGAGAAAAGGATTTGGAATTTTGATAAGAGTCAAACTTTCACATTCTTATTCTTATAACTGGGTAAGAGAAATGCTGTGGAATGAAGTTAAATAATACATGTCGTAAAGAATTTAAAAACTGACTATCTTACAAGAGAATAAAAAATTCTAATCTGTGAAGAGGGTTTGATAGATTCATGTGCTATCATCCTGCACAGGCA
Source organism: Kogia breviceps (assembly GCF_026419965.1). NCBI lineage: Eukaryota > Metazoa > Chordata > Mammalia > Artiodactyla > Physeteridae > Kogia > Kogia breviceps. The sequence continues at coordinate 3,768,657 of NC_081324.1, forward strand.
ATAACCTAATGTATATTGTAAATGATTAAGTACTGATATATATAAGAGCTAATGAAAATCATATCAATACAAATATGATAAAAAAATATGACGGTAGAAAAATTAAGGAAAATAGGAAAAATACTATCCCATCACTTAATGCTTAATTTCCCCTAATAAGAGAACACCATTTGATTATTACCTTTGGAAAAGGCAGAAACATTTACTACATTTAAAGTCCCCGCTTCTCAGATGAGAATATGGAACAACGAAGCCAACCTCCTAGTGTCCACGCGGCGCTCATCCTGCGGGAAGGCGGCCCCCCCACGCCTGGGCCCTCCGGGCGCGTCTGTGCAGGTGCAGGGGGAGCATAGCTTCCCTTTGAGCCGTGGAGGCACAACGTGGCGTCTGTCTCTTGGAGGTCGTGAGGAAAAACATCTTCTTCATAGGCACAAGCAGCAGAGCCCTGGCACCCCCCCTCCACTCTCTCCTTGGCCCTCTCCATCTCAATCCTCAGGTCATTTTTAAAGTACTCTGAGATATTACCACCCAAGTCCAATTGAAGGTCACCTATATTGCAAACATAAAGTGTGTGTAATGCTTTCTCAAGGTGTAGTGGATGAACGAACACCAAGCTTATTCATGGATAAGAGAGATGGGAGAAATACAACTGCTAAAACTACGAAGCTCAAGTAAAGATCACTTTGGAGATGAAATGGATTTCACGTAATCGGGAACAAGTGTAATGTACAGTGACAAAAAAGATCCTGGCCACTTGCAATCTGACATCAGTTTTGCGGGACTAACGTGCTTGTATAACCTCATCATATGAGATGTAGAGCGGACCTAAATGAACCTCTTTAGAAGTTTAGGGGTCAAGGGAATCCTGTTCTTTTAAAAAGAGAAGTACCTACAGAGAAGGGTACAACTCAGAGAAGAGCTTGAGGAATTTTCCCCAACTGAACGCAACCGCGCCCCAACATTAGGGGTCAGAAAGAGAACCGGCACGCCCTCTCCTCACCGCGGGGCTGCTGTCCCCAAGCGGAAGCAGACCCTGCCTGCTCTCTACACCACAGATTAGTCTTGGCTGCTTTTATATTTAATAAAGAATGAAATCATACGGAATATACTCCTTTTTGTTTGGCTTAACTTCATCCAAGGATACGATTGTGGGATTTACTCATATTGTCGCTTTAGTTGTAGTTCAATCCTTCTCGTTGCCGTAGAGCATTCCATTAGGTAAATACGCAACCTTTCTATACTCTACTTGATGGACATTCGAGTAGTTCTGGGTTTCGACTATGATGAGTATATCGATTATCAAGTATAAATAATAAAGTCAAGGACTACTTCAAGCAAAAGATTAGACTTGTCACTGCAGGTAAAAGAAACAAAATGCAGCTATATGCTGTTTATAAGGCAGCTAGTATAGCTATACAATATAAAACATAGAATGATGGCAAGAAGTATTACTACAGATGAAAAGGAACATTTCATAATTATAAGAGAATCATATATCTTTTCTTTATCTTAGGTGTGTATGTGTATAAAACAAACCTAAAGTTCCAAGTATCCAGTGATTTATCTTTAAAATATGTAAAGCCAAAATTAACAGAAAAACAGACAAATCCATAATCACAGTGGGCCAACTTTAATAAACCTCTCTTAACATAGGTGATAGAGTTAGCGCCAAAAAAAACCCCAGTAAGAATACAGACAATCTGAACAATACAGTAAAGAAATGAGGTAAGTGACATATAGGAAACACAGAATACAGCACCAAACAACACCGATATTTCTAGTATGTCTCACACATTTACCAAAACTCACCATAATGCTGGGCATAAAGAAAGTATAAACAGATTCTGAAGGATTAAAATAATTCAGACTGTGTTCTGTAAGCACAGTAGATATAAGCTAGAAATCAACTTATATTACTATTTCAGTAGTTAACAAAAAGATAATTAGAAAATCCCGAAATGCCTGGAAACCAAATACTACATTTCTAAATAATCCACTTTTATTTTAAAAAAATAAATGACCACTTGTATCTTGTTTTTCAACAAAGGCGACAACCAAAATTAAAGCTCACGTACGGCCTTTAATTCTCAGGAGTATGAAACGGAACATGATGTCGAAGTCCCCCTCCTAGTTCCCGACGGCTGCTGAGAAAGGAGACGAAGAGCCACCAGCGGAGCCAGCAGAGAGGAACACTGGGCGGTGGCGGCGGCGGCGGTGGCGGCTACGCGCTCCGCCGCGTCACACGCTTTACGCGCCCTGCCGTCCCGGTTATAGGTCACACGGAAACGGTGCTGTGGGCGTCACCACCCCCAGCTTACAGAGGGGACGACCGAGACTCGCACAGTGAAGACAGCGTTTGCAAAGTCATTCAACGGGGGAACGAGGGCCGAAGTTAAAACCCGGCCTGTCGAGAAGGCCGTGCGCACAGAGACACGGGATGCTACGGTGAGGGGGGACCTCAGAGATGGCACGGCCCTCACCGCAGGGCTCCCAGGGGAAGCACAACCGCAGGAACGCCACTTTCTGTTTTCCAACAACAACAAAAATGAGACACAGATATTTCCACATATCATCTCAACTAAAATGTAAAGTGCCCCAAATGACATTATTTACCACCTTTTCCGTTGTGTTGTTTAACGCTTTCCTTCTCATGGGGCCATGAGACGTTTTACCTGCGCGGGAGAGCCCAGTCAGATCCGGACTGAACCTGTTTGCCGGTTCTGGGTAGCTGCAAAGAACTGCTTCACGAGCGTCACTCAATTTTCGGTTACAGATTTCTCGACGCATGAATAGTGTCGGTGGCAGAGAAGGCAGCCGACAGCCACCGTCAGGTCTGGGCCATAAACCTGTCGGAAGATTTCAGGCCACCTCCCGACCTCGCGCGGCACCGTCCATCACGGCTTCACGCACTGTGCCGCCTCATTCCTCTCCCGGCCAGCATGGAAGGAGGAGCAGCGAGAGCCCGCTTCACTATCTCGCTTCGCAGGAGGAAGGCGCGTTCCACACGCTCATGAAGGTGTTACAGTTGACTCGGCATTACAAGATGAAAGAGCCCACGTGAGAACTTTGCCGTTTTAAAGTTTTCTCCAAACTGAGCTAAGTTTATCAAAGCAAATATATTACTGAAGAGCAATCTTGCCTTGCACGGGGAGAATAAGCAAGTGACACCCCACACGTACCACGTGGATTTCGTTTGTCAAATTACTGAGGAATGCTACTGTGATTTATATAGACGAAGGTTCCAAAAGAATCATAAAAATACAAACAGAAAACTAGGACCCTATGCACAAGAGCATCACACACATACACAAGGAAACTAGGATAATTTTTCTAAAAAAGATTTTATACAAATGATATCTCAAAACAGAACTCTCAGTCAGCATCACTAGAGCAGCAATGGCTTAAGCGAAGAGTCTGTCCTTTCCGTGCAGAACAACAAAAGGAATGTGTTTCTTTGGCCTGCAATTAGCTTCCTCCCCCTTTCTTTGCTGTTTACACTTCATTTAGAGCTAGAAACACCTTATTTTAGGAAAATAACCTACTTTTAATGTCTAATTGGTGCAATGGAAGAGAGAGACAGAATGCGTCAATATTACATCTTGAGAAGCTGAAATGGTGAAACTACCTTGAAAATGGTACTTTGCTGACAACCTACCATCAGTTTAGATCATTTTGCTTGGCCATTTCTTGAAGCACCAGCTTTTAGGCAATATTTCTGACATCTGCATTGCCATGCACTCATATTAATAAAGAATCCATAGGTGCTCATGGCCAGAAGATGTTTCAATTTGACTTTATCTGTTTTTGTGAACTAAAGCTGATAAACTGTCTAGTTCAAAACCTTTTCAGTAACAACCTCACCAAAATGCAAAGAATATTGATCCCCGTTCTTCTTTTTCAAAAACAGACGTGGGTAGAACAGAGATTAATAAATCAGAAGTTTTACCATGACTTTAAAGAGTCCATCTGATGAGTACAGACAGAGAAATTTGAGAACACGTCAGCAGAAAACAAATAATAACCTTACATGCAGTGTCAAATGGATTAGGACTATTATTCTACCTCAGATTACTCAACACGTTCGGTTTCTTTCACTGTAGACATCACATGAAGCAATGTCGTTTATATATTGTGCAAAGGCAGCCTTGCATCTGGGGTGGGCTTTCACACAACTTTCAAACACTACTGTCACTTCGCCAGCATCAGCACCAACAGCCACCATCCTTTGCACCGATTGTTCTCGGCACGAGAGTACTGTGCTAACAGATTCACAGCCAAGGTCTTTTTACATTCTCACAATAACCCTTTAAACAGATCCCACCACATGGATTTACATACGAGAAATCTAAGGTGATGAGATGAGCCTGCCTGTAACCCACAAAGCCGGGACGGGGAGGACAGTTTAAATACAGCTCCAATTGCTCCCAAAGCACCTGCTTTAAACATCCCCTGGATCCCCTGGCATCCCCTGGCATTATTTAAATACAGTCCCGTTTGGGCTACAGTTGGAACTTCCGGCAAATGTCCTGCAGGGGAATACCTCTTCCGACAGGTCCCATACTCACCATCCATCACCTGGCTACTCTGCACGGAAGAACTCTGCACCAAGGCCCCCTTGTTCACTACACAAAAGGCTGGGCTCCAGGGGTCAACGTGCTTAACCTTGCAGTTGGTGCTGCGTCTCTGATCCTCCCACAGCATCTGACGGCCAGTCCAACAAGGCCAGAGTGATCTCAGCAGCCTCTGCCATCACCAGCGTTCCCTGAAACCCGTACGATGGTCCCTCCTGATTTTGGGGACACGTGTGGCACTCTGTTGCCCCATCCAGGTTCTCCTGCTCTCCTCAGTCACATTCTTCTCCTTTCTAGGTATTTATGGGAAAACCGTGGTACAAGGGATAGGGCAGGCGTAACATTTTACATCACAAACATTTTTTGAAAAGAATTAAAAACCTTATCAGTTAGCCAAAATACGAAGCTCAAACAACTACTACTGTTTCAGCTCAACCGTGTTTTGAGTATTTGCTACTCATAATTCTGCTGTCCTGCGATGATTATTTCGTCATATTTGCTCTTGATGAAATATAATTGAAAAGACCTGTTTTCATAGTTGAGGGGGAGAAGACCAAGTGTTCTTTTTTATCAGTTTTGAAGCAGATACTATCACACATGCTACTACATTTACATAAATGCTGGTAATGCACAAATAGCCTAGTGACTGTTGTGATGAGTGAAGCATTTTACACAACGGTGTTAGTTTCTTACCAGCGTGCAAGTAGGCAAGGTCAGGGTTTTCGATGTCAGGATGCTGTTCTTTCAAGTGGTTCCGAAATTCCACAGGGACGTTGGTGCCATAGTCACACTTGGGGCAGTTGTACATCTTGACCCCTTCATGTTTGCCCGTGTGTAGAATGTGTTTGCGGATATTTTCAGCACAGTTTGACCTACCAAGTAAGAAAGAAAAGTAAACGGAATTAAGGTCAAATCAATAACATGAGACCACAGATCATGATGGCGGTGACCACTCATGTAGACCTCACAGGTGTCAGGCGCTATGTATGCTGTAAGTGTTGTGCTCTGTAAGAGTTAACATGGACCCTATGAGGTTGGGAGCTTTTGTAACCTTGGTGCTAATTTCTAGCTTGGCTTTTACCCGAGCGATTCATTTCTGTGCAGAACTGGAAAACACAAAGTCCCAAGTTCTGTGATTTTAATATCAAATTATTCTGGTACCACTTGAGGGCAGTGAAGGAGTTTCCTTAATCCTGAGAGCACACCTTGCACCACGGAGCATTGGTACAAAGGCAAGCCCTGTCACCTCCACTGAAATGGGGGCACTAAGGAAAAGAAGATGCCTTGGCTTTTAGACCTGTCAGGTGAGCTGCTTCTAAGCAAGGCCCTACGATAGTGTGACGATAGAAAAGTAGCTGGAAACAGCCCCTCAGCGCACAGTTGGGCAATGTGCAAGGTTCCAGTGAGGCTCCTGTGCTGGTGTAGGTTCTGAAGAGGGACGGACTGGATACATACAACTGAGGGCCTGTGTATTTCCCACCAAACTGTCCCTGAAAATAGGCCCCTCTCCCACTGCTTTCCTGCAGGCGCAGAGATGCGGGGCCTGAGATGACGGGAACCCCAGGCACAGGGGTCTGCTCGTGAGGCAGACGGCCCTCCCGCTCGCAGCCCGCTCGGCACCGCACCGCGACTGTGCCCCCAGACCCCGTCCACACGGGCGGCCGCGCCCCTTCGGGCTCTGTCGTCGTTAGAGCAGTGCTAAAAGGCGGCCAACACAGAGTCAAGCGGGGGGGTGTGTGTGTGCGTGTGCGCGTGTGCGCGTGTGTGTCGGGGGCGAGGTGCTCAACCAGAAAGAAACGAAGGATGAGATGGCCTCAGATTTCCAACAGAGCGAAATGAACTGCCTGAAGAAAATCAAGCACTGTGTTTATCAGTCTTCCCTGCAGGTATTGCTGAAGAACAAAATCCTGTAGGACGATGTCTGAAGATAAGGTTCCATGTCCAGAAAAAGTTAGGACACGGTAGGTATTTAGCAAACGCATCTCACAACGCACCGATTCAGATCATGAGGGCTCCACGACGGAGCTTTCCGTGGCTCCGCAGGGCCGAGACACTTCTAAGTGGAATTATGCTTCCGTGTAATACATAACTGCACCCAGGAACGCACCCTGGGAGCACTGGTGAAGAATACAAAAATGGTTATAACCCCAAATTTTAGAGTAGCTACGTAGAGGCAGCAAACAACTTCAGAAACCCAAAGGCTTGGTAGACACGTTAGCTGTTCACTCAGGACCAGAGGAGGGTGGGGCAGCGTCACCCAAGCAGGCAGAGCTCACGACCGTGGCACTGGGAACAGTGCCCCACAGGGACGGCCTTTCCTTCCCGCACGTGGGTGAGCTGACCCACAAACACCTTCCTCCCAAAGGGCAGCCTACACTATGTTGACAGTCCTACAGCTGGACCTGAGACACTCCTTCGGCAAAGTTTCTGCTACTTCACCCCCATCTCCAGGCAGGGCCTGACATCAAATGTACACATGGGCTCTATATGGGTGGGGAGATGAAATCAGATCTCTCTCAGCCTAGACTACAAAGAAACACACCAGGAGGCTAATGCCCCATGCAGCAGTGCCCATTTCTTTTTTTTCCAAACATACTTTAATGATTTACATATTAATGTTTACATGTTTTTCAAAAAACTTAACACCAAAGAAGATGGAGGAGGAGGAGGAGGAGGAGGAGGAGAACGGGCGCAGCAGATGTTCTCCGCTGTGTGCACTTGGCCTCTGGCAAGGGCTCTGTCAAGCTCCGTGTTAAGTCTCTCTTAGAACTTAGACTAAATCTGTGCAAGACAGTCAGTGAACATGTGCACGTACAACTTCTCTATTTCTTGTCACTACTGAATTATCAAATTTGCTTTTTATATAAATTCCCTACTGTTAATTAATAAGCACTATAATAGGGTGATGACGGGTAAGAACCTCACGTGTTCTGTGTGTCTGCCACTGGCCTGGCTACTTTGACGCTGTTCCCAGGACCCCGTGGCAGAGACTGTTGAGGGACCATCCCGGAGATGAGTATCAAGGGCTACAGGGCCAGAAAGTGATTAAGACAGAATCTGAATGTCCATTTTCTGTGCTCAAGGGCAGGGCAGTTCAGGCACACCACAGCCCTCCTTCCTTACAGTATTTACATATCAAAGGTACTGGCACATTCTAAGCAAAGGGTGGGGTTCTAGAGTCTCTTAAATGTATAAATCTTCTTGGAATAAATAACAGTTCTGCATCAAGTTGACAGAAGTAACACGGAAAACCATCTGAAGGCATATGAGACAAATGTCCACTGTGACAAGGACAAATGTCCACTGTGCTAGTGCAAAGGAAGAGGACCAGTTGGGGAGCTCACTGGGCGAGCTGTTCCAAGTCACTCTCTGAGTCAATGGATCTCCCGACGGTTTTCCAGGGCATCACAGACGCCGGCTAAATTCACCACTGTTTACGGACATGGGGGAGTGAAAACAAAACCCACTACTGTGCTTAATTATTACTGTCTCTTAGGACTGCCGAGTCTTTGGTGCCACCTATGTTATTTCCGTATGGAAAAAGCTAGGCATAAAGAGTCAAAGACAATCACTGATACAAGCAACAAATCCGAACCCTCGGTGAAGGAAGAGAGAGATGACTTTGAAAACTGAATATTTTGTTTTTGAGAAGTGTGTATAAAAGTGGATAAAAATAAAGCAGTATCTCTTAGTACGTCAAAAGCACATGGAATCTAATAATCAGGGGACTGTTACTGAAGCAAGTGAAAGTGGGGAGGGAGGGTTAAAAAGATGAGAGCCTTCTTTTTATTTAAAAATATAGACTGAAACCAAGAAAGAAGTGGTGTGGAACTTGGTATTTCAGGTTAAGGATCATTTCATATGTATATTTTATACCTATCTATTTTTATTTATGATATATATACTATTTATATCTTTTATTTTATGTAAAGAATACATCTGTGTGTATACATATATAATTCTGTTTTATACACACATGTAAGAAACATTAAATATATGCAAACAAGAAGAAAAAATAGTCAATGTCTGTCTGCAACAGAAAAGATACATTTCATATATTTCGCTGGTAATAGCGTATTTGTGTACTATCATAATTTGTCCTGCATCTAATGTCATGCAGCATAAAATTTTTTAAAATACTGAGACCAAAAGGAACCTTTCACACCTACAAAATCAAACTATTTCAATCCAAGCCTAGAAAGCAAAAGCTATAACATATTATATCAACATCATCTAAAGCAGAACACCCATGAAGGAGGGGCAGACTGCAGTCCCTACACTTGGGCCTGTGCTAAAACAGGTAGCTGACTAGGAGCACTGTTGTAAGACTCAGTGAACAATAAGTGGATTGGATAACTTCAGCCAAGGAATTCTGAATGACATGGAGCCCCCAAATGATATTCCTCCCCCAAACAGAACTTCCAAGTAGTGATTAGAATGGTAAGTTGAAGAGGGACAAATGAAGAGCCGGTCAGGCAGAAGTAAGGATGTCCTGGGGGCGTCCCTGGCGGCCCCGTGGTTAGGACTGCGCGCTTCCACCGCAGGGGGCCGGGTTCGACCCCTGGCCGGGGAGCTCAGATCCCGCATGCCGTGTGGCGAGGCCAAAAAACAGTAAAATAAAGTAGAAAAGGATGTTCTAAGACGTTATTTCAAATACGGTCTGACCTAGATTGCCAGGAATTTAACAGCAGTTAAACCAAGCGGGCATACAATCATTTGGAGTGGGTGACTGAATATGTCTTCAGTTGGACATTGATTTCTAAGGTACAGAGTCAGTCCCGTGTTCATAGATTGGAAGACTTCAGATTATTAAGATGGCAATACTCCCCCAATTGATGTACAGATTCAGTGCAATCCTATCAAAATCTCAGCTGGATTTCTTACAGAAATTGAAATGCTGATCCTAAAATTCACAAGGAAACGCATGGGACCTACAAGACTCAATACAATCTCACAAAGAGCTAAGCTGAGGACTCACACTTTCTGCTTTTTCCAAACTGCTGAAGCAATGGTAATCAAGAGAGTGTGGCATGAGAAAAAGGGTAGATGCAGGAGCTCTTAGCAGGGAGAGTGGGACCACCGTTCCACGGGAAGTTAGATGCCTCGGCGCAAGGCTGCAGGCTCCTTGTAGGGAGCGGGGCTTCAGGCCGGACTTGCTGGGCCCAGGAGCTCAAGCACTGGGTTTACGGGGAAGGTATTCTAAATTATGAGGACATTGCAAATGAAATTTGCTGAAAATCTTGAGGCAGCTTTACAGATACGTACCTATATATGTGTATAAATAAATATATAAAGCGTGGGCTGGGCAGTTAGCAAAAGGACCAGAGATGCGACCTGACTAATTTTACGGCTTCTTAAAAAATATGTAATAAAGGAAATATTCAGTTCAAAAGCAATGCATCTTAAAATAATAAATTAATAAAATAAACCACAAGTGCTTCTAGAACGCCACAAGATTATGTCAGTACTACACACTCACTGCCTATCAACACAAAAGCATGTTAAATTTATGTTATTTAACCTAATAAGAAGGAAGCTTAAAAAGAATCCTAGTGAATATTTTTTCCTCTTTTGATGCGTATTATTTCAGTTATTAAAAAATAATGCACCGCTGAAGCTGACGTAACATACCTTCACATATTTCAAACATCAAACAGTCTAGTGATAGACAGATATAGTAAAGCCTCCTCCCAGCACGGGCCGGATCACCCCCACCTCCACCAGGGACCCGGGATCCCTAACTTCTTATCAATCTTTTGGGAGAATGAAGAATGATTTTTCCAATCCACAAACCTACTGTATCTTCTTTTCTCCCCTCTTCTTGTGTGTAAATCTGTGGGCGTAACACGTGTCAGCAGCACCTTCTTCCACCTAACAACAGGGCGTGGCGATGCTGTTTCCACGTGACTATGTAAGAGCAGAGTGTCCTTCCCGAAGCCCCCCTCTACCCGCCCCCTTTCCTTCCTTTGTTAATAGCCGGTAAGGACAGAGAGTATTATATTTAACTGACCCTGTACTGGTGAGCATTTAGGTACTTTCCAATCATTTGCTAGTATGAACAAGGTTGCAATGAATCATCTTGTGAAACACTTTCCATTTCTCAGGATGCCAAGAAAATCTCAGCATGCCAAATGGAACTGCTTCCCATGGCAATGGGCATATGCTTTTGTAGTTTTGATAAACGCTGCCCAACTGCCCTCCAGAGGAGCTGTAGCAGTTTACTCTTCCACCAACAATGTTTGGGAGAGTCTGTTTCTGCACATTCGTGCCGCTCTAGTGTGTTGTGTTACCAAACTTACAAAATTTTTGCCAACTTGGTGGGTGAAAAATGGTAGCTCACTGGGGTTTCAACTTTTAACCTTTAAAAGTTTTAATCCTCATTTCTCTTGTAACGAATAAAGTTTCTTCGAATATTGAAATGTCATCTGTATTTTCTTTTCTCTGTACTGCTTTTCCATATTTTTGATCAGTTTTTTTCTAAGGGTTGTTAGTCATTCTCTTATACATAAAGGAGGTAGATACTTAATGACAAAAGTAACAAATATTTCTTCCTAAGTTTCCTTTAGACTTTGCTTACAGCATCTTCTGAAAAGCAGAAGTGTTTTATTTTGTTCATCTTTCGTCCTATGGCTTCCTTACTTGGAGGTCATAAAAGGATTGTCCCAAATTTGGTTCTAGTACTTGAATAGTTTCATTATGTTCCACTAAATATTAGATCCCTTTCAAAATTCTCCTAGAGTGTGGTGTGAACTGCGGATCCAGACTGCTAGCCAGAGCTGTCAAGACAACATCTTAACAGTCTACCTTTCCCCCACTGGCTTGAAATGCTCCCCTCATCAATATTTGCCCTCTTTGAAGCTAATTCTGGGTCCTCCGTCACAGTCGGCTGGTCTGTCTATGCCTGCGCCCGTCTGCTGCAATGAGCCAAGCGGCACAAGGCTCACGTCCGGTAGAACTCAGCCTTCTGCACGCTGCTCCTTTTCCTCCCGGGTCACAACTTCCCACCCACGCCATCAGGTCCTCAGTCACAAGACTGTGCCGGTGAGCGGGTGTGGCAAACATCATGAGTTAACTACAGAACCAGAGAGAATAAGGTACTATCACTAAGACACAATCAGGTAATTTCTATGTATCTATTAACACGTACTGGTAGTACTGTCTTACCGATAAAGAAAAGGAAACGCAGAGAGAGCAGGCACAGATGTCATGAGCTAACGGGCGCACACATCCCAATGAACACTGCCTTCCCAGTTCCCCAAGGGAAGCTACGTAACTGCCTCACCACTCCCAAACTCCTGTGTGAAATTAAAGACTATCCTGGTCTACTGCTAATAATCTGACAGGTTGTGTATGTAAATGGACATTAAAATCTTCTGAAAGTTCTACTTAAAGAACTGTGCTAGTTTTCTTTAACATTCTCCCTTCCACACTTTCTGACCACGGAGTATTTTGCTGTTGTTGTTGCTGTTGTTTTATGGGAATAATATCTGTATCTCATAAGGCTGTCATGAGGGTTAAGTAAATGATATTAACAAGTTCAGAAAATACAGGAGGTACTCAGTTCGCTTTTGATTACTGTTGCGAGTCTTTCTATTAAATGCAGTACAGTTCAACTATCTGGGTCATCATTAGCAATTTTCTCACTGTATACGAAAGGCAACTTCAATTCGTTTGAAAAACAGATTCCCCAAACAGTTATATAGTGCATGCGTGCATATATGTTTAGAAATGCGATTTCTTTTTCTGCCTGTTCGGAATATACTTTTTGAACTAATACCCTTGAAAAGAATTACTCTGTCGTTAAGTTTGCACCGGAACAAGTGTATTATAGTACATATTTATCTAAAAGTTCAGTTGAAAGAGGCTTCTACTGTATCTTTAAAAGAGTAATCCAAAATGAATAAAGGATAATCCAAAGGAAGTCTTTTTGTAAACTAAATTTAAGAAGTTTTCACATTTTTTTAACCAGTAGTATTTAATTATAAATTCGCTGAGCAAAAACTGAGTCTAAGAAAGCCTGGGAAGTCTCCAAGGGAGAAGGAAATAAAGCTGCGAGTCACTGCAGGTGGCAGGCAGTAAGCAATAAGGCAGCTCAGGGCTTCTTCCACAATGTACGTAACACAGCCCAGGAAACAGTCCTCTGCCACTTATGTTCTCACTAAAGGACCCATAAAAAAAGAGCCTGGTAATTTTAGATTACTAAACAGTTGTGCTGGTTAAATTTAAAATTGGTTAGATGGGCTTCCCTGGTGGCGCAGTGGTTGAGAATCCGCCTGCCAATGCAGGGGATACGGGTTCGTGCCCCGGTCCGGGAAGATCCCACATGCCGCGGAGCTGCTGGGCCCGTGAGCCGTGGCCGCTGGGCCTGTGCGTCTGGAGCCTGTGCTCCGCAACGGGAGAGGCCACAGCAGTGAGAGGCCCGCGTACCACAAAAAAAAAATAAAAATAAAAAAATAAAATAAAATAAAATAAAATAAAATTGGTTAGAGGGTACAAGAATAAAGAAGCTCATATTCCTCTGGTTAAAATGGAACATTTTATCAACGATGTTTAGCAAACAGATGAATGTCATTGGGAGTGTTGAACGCAATACATCACCAGGACAAAGAACACAAAGACCAATGTATACGAGGGATAAAGGTGTCATTTCAGGTCAATGAGGAAATGATGGGTTATACAACAAATGGTGTTCAGTCAATTGCCTATCACATGGGGAAGAATAAGTTAGACTCTTGTGGTCTTATACCATGCAAAAATAAATGCCATTTGGACTTTAACCTAAGGACACTAAATTATAAACGTGCTAGAAGAAAATACAAGAAAATATTTTTACAATCTTGATTTGAAAGAGCTTTCCTGAATAAAATTCAGAACACAAATGCTATAAAAAGACGTAGCAAAAACACTTCATAAAACTTAAAACTGCTATATAACATAACAGTCATAAATAAAGTTAAAAGACAGGGCAAAGAAATGGACAAAATATATGAAACATATATAAAATGATTAATATACAGACTACAAAATGAGTACCTATGATTAATAAGAAAAAAGATAAAAATCTTAAAAACTGGATAAAAAAACATAAGCAAGAAATTCCTAACTGGAGATCTACAAATGGTTATGTAAGCATTAAATGACTCTAGTAACCAAGGAAATACCAATTAAAGCCTAAGGTAACAGAAGGGCAAAATTTAAGAAGACTGGTAGCATTAATGAATGGTAAGGGAAACGAACGCCACTGGTAAGTGGCAAAGTTAGCAAAGGCTTTGGGAAGATGTTTGATGAGAGCCTTCAAAAGTAAAATACACACATACTCTTGGACTTAAGAGTTCACTTCTAGAAGTTATCCACAAGGAGAATCATTAAACCATTATTTATGGCTAAACACTAGGGGAGAATGTGAAACTAGATGTTTGCTTACAAAGGAAATGAGTTGTTAATTTACAATGATCCACAATGCGGACTTCCATACTGCTGAGAGGTAAGGGTTACCCTGCAAGCCTGCTTCCCAGAGTAGGAGCTGGTCTCCTACAGAGCTCCATGGAAGCCAACTACATCCTGGTAGGATGCTGGGAGGGCACGGCCTGATCACAGGGAAAGCAAGGGTCCGCCCCAACCACGAGTGTTCATGTGGTGCCAGAACAAGGCAAGCGACCTGGTAGGCCAGGCCACACGACTGCTCCCGCACAGCCCTGACCTCACGCCATCCAGGGTGGCCTCCCCAGGCCGTGGAGCCGACCCGCCCCGTGGTGCTGCCTTTCCCAGTGTGATGCCAGGCACCGCAACGTCCCTGAGTGTGGCTCCAGAGAACCACAGGTGGGACAGGTACAGAGACAGGCTGAGAGGAGGAGTAACGATGACATGCCTGTCTCTGAATCTCCCTCAGATGCTATGGAGGAAGCCCTGGTGTGTGTGTGTGTGTGTGTGTGTGTGTGTGTGTGTGTGTGTGTGTGTGTGTGTGTGTGTGTGTGTGCAGCTCATCATTCATCCTTATTTGTTGGACAAAAGCCATTCAACAAAATAAGGTACACCTTACGTACTACCATGGAGAAACTTCCAAGACACACTGTTAAGTTAAAAACAAATAAGGCAAGTCCCAGGTAAATACATCTAAGAATCCTTTCAGCTTTTGAAAACTATACAATATACTCATCTAGATACACAAATGCATTAAATGGGTATTAGAAGAAAGCCTAGCAAACTATTGATCAGGTAATTATATTTATGGGAAGGTTTCCAAGGCAGAGGGAACGTCTGCGTTGGCTCAGTATATTTTTGGATCACTTGGATTATTCATGAGAATATCTTTAAGTTTTACTCATGTAAAGCAGATACGATCAAAACATGCAGCTTAAAAACTGGATTGGATAGTATTATACAGACTGTAACTGTCATCAGCAATACAACAGTATGGCTGACATAAGTTGGTAATAAAAATGAAAATCAAGTGTAAAGATTCTCACGCTTACATAGACATAATTCAATTCGATGAACCAAGTAAAAGATTTAAGTAAGGCAAGTCAGGTTGTAAAGGTAATCACTTAGAAAATCAAAATGAAAACAGTAAAAAAAAAAAAAAAAAAAATAGGGCAGAGAGGAGAGGTGTTAGCGGTAAACCGGGTGCATGAGCTAACTTCCTGAGCTGTGACAACAACCAGATGCTGCCTATAAACCAAGAAACAGAGAATCAGCAAAGCGTTTAGGTTAATCTCTAGCAGGACAAAACCATGAATGATCACAAGTGGTTACGTCAGGGGAGCGGGGCTTATCCTCGACCTTTGAAATAAACAGAGTCCCCACTCCAGCTTTTCATTTCTACAAACCTACGTCCTTACAGCACAGAGTGTGAGTCTCTCCTTTTCTGTTAACTAGCTAATTTAGCAAAGTGAAATGCTGTGAAACCAGGAGAGGCACGCGGACGAGAGGCCTTCCGAAGAAAAGGGTCTTTAATAAAGCTTAGGCAAGTGCAGCCTGCCCCTACTGCTAAGTCCAAGCAGGCACTGGAATCGTAGTTGTAGGGGAGGCTAAGGAGGGCAGAGAGGAGCACAGAGACCCTCACCAGGGCCTGAACTACACGCAGGTGTGCGCTTACCGAGCTCTGGCTTGAAACAGTCAGCTACAAGTAATACTGCTTTACAATTGAGGATATAAATATATGTAGTAGTTTACTGTAGCTTTTCTAGTTGAAAGCTTTTCAAACTTCAGGTTATATAAGTAAAATTTTTACTGAACCAGAAATACATTTCACAACATTTCTGAGAGTCTGGGCCACACCCGAGTTTGCTTGGGACAACCTTATAATGTCAGAGAGACAAAAAAAATTTTAAAGGCTGGATTTCAAATACCCACAGCTTCTTCACACGTGTGTAAGAGCACAGTTCATTGGGGAGGTGTGCAGACCTGATCACAATAATTCACTACATGCCCACAGACTCCCTTGGTCTATTAGGGGCATGGGACGGGCTGCGACAAAATTTTAAATACTTCTCAAGTGGCTGAAAGGAGAGTGCATCCCTCACACCTGTTATACTGGAGGGGCCTGGCCAGCAAGCCACCAGGATTAGAGCGAGGAGGTGCGGCAAATAATAAGACAGAAAGTTTATTTTCCAGCCACAGGAAACAGTGAACTTCCCCGTCTTTGAAAGTCTCTTTCTCTGGCTCTAAGTTTATTCCTTACAAAGCTCAATGAGTTAAGTGTATACTTAGAGTAGATTTTAAATGCATACTTTATTTTGTAAAATTGAGTCCTGTCAAGGAGCGTTTAAACCTTTTATAATTGTAAAGTTATGTGATCCCTTTTGAAGAGAAACTTAAGAGAATCACTGATTACGAGGGGCCATCGAATTTATTTAGTAATCTACGTCCATTTTCACAGAAATGCTCCATGTAATCCATTTAACAATCATAACTGGTTCATTTCAGTCACTGCACACAGTGCTTCCCTTTGTCCCTTGTAAGTCTCTCAAACGTCTTATTTTAAAGGAATATACAGTACTCCCGGAAGACATTTTCCCATTTCTATTCTCTTCGACTGCTGCGAGCCCTTGTTCTGTGTGATAAGGCAATCTCCTCCGGGATCGGAGCTGTGTAGTTTCGCACCACGAGTGACAAGGACTCGACTTGAATAACTGCGGTGCGCAGGTTGTAATTATGTCAGCTGGAGTGTTGAACAAGGGGGCTGATTAATGTGCGCCCCGGCCCAGGCGCAGTCCCTATCAAAACCTCCGCACAGGCCAGCAGCGGGGACGGGCTAGAGCAGAAAGACAAAACACGCTGTACCGTCCGTGATGGATGAATTGCTCCCACAGTCTTCAGGCAGATGTTCCAGGACAGTATAATATACAATTACTCTGCCTTATCACTTTCCCAGGGACAATAAAGCTTCCTCCTTCTATAGCTCATGTGAGTGAAGGCAAAATTCGTTTTACTTTTACAGCACCGACTCACTTATCATGGTGCCTTGATTGTGCTTTTACAGCTGAAGCAGACATAGCTTCCAGTTTTAAACTAAAAAAGAAAAACCTTAAAAACAAAACTGGAGCCTTGTTCTGAATCTCTTTTACATCAGAACCCACACATTTTAGAAGACTGTTGTGTTAGAAATGGATACAAGGAAGGTAATATGTGTGTGTGCGTGTGTAGTTAAAAACAAGTACACATAACAAGAGGTAGGATTTGGATTCTGTAATCATTACATTCATAACGTCATTTTTACAGGCCATACAGAAATCATTAATTGGAAGGAACATGTAATTAATTTATATATATATATATATATATGCTGATATTGTCCATATCTTTCCCAGGCACAGAGCTCCTTGAGTCTGAGGGTACATTTCCAGTGACACACTTATTCACCGCCATTCCTAGGTGGCATCTTTGAGAGCCTTCTTCCTTAAGAAAGCTGTGTGAGCGGAGAGAAAAAGGAAGCTGCCCCAACTGTTTCAATAACACCTTGCAGCCAATGCTAAAATGAACCTATCTCAGGGGCACTGTGGTGAGTATTTCTATTACCTTTATTTGTACTCATGGAAATGGTGCCAAAAATTTGTTACAAGATGTACAGAACTATCTCAATTTGCAAAGGGAAATGTGCTTTTCATTTTTAAAGTTGAGAAACAAGCTAAAACCAAAATCTGAGAGGCAGCCATAACCGTCTTGTGGTAACCGTAATTTATAATGAAACAAAGCAGCAAAAATTCCAATAGAATCAAAGGAAATCCATACAAAATGCTAGTGAATGCAAAAGAAAAGCATACATCAACGTGTGGGGCAATATCTATGACTTATTTCCACTTTTTAGTGGTTTAGTACAACTGACACCAGCACTCAGCAGTTATAATACACCTTAAGTCATGAAAACAAATCATGTACCCTACCTCACCCTAAGGAGTGATACATTTGCTTTCTCTTTTCATACTACGCACACACTAACTCCAGTACCCACATGGTCCTTATTATTAACATTTCTCTTGGTAGGACCATTCCAGTAGAGTATATGTTTCTAGAAATATGGCAATTTGAAGAAGGCAGGGGTCAATCTAAAACAGTGAAACAGAAGTTTTAGTACAAATGGACATAAGAAGTATAATTGAAGCTGTGATTGGCAAAAGAGTTATACCATACCTATAATTATTTGGAAGAAGTCACGCAAATGAAAGGTAGGTAAAACAAACAGCAAGGGTTGTAAATATATAAGGGGGTCAGGTGTCATCACAATAAACGCCTGTGAGTTTCCACTGGCTTATGATGTCACTAGAGGGCCCATGAGATTTACTGGTCTTAGAAAAACCCTAAGACATTAGCAAACATTGTTTAGAATAAGTCATAGAAAAGATGTCACACTTTAAAAGATTACATTTAAGATGAGTGTGATTGCCCTGAATTGTTTGCTAGTGCCAAGCAAATTTTTGAATTATGTATAACAGTTAAAGTAATACAATGTTTTGTGGAAATAAATTCCTCGTGGAAAGCAAATAAAATTCCAGTGTTTGAATGTGTATGTAGGGAGGGCAGAACAGTCCCACTAACAGTCTCTATGTTCTTTGATTCAAAACTTTGAATACGACAGAGGTAAAAGTTGGTGCTGTGCGGTATCCCCAAACTGCGCGAGGGTAAAGATTCAGAGGTTTGAAGCCGCAGCTCTCCATCTCGCGAGATCCCAAGGTGGGAACAGCGGGGAGGCGCTGCTGATTCTTCAAAATCGTTATCGGCGCCGCTGATGCGTCACAAAACCCTCACCTGACATGCACCACCTGAGCCCTTAGGAAAAGGCACTGTTCAACTTCATTGTTTCAGCTGGCTCTTTCAACTCCGCTTGTAGGAAGTTCAGTAAAATTTTAAAAGCAATCTTCACCAAACAGATGAAAACAAACACGCAAATCCGATGTGCATCCAGCTCCCTGCGCATGCAGCTATCCCAACTCCCCAAGCGTTTTCAGGAAGCAGCCTTTAAGACACTCCTTTCAAGACCAGCGAACAAGTATCCTCACCACGTCTTCACCACCTCTGACCCCTCGCGTGCTTTCTGCTCCTACCCCTGTGCTAGGACCGAGCTTCCCCAGAGAACCCGTGCCGTCTGGGTGGCTGCAGCGGGTGCACTGCCCTGAGTGCTGCCTGCCCGCTGCCCGGAGGTCCCTTCCATATCTGGAGGCTACTTCTCAGTCTCTCTGACATTTCTCTTTGCCCCTCTGCTTTTCCGTTTTCTGCATCTTCCAAGGGAAATGCCAGTCGCATCAATGCTTTCAAGTTCCACATACACCAGCACTGACCTACACATCTACTGGCACGTTTCCATGTGGATATCCACGGACACTTCAAAGTCAATGCATCCAACCCACACACATCGTCATTTTGCGAAAGGGATCTCTCCTCCGGGAGTGAGGACCTGGTGAATGGCACCGCCGCTCACTCAGCAGCCCTGGCCTAGGCATCTAAAGGATGACATGCATCTTTCTGTCACCCTGTCCCCAAATTCATCCATTTGGTCACCGTGTTCGTTCATTCTACCTCCTAACAAGCACTGGAATCAGCCTCTCTCTATATCCATCGTGGCTACTGTCTGAGTTTATTTAGGATTAGTCACTTATTTCTGCCTACACCTTTGCAATTGTCCTTTAAATGCTTTCCCAACTCCTGCTGTGTCCCTCTCTGCCTCCTCATTTGTACTGCGTCGGTGATCACTGCAAAACAAATTGTGTCAGTTCCCTCCGGAAACTTCTCCACTGGCTATGCACTGCCTTTGGGGTAAAACTCAAACTGCCCGACATGGATGAAATGGCCCACAGGGTTTCCGGCCCCCCTTCACCACCTAATCCCATATGGCCTACAAGCCAGGCTTGCCGACATGAGAAGATAACTTACAATCAAATGAAAAATACAATTTGGGAGTGGAAAGTGGGACAGAATCTTACTTTTAATTAAAATTAAAGCTATCTGAGGTTTTTAGAACAAAACAAATGTCTCAAATTTAAGTGTCAACCACTTTTTACCTCAAATAATTCAATCCAAGAGATTAACTGATTTAGTTAAGCATAAGCACTAAAAGTTTACCACATTTTCTCTGTACGGGAAAATTCTAATTTGTTTTATGACATTTCATATTTCTTAAAAGTTGTAATTTAAGATGAATAAAAACCAAAACAATCAGGAGAGATATGACCGAGTTCAGTTAATCAACATGATTCAAAACTTAAGTAGTGAGAGATCCCCAAACTGTGTCACAACTGATATAAAAGATACAAAATGAGAGAGTGGGGTTGTTTAGCAAGATGCAAACTAAAAGAATTAAGACTAAGGAACTAAAGTTTAAGGGGTAAGAGGAAGGTAAATATTAGGTTAAAATTCCCCGTAGGCAAAAGCATCACATTACATATTATGCATATTATGTTACTGAATAACAGATTCTGGTTTATTTCGAGCACAGCTCACTATGCAGGAAGGAAAGGCAGAACACCATTTTCCAAAAAAGGAAAATATTCGGGAGTACTTCTTGTTATAGAACTTCTCACAAGCACAGTTCTTCTCATAAATAGGAAAAAGCCAACAAAGGGTTTGTGCTACATTCCCTTAATTAAGAAAATAAAGATGTGAAAGTGAGAAAAGATGTAATCTTGTTTTTACAAACATTCTTAACCTAAAGCCAAAACATACACAGGTGCTACCAGGAAGGCAGCATCTTATTCCACCCAAGGGGTCTGAGGTCTAGAAGGCACACTGATAGAGAAGCTGCCTCATACAGACCACTGGGTGCCCACTACGTAAACATTCCAAGTTTTTCTCTCCTTCTCCTTCCTTCTTCCAGTTTTTTACAGGCCCCAGAGAGAGGCAATACTTCAGAACATACTGAAACAAAGGATCCAAAACCAAAATGAAATAACTAAGATCTTAGCATTCTCACTGAACTAATGACAGGTGGTCAAACTTTTATACACATCAAAGGTATTATTATTTCTCTCAACCCCACATCTGACCTTGTGAAATTCAACCATATAACCAGAAGGGTGTGCCCGATGCTCCACTGACTGTTGTTCTAGATAATCCTGGTGATTACAGAGTTTTCCTAATAAGCTACACACTGTATGAGCCTTTAATGCTGGGAGATATAGTTACATAGTAAAGTGTTCTGTTGTGTGATAATAGCTCTAGTGTCTGAGGAATAACTTAGTATGCAAGAGACTATTGTCCCCCCAAAATTTTCTATTTTTTCATCTCTAAGACCTTTCTTTCTACCACAATATATACAGATATATCTACCTACCACCCAAGGGACTGTCCCTAGTAATTCCTTTTAGAAAGACCATGCCCAAAGACAGTGCTGGTCCTTTTATAAGGACTGGATTTGGGACTCAAAAACAGCAGGTTAAATAAACATGTTTATCTAGATTCTACTTTAAGAGATGACAAAGGGAATGTATGGTCACTTTGTGTTCAGAAGGGCTCTTTTAATTAATCTGTCATCTCAATGACGATTTCAGCTACATCAACAAACAGTTTACTTATAGTCATAAACAAATTATCTTAGATTTTTCTGCCTTTTAACGACATATGAACCAATTTATAATTTTTAATGCTATGGAAGCTATTTGTTTTCAAGTCTACAGATTTTTTTTTTTTTTTTTTACTTAACCAAGTTTTGGTAGATGAAAATTTACTAACAGTAACTAAAGGTCTGACATAAATACTGTGCTATATTAGCACATAGGCTTAAACAAAAATTTTTAAGTCTATGTACTTGGGTGTCTCAGGGCAGAGAAGAAAAGTATGAGTAAAATATGCTACAAATAAACATAACATTAGACATATACGTTAGAGAAAATAGAAAACTAAATCAAAGCCACAAAACCACAAAAATCTCAGAATTACTGAGTTTCTTTTTTTAATTCACTAATAAAATGATCAGAGAAAATTAGGAGGTATTTGTTCAGAAAGAATTCAATCTCTGCTGAAACATGAACGTTAGGAATAAAAAATACACTTACATACAGCAAAACTTTCATAATTAGGATAGAAAAACCTGAAAATACAATTATGTTTCTTGTTAGGGAACCCCTCAAAAGATCCCATGGAAACTTACCAGAAACATCTACTCCATGTGAAAGGTCGGTAGTACAAGTCCATAAAGTACCATCTTGACACCTGCTAGGAGAATCTTCTTAAGCGATATTTAGGCAGCCAATGACCAAACACGGTTCCGCAAACCAGCCACGATACTGACATCTACCTGTGGCTCCCTGAACTGGGTGAGGGTAGCAAGCAGGAAGCGGCCATCGACCAGGACAAGGACGACCAACAGGGTAACAACAGACACATCTGCCTCCCAGAAGAAACTGACCGCAAACAGAGGAAAGCCTTGGAATCATCACCATCCCAAGAAAAGTCTGCAAAGTAACTGGGCTTCGAGACTTTCAAACTAACCTTTCAGCCTATGACATCTGCTTTTTATTCCATTAACGGGATTAGCAGTTAAAATAGAGTAGAATATAAATAGATAACGAACAGACTTGATATTAATGAAATAATATTGACTGATGTTTTGCTTATTTTGGGGTGAGAATATTTACGATCTACTCTCTTAGCTAATTTCCAGTATTCAGAACAGCTCATCAATGATGGTCACCATGTAGTACATGAGCTCTTCAGACCTTACCCATCTTATAACTGAAAGTTTGTATCCTTTTACCAACCTCTCCCTGTTTCCCCCACTCCCCGGCAACCACTCTTCTGCTCTCTGTTTCTATGAGTTTGACTGTTTTGTTGTTGTTTTCAGGTTTTTTTAAGATTCCACACGTAAGTGATATCATGCAATATTAGGCTTTCTCTGTCTGGCTTACTTCACTGACAAAAAGTTTTGAATTTAAATTTTGTTCTGATATAACTAGGCTTGTGGCATCAATCAAATTGCTTCAAATATAAATTAATATTAGACATTTTCATTTCATTATTTTTATGCAGTGTCATTACTCTTCAAGAACTTCAAAATCACCCAAAAGAAATAAATGCTACCTTTGATTCTTCAGAAAAACAAATGTGTGCTGTTCATTTCGGTATGTATAATTTCACTTCTCTCTCAGTACATATGATGTTCTGCTACAAAGACAAAATCTATTTTTTCTCCTTGTTATTATTCAGGGCGAACCCAAGTTTGATCCGTCTATTGCTTCTCCTGCTACAACCTGTGAACCTGCACAGGAAACCAAAGGAAAATGGGAACCCTCAGGGGAGATCATCCACAGGGAGGAAATTATCCCCTGCAGAGCCAGTCCCCAAGTCAGGATGCTGCTGAAACAATGGAAGACAGAACAATAATCCCATCGTATACTGAGGCCTTAGTGCCTTATTATTTAGAAAAGCCTAATAAATGTAAAATGTTTATACAGCAAAATTATGTAAAAAGGCATACTATTATCTAAGACCTGAAAGTTTTCGTAACTGAGACACTTTATGGAAATACGTATTTGAGAAATTAATACAAACTTTAAAGGGAAATAAAAATTTATTATAATTTTTTATCATTACATCTTAAAACTATCCTAAAAATGCTTCCAGCATCATGTAAAGTTAAGACAGAATTCAATTAAATTAAAAGTATTTTTTGACAAAAATTTTCTAGGATACACACACACACACACACACACACACACACACTTCAAATGCTTGTGACAAACACTAAATTTTACCTAGTCTGGTCACATGTGTAAAAACTTACCAAATGTCACTATAAGAAATACTAAACAAAATATTTAGAAGAGTGATAAAAGAGATGTTGGGGAACACCACAAAAAGTACATTTTTTGTTGAGACTCCACTACTTGGGTCAAAGGGTAAATCAAATATTCTTAGCCTCCCCTCATCTAAAAGGAATGAAAACTCTTCTTGAGGTCAAAACCTGGTGCATTAATGACTCTGTGGAATACACTGGCCAAGAGCTAAGTAAACCATCAAGTAAGGAGAAGAATCAGAGTGTATTTCCAAGTTCAGCAAAACAATGGGGGTGAATCTTTAATATGAAGCAGGATTTATAAATTTTATTCCTCAGCTCTATGATATGTCATATTTCTAACTGGAGTTATAATTTAAAATAATAAAAAAGAATAGTGAATAAAATGAAAAGTAGAACACTAAAAACTACTTTTTAAAAGAGTGTGAGTAACACTGGCAGTACTGAGGCAATTATGCAGTTGAGCAGAAATCTCAGTCTTAAGGAACAATGAAGGTATTCCAAGATCAATAACAGGGACACAATAAATAAATGATCAAACTGCAGACTTTGGCCTGAATTTTAGTTTTCTTTGATTTACTAAATGATATTTAAAGTGTCATATAAGATTATCCTTAATATTTTTAATACTGCAGGTAGAATTTTGTGTTACTTTTCATGACTTATCAGTGGTCTACTGTTTAATATGCATTTATTAACCTTAAAAAATGAAAGCCAATGAGAAGGTGAGTTTCACGTAAAAGAAAGCCCAATTACAGCCAACTTTAGTGCAAATCATCTAATCTCATGTGAAAGCTAGTGTCATCAGTGGAACAGAGTGCAGCTTGATATTCATAAACTCCATGGGGAAATAAGGATTTACATTATTAGAAAGGGTACTTACTATAACATATTAAAGTTTTTTCTATTTCTTTCCTTAATAGAGAAGCAACAATTAAAACATAACAAAAAAATAAAAGTATAGAAGAATGTTAGATTGTTTCCATTTTAAGGTAGAAAAAAAATCTAAAGAAGTTGCTGCATAAATAATATGGTAGGACAGCGTGCTATGAATCTAAATTTATGCTTCGAAATTATAATGAATACTAATTAATAGTGAAAAAGTTTTGGAGCAATGATGGAATATACTGATCTATAATGGATTAGAATTTTGGATATCTTAGACAGTAAAAGCTTAGAAAAAGGGTACACGTTTACATCTAAACAGAATGAGATGTCACTGCCTAAATTAATAATGCAAACTTGAAAAATAGCCCCAGGTTCAAAAGACCAATTATAAAATTCTTTTGTAAACAAATCTATATTCACATTTTTCATGAATAATTATAACTACTAAAATTTCGCCACTAATGTTCAATTTATAAAATGAAAAATATATTTTCAAATGAAATTTAAACAATACCTCAGTTTCTAATGATGGTAATTTACCTGCAAATAAGTGTTAATAATGACAACAACAGGAATACTCTACAGGAATCATGTTTATCTATTTATATTAAGCAGACAAAAATCTAAATATGAAAAAAGTATTTAAATATTTTAAGCAATAAAATATTATGGAAAGATACTGATAAGACAAATACGATCATATTTTCTCAGGAAATATGTGATCATCTTATACATACTTTTATTCTACAGAAATCATACCAACTCCAATTTCTTTATCTTGGGAAAGAAGATACTTTGCTGTTGTAAGGTAGATATGGTAAGCATCTTGTTCTTCCCATGCTATGCAACCAAAACAATCTTTATGAACTTAAAACTATCTGCTCATTCAAAAATCTTATTCTCCTCAACAAGAAAACAAAGGTATCCATTGAAAATTCTACATTTCATTCACGGTCACTAACTTTAGGAGTGTTCATATATTTGGAAGTTTTTCATACTCCTGGTCAAGTTAACTTGTCTTTTGTTCATTAGTAAAAGCAAACCCAACCTTGTATATACGCAGAATGAGAAAACTGTCCCGTGAACAGAAAGCGTTCAAACTATTTACTTTCAATAATATTCAAATTATTAAAAAGGCTTAAATAAAGATAAAATCACCCTTTTATCAAGGACTTTAAGCATTTCAACAGGAAATTTGACAGCAATCACTAGATGTAAACATCCTGAATATTACTTCATAGGAGAGTGGCAACAGGCTTAGAGAACACCGGCTCCCTTTCGCGACAGTGCCTCACAGAGGTCTGATACGGACGGGGTCCAGCTGGGTCCAACGCACTGCTCAATGGACGCGATGCTACTTCAAGGTGATAACTTGGGTAGGGGACAAGTAACACGACCTCGACCTTTGCAAAAGTATAATACCATTTCAAGCCCAGAAAACCTGAAATACTTAGAAATATGTTCATGCATACAGAGACCTGAGTGTACCAAAACACAGTACTGATCAGCCAAACAAAATTCACATCCTAATCTTTGTAGTACTACTATTAATAGCCTTAAGTCATACTTCTATAAATTTCTTCAAAAAAAATCATGGACACACACAGAGATTTAGATAAAAGTATTTTTGGAGTAAAAACCTGAAAATGGCATAAATGTCTAAAAATTTAATAAAGTTATTATTGTTTATCAATCTAACTTGAGGCCATGCAAGTATTAAAATTACATCGAAGAAAAGAGTGGTTTTCAAACTAGGCCTTTTGAAACTCTAAGGTATTTCAGTAATTATCTAACAACTGATTTGGAGTTTCTTTTTTTTAACAACTTCAAAAACTGTAAAAAACAACAACAACAACAAATCCACCATGGCATGTACTATAATTTTCAGACACTAAAGACCTTCAAGGCACTGAGACTCTTGCATTACCTCACTGAACAGTATCTTGAGGTTTGTCAGGTCAAGTGAAACCTACAACCATCTGAAGCCCTAACCTGAGAAGAGAGTGAAAGCAAGGGCTGCCGTGCACAGCCGAGCTCTGGAGAAGTGACCTGGTGTGCTCCTCACCGTACGTCAGCAGTGCTCCCGAAGCTCGTACCCAAATCATTTGTCTTTTGTAAATGAGCAAGAGGCTGAAAGGCTGCAGTGAGCCTCAAAAGCCTGAGCTCCTGACGACCCGCCCCTGCTGAGCGCTCCCTGCAAAGCCATAAACTGGACCCCAAGGCTAATCCAACAGCAACTGTTAGCAAGAACTGCCCCCATTTGAAAACTTTTTGCTTGTCAAAGTCTTATATGATATTCGTTAGTGTTATAATAAGTGAATTACAGACTGTAACTCTGAAATCTGTAACTGGTAGATACCACTTTTATCTATTTTATACATGGGGTCTGTATAAGACCTTGTCTGAGGTAACAGTTCTACGACTTAAAAATTATAGTTTGAACCACAGTTACACAGGATTAATGACATAAGGTGGTTATACAATTTGTTAAGTGTGAAAAATAAAATTTATAATGAAAGGGCTTCCCTGGTGGCGCAGTGGTCGAGAGTCCGCCTGCCGATGCGGGGGACGCGGGTTCGTGCCCCGGTCCGGGAGGATCCCACGTGCCGCGGAGCGGCTGGGCCCGTGAGCCGTGGCCGCTGAGCCTGCGCGTCTGGAGCCTGTGCTCCGCGACGGGAGAGGCCGCGGCAGTGAGAGGCCCGCGTACCGCAAAAAAAAAAAAAAAAAAAAAAAAAATTTATAATGAAGGAAACCACCAAAAAAACCAATGATTCAAAACAGGCATAAAGTACAGACTGAAAGAATATAATCCTAACAGCTAAGAGTGATAATTAAGGGAAATTTTTATAAATTTGTAATTGTTTTCCTGTGTTTTGCAGGGAAGGCAACTACAGTATGACCTCTAATAAGGAAAAACAGCATTCAATAATGTTTGTTTTTTAAAGAATTCATATTATCAGCTCCTTAGAATTTCTATGTCTACCTCTAATTGGATCACCATTTTATTAAATCTCAAAGAAACACCAATCTAGTGTTAGGCAAAGACAGAACTGAGAAAATGTGGAATGAATGAATAATTGATGAATGAAATATACCCGTAATATGTCTGTACTATTAGATGACCTTCAACATAAAACTTAATGCAATAATGAGGATAATAATAGAGACTGTGGCAATATATTTACTGAACACACAGGCTATATCCACAGGAATACAAAAATCTATTTCTCAATGGAGGCTTCAGGTTTAAGGTGTATATTCTGATACGTAACAAAGGCAGGCTGCACTGAAGAACTACCCTCAACGTTTCCACATCTTCATGCACAACAGGGCCCGTGAGACCTTCAGCCGCACAGCTGGGCTGATCAAGGCCCTAAGGAGATGTGCCCCTCAGCTGCCTGCGCACCCCATGGTGTCTCACAGACCACAGTGAGCTCTGAACTCATGCTCGCAGGCCCCCCCCACAGCGTGATCGAGCCGCAACCTACAGCCACCTTTCATTTTCCACCAGACCCGGGATACAGAGTAAAACAGGGTCATTCACCACTCCTGCTTCTCTGCCCCTGTGCTTTGCGGCCTCCGTGAAGTCACTCTGCAACCTGGCAGATGTCACTTAGCCGCTGTGGCCTCCGTGAGTGGGCGGAGCACTCATGGCCGCCAACGTGCTCTCGGCACAGAAATGCCGCGCTGCACCATCACCTCCCTGCATCCTCACGGAACACACGCGTGAGTGAAAGCTACCCATCTTTTAAGCCACGGCTGACACGCTTTCTCCTCTAGCAGGACTGATCTTGTTCCTTCTCTTTGCACTCCCCTGGCGTTTTTAAATACCACTGATATCTGTACTATAAATATTTACTAACATTACCATTACAAGTCACCCATTATGCTACAATATCCTTAAACGAAGGAAGCATTTCTTACATTATCTTCATTGTCTAAATGAGTGACTCACTCACAGTAGATGAGATGCCATATGCATTGAGTAACTGATTAATTGGATGGTTCCTTACAATCACTTGAAAGTCAGGTGCACCAATGGACTATAAAACCAAAATGTGGGACTTCCCTGGTGGAGCAGTGGTTAAGAATCCGCCTGCCAATGCAGGGGACACAGGTTCGAGCCCTGGTCCGGGAAGATCCCAGGTGCCTCGGAGCAACTAAGCCCATGCGCCACAACTACTGAGCCCACGTGCTGCAACTACTGAAATTTGCACGCCTAGAGCCCGTGCTCCGCAACAAGAGAAGCCACCGCAATGAGAAGCACGCGCACCGCAACGAAGAGTAGCCCCTGCTCGCCGCAACCAGAGAAAGCCCGTGCGCAGCAACGAAGACCCAACACGGCCAAAAAAAAACCCCAAAACCTAAATGTTAAGATTGTAAAAAATGGAAAAGTATTCTACATTTTTAAAAACAGTCACCAAAATTAGGTGGTGTAATAAACTCCCACTCTTAATATATGAATCATGCTTTAAATCATGCTAATTCACGTTAATCAAAAACACAATTCGTTTATGGTGAGTTTAACAGGATTTTCACCCACCATGATGACCCACTTGATTCCACTTGCTTCATAATGGATTGTTACCTGTAGTCACACCAGGGGCACCTGTAGGGCTTCTCTCCTGTGTGTACCCGCTTATGCCGCGTCAGATGAGATTGGGTCGTGGAGGCAAAGTTACACTCATCACATTTAAAAGGTTTTTCTCCTGAAATATATCAAGAAGAGTTGTAGATGAATAATTACAAATATTGGAAATGAAGGGCTTAATCTGTTATGAACAATTAAAAAGACACTCATTTCCGTGAAATTTTAAGACTACACATACTTAGGATATTTGAATATTTATTCACAGAGTGAGAAAGTTAGAAGATACCATTGATTTTGATTTCTCTATGAGAACAGAAGCAAGATATACATTATGCAGTTCACATGTAACTTATACAAACAGGATTCTAAATTATCTAATCTAAATAGAAACACACAGTGAAGCACTCATCCAGATAAAAACATAAATATCAGCTTTGGTTTAGCACTGTATTTTGAGTCATTTAACAAACTTAGATTAGGGCCATTATAAAAATCTCAGTGAGGTTAAAACCATGGAAAAGTATGTAACAAAGATATACTTTGAATACACAGTGTAAAACTTATTAAAATCTTAAAGTTAAATATGAAGGAAAAAAATAAAACCAAGCGATAAATTGACACCAATTTGAAAAGTGTTATTAGAAGTAAAGAGAAACTATAATTCACTAAATTGAGTAAAAGGTAAAGAGGCCTCAAAGAAATATTTGAAATAATATTTAACAGCCCTGTAAATTCCATCTCCCCTGTGTAGATACACCTGATCTCTCTGCACATACAGCTCACCCCTGTGCTGGTTCAAGGACCTGCCCAGGACTCACGGCCCTCTGATCAATACCTTTCTCTCCTTCACACACAAACTCAAAGAAATCAGGTCTGACTGGTTTTTAATTCCACTAGCTGCACTGGCTGGTGAGCACCTGAGATGGGGTGATTTAATTTTAATTGCTGTAAATTTAAAAACTGATACTGAATTCACCTGTTGAAAAAATGTTTAAGTCTAGAACAGCTTGGGAATGAGAATGTACTTTTTGACATGTAAGTTTTATCAAACCTAAATACTGATCATGAATTACAGATACAATATTTGGCCTCTGTATTGAGATGTGCTGGAAGTGCAAAATACACACCACATTTTAAAGTCCTGGGGGGCAGGGGGGGAGAAGAAAATATTGGTAATAATGTTATATTGACTGCATGTTGAAATGATAATAATTTGTATTTGTTTGAATTATCTATTTATAAAAAATAACTTCACCTATTACATTTTCCTTTTTTTAATATGGTTACCAGGCAACTTAAAATGATACATGTATAGCTCACGTTACATGTGAACTAGAGAAAACCTCACCATCTCTTCTTTAAAACACAGTTGTGATATACAGAAATACTCTTGTCAAGAGACATTTTTCCTGAGAAATTTTACATATAGGATGGATTAATTTTACATATGTAACTCCACTTGTTACTTATTTCCCATGTTTTTGTAATAGATTTGTAAGTATACTAACATATAGAAAATGAGGGATGAAATATCTTGGTTTAAAATTACGTCTATTCGGCTAGCAACAAAACTACGTCTGCCCTGAAAATTAGACTGTTTAGAAATTTGTCCTACATTCTCTACGCCTGTTCATATGGCCTTGCCCATAACTGCAGTGATATTTACTGAATGCACACACATCTCATCTGATGGCATTTTATCTGTCATTGCAGCCCAGGGAAGCAGTTAGAAGAAGCCAAAAGGACTTCAACCCCAATCCAGGTTTTGCCATATTTCGCTCCCTACCTGGTGAACCCCTGAACAGGATCAGGAGGAGAGTACACCGAACGTGGAGATAATTGTGAGCATTAAAGCAGACAAGGCACCGGTAAGATACTTAGGAGGATGCCCAGTAACCAGCGCTTCGTCACTATGGGGACAGGACTGCCTAAATACTGGAGACTGCAAACTACTGTCACAAAGATGAAAGAAGCAGCACACAAATGGCTCTCAACCAGAGCTCATAACCAATAACAAAGTAAAAACCTATAATATACATAAAATAATGAACGGCTTTGCAAAGTTAGTGAACTGGACGTAGAGGTATCATTTAACAGATCCTACCAGGGAATATTTGACTTATTCTTGTAAAAAGAAGACCGTATACAAAGCAGAGTAAAAATCTTGGAGTTGAGAGGGGTTTTTGTCTCTTTTAGCCATTTCCCATATACTACACCCCAATCAAGTGGTCACCCAGGGTCAGCCTAAGTAACTCTTTGTTCTCAGTTTCTAAACCGCTGGTCAGGTCACTTAAATTGCTATAGACAGCTCACTTGTACTGAACTGACTTACACAAAAAAATAAATTTCACGATGATGGCAGGTTTTGCTTTTATTTGAGGGATAAGCCATGATCTTCGAATTGCACGGAGTTAATATAAAATCGCTCAATCTCTTCACATTTGACACAGGAATATTCTATGTCATAGAAATATGTAAACCTTCATACACAAGCATATCTGAAAACTTCCTCATTTATTATAAAGACTGACTTGCTCACTAAATTCAATTAAGAGTATCTTAGCTGTACACCGATGTCAAAGAATAGTTCACATGGAAAACAGAAACACAAAGGGAGGCACTCACCTGGATGAAAACACTCATTATTAGTTACTTCAGTGCCTTGACATCACCTGTCTAGACCTGACACAGGAGGCAGAACGGAGCTCTCACCACCATCAAGTAATGAACATTAAGCAGCGCCACAGAGGTGTCCCTGTGCCCTGTCCATCCACACACAAGCGTTCATTGCTTTCTGTCGCTATGTATTAGTTAGTGCTTTCTAGAAATGTACACACATGGAAACACGCAGTAGGTGCTTATCTTCTGTCTGGCCTCCTTCTCTAAGCTTTATTTTGTGCTTCACTCCCGTGGCTCCAGGTGTAAATACTTGATTTACTTTTGCTGCTGAGCTGTAGAGTAGTATTCATTACATGAATGTCATGTGTATCCCTTGATATGGTAGGTACGTATGTCACTTTGTAAGAAACTGCCAAACTGTTTTCCAAAGTGGTTTCACCATTTTATATTCCTCCTAGCTGTGCTTCAGAGCTCCCATTGCTCCAAATCATCACCAACATTCAGTGTGCTTAGTGTTTTAAACCTGAATTTCTCTAATGATGATTTGAGGACAGTTTCATGTGCTTATGTGCCATGCATTTATATTCTTTGGTGAAGTACCTGTTCAAATATTTTGACCCTTTTTTAGTTGGCTGGTCTCTTAAAACTGTGTTCTGAGAGCACTTTATTTACAGATACAAATCCTTTATAAGAGTTATGATATATACATATTCTTTCCAGCCTGTGGTTTGTCTTTTCATTCTCTTCACAGTGTCTTTTGAAGAAAAGTTAATAATTTACAAAGTTTTCAAGTTCTCCATTTATAATTTTTCAAGTTATGATTCTTTTCATTTATGAATCAGGCTTTTGATGTGCTGGTATCTAAGAAATCTTTGATAATCCATGATCACAAAGATTTTTCCCCTAAATTTTTTTAGAATTTATATAGTTTTAAGTTTTATATTTAGATTGAGTTAATTTTTGTATATGACATGATATATGGATCAAATTTTATTTTGACTGCATATGGATAGCCAATTGTTCCAGCATTATGTATTGAAAAGATTAAACTGTCTTTGCTCTTCTGTCAGAGCTCAGTTGACCACGTAGGTGTGGGTTGTTTTGTAATCTCTATTCCATTCCACTGATGTATTTGTTTACCTTGATGAAAACACCAGAATGACTTGATTATTGAAGCTTTCTAATAAGTCATGAAGTCAGGTTGTGTAAGTCAAGTTTGATCATCTTTCTCAAAGTTGTTTGATATTTCACTGTTGCATTTCCGTATTAATTTTAAAATCAGCTTGTCAATTTCTTTAAAAAAAAAAAGCTTGAGGGATTTGAAATGATCAATGTGAGAGGAAATAAAATCTTAACAACATTGAGTCTTCCAATCCATGAACATGGGATATCTCTCTATTTAGGTCGTCTTTAATTTCTCTTGGCAATATTTCAAAGTTTCCAATAAAGAGGTTTTGCACATCCTCTGTTAAATCTATCTCTAAAGGTTGTTCCTTGGTCAAAAACAATGGACAAATATATGCATGAGTCTATACTGCTCCCTTGATCTATCTGGAAATCTTTATGCCAATACAATACTGACATGACTATTGAAACTATATACTAAGACATCAAATTAGGTAGCTTGAAACTTTAAGTTGTTTGACCCCTTAGAGTCATGATATTAAAAGTGGAAGATTCATTAAGCAAATTCACAAATATATTCTGACGTCTCCTTATCCCATTCAAACGAAGTGTTTGAAAGTACGTTGGCATCATACTAACTGCTAACTGGTTTATTCTATTAGCCTTGGTAGACATCGTTAATCTATCCATTTTTCATGGATCTGGCAGAAATCTAGAGGGGTAACATTATGGAGTCATTGTCTGAGTCAACGGTATTAATAAAAGGTCATCCAAGCTCCTCAAGGTTAATTTTCTTGGTGAGAAGGTTTAACATAAACACTTAAAAAACATAGTAAATGTATCAATCTTATTTCATTTAAACTTTTATGGCATTTTTATGTGACACAATTTAAACTTAAAAAAAACTTTTAAAGAATAATGTCATTTAGATTCTCTGTAACTCTAATAATTTGAAGTTCATGTCAAGCTGACATTGTATTGCAATAAACTATCAACTGTCATTTCATGCTTAACTTGACAACACAACAGATTAAACTATGAAGTCTTAAGAAATTGTGAAAAATCTACAGGCTGACAGAGAAAAAATATAATGCTACCAAAGTATGCTACATACTAAGTTACAATCACTAAGTAAAGGAAGGCTCAAGCATGTCTGGGCCCTTGATGGAAAAGAACTCTGTGTCAACTTAACACAGACTACAGTTTATTCAATCTGTGCATAACAGTTAATTTGTTACTCAATTCTGTTACATGTTCAATACTATTGTTTGAATATGTTCATTGGTATCTCCTTTTTTATCCAGAAATGATCATTTCTTCAGGAAATTTCATGTAATTTCTTCAGGAAAATACACTTCAGAAATATAGAAGTAGCTCTTGTTTGTTAGTCTCAATATATAGCAAAATCAATCAATCAATAAATAACTTCTAGATTGTAAAATTTGAAAGAAAACCTTAAAAATGCTAAACAAGAATTTCAGTTTCCTAATATTTGTTAACTGCATGAAATGAGATAGGTGCTACGTGAGGAGGTGTACACACTTACTAAGGAAAAATTTTTGATGGAGTTGTGATCAAACTGATTTGGTGCATTGGGAACAGTCCTTCTGAATTCTTTGTCATTCTAAAGCCAGAAGGATGAATAAACCTATGAGTGAGATATTAACTACTCTTGAATAATGCTCTCTGTAAGTCAACAGGGCTGCCTGCATACATCCTGCTGGTGAAATTTCCCTTCTGCCTGCTTCTCTCACGTAAGAATATATAGTAGTTTAAATTGTGTTCTTCATACTTTCCTTTTCAAGCGGTAATCGTGGCGAAAATAACCCCTGAGGAATATTCTGCACCTGAGGTCCCCGTGACAGAAGAGTAAAAGGAAGCCGGAGGAGGGACACCAGTACCGGCATGGCTTATGGACAGAGAGAGGTGCCCTTTGTGTGTCAACAATCTGTCAGACGGGCCAAGCCCTTCTCCTGGAAGCTCGCACCACATTCCTTTGGGCGGGCTGGTGGTCATTAAGCCGGCCAAGGCTCTTCAACTACATGTGAGGATTTGCTCCCGTGCCCTTGAATCAAGGGTCTCTGACAGGTGACCCTTTTACCAGATAAAAGTAAATCTTGGAGTGGAAGATGTTTTGTGTCAGCCCCCTAGACAGTCTGTATTGCAGTGGGGAATTATTTACGCCATTTGGAACATTTTTGATACCTATCCCTTTGCAAGCTGATTGTAGTTTGGGTGGGCACTCTGTAGTAGAAAGGTAAACCACGTCAAAGAGGAATACATCAGAAAAACACAGATTTCAAATGAGCCAAACAAATCTGGGCTTGAAAAAAAAAGTTATGTGTTGCTTAAATATTATAAATCCAGCATAAAAGCTAATGGCCTAGACTGAGTTGTACTAAGCTGCTTGGCTTAGTACTGTTTGGCTAAGCTGTTTGAACTGACTTTGGTATTAAAGAATCATGTTTGATTTGTGCCACAGAGGCAGATAAATGCCAAAAAGACAGATGCCTCTGTCTGTGAGACATTGTCCTATATGGTATAAAGTTAATAGCAAAGTAATAAGGAGCCTCTGGACCTGACATAAAATATAAAGTTGTGCCTGCTCGATGCAGGTTCATGATCGATCACCTGTAAACGCCTGTGATCACAGCATTACCGGCCCCTCGGCAGCGGGAAGAGGGGGCACGGCCACGCTGCAACGGCGGCACCGGGGAGTCTGCTGACGCCCAGGGCCACGCCAGGGCGACACCATCTGCATGGCAACAGTTCAGGCATCAATAAACTGAAACATGAAGAATCAGAAAACCCCACATGAACACACTTTACCACACATATTCCCACTTGTCCAACACAGTAGCCAAGGATGACCGCCATCCACCGGGCTCTTCCGCCATCTCTTACAACGAAACCGTAAATCACTGGATTAAAAAACAATGTGATCACAGGTTGCTACTACAAACTTTACCAAGTTTGAGTTTTCAACATTATATTAATATTGGATATTTCTTGACTCAGTAATAATCCTTATCCCATATAGAAATTTGAATCATATAAACTTCAGATCCAAAATGAATTGCTAGCATTAATTTTCACTGATCTTATAAATACCATAATGGGCATTAAAGCCCCTTGTAGCTAAGCGCTAAATATAGCGTATCAAGAATCAAAATGTACCATAAACAACATATTTCATGTATTTTACGTTTATGCCATTTTGAGTATGACTGCCAAACTCACCTATTCTCATGGAACCCAAGTAAAAGTCTAGCAATGAGTTACAAATTCTGTTACCATATGATTTATCATCTAAACTAGAACATTTTTTAGGGTAAAAAGTGGTTCTATTAATAGTTACGAGGAACATCACCAAAAATCAGCACTGTCCCAGGCATATATAATTCAGAAGTTAAAGTGATTACTTATAAGACCTATTACAGCATCTCAATAGGTAATCAACTTTAATAGATGTTTAAAACTTTTCATCCTTATGTGCTCCTAACCAAGGCATCTAGTTTATTTTGTTGAATCACCAAGAATGCCCCCATCATGAAAAAAAAAAAAGATTCTCTTCAATGTCCTTATCTGCTTAACTTGCCTCTTCCCTGCTTTCCATTCTTTAATTTTTTTTAAGATATATTTTTTTTGACGTGGACCATTTTTAAAGTCTTTATTGAATCTGTTACACTATTGCTTCTGTTTCATGTTTTGGTTTTTCGGCTGTGAGGCACGTGGGATCTTAGCTCCCCGGCCAGGGCTCGAACCCGCGCCCCCTGCACTGGAAGGTGACATCTTAACCGCTGGACCGCCAGGGAAGTTCCAACTGCTTGCCGTTCTTAATCGCAACAATACCTGGAGCTGCACTGAGCTACAACCACATCTACTTGGTTCCAACCCGCAGAGGGATTGCTGGCTAGAGAGTCAGGTGGTTCCGGAGGCTGAGACAAAGATGGGAAGGCAGGGCTGTTGGTAAGCAGGTGAGAAGCAGCTAAAAGGTGGCGTGAACAGGGAAGCAGACGGGGAGGGACTGACTGAGAGGAAGGCGGGCCCCCCCCGCTTCACCCCGGCTCACGGACCACCCCCAAGGCAGGGCTCTGCCGCAGAGAAGCAGCTGGTATGTCTGCACACCGAAGGCCAGACCCTGTTCTCCCCCTGCTTGACACGACTTTACAGGACACCTGATCCGTAAGGCACGCAGCAGGCTTACTTTATAAATATGTAAAAGCAGACGAATTAAAATATTGTATTATTCAAGCACAATTTTCCGTAGACCCTCAAGTACACAGAGTTTACGAAAGTCGAAAAGACAGGCAATCCAGGGCCAAGAACGAACGCGGGGGGGCCCCCCCGGACTGGCTGCCTCCTGAGCAGCAGGCTGAGGGCCGGGCGGCTGGACTGACCTGTATGCTGCCTGCGGTGCTTGGTGAGGGCGTGCCGGGTCCCGCCAGCAAAGCCACACAGGTCACACAGGAACGACTTCTCGCCTGTTGCAACAATAAACAGATGAGGAACTGTGGAGGTCACAGATCATTAAAACGTATCTATCAAGGCTTTCAGGGTTACTAATTCCTCCAATCAAATGTTTCCATGTAAATATGTCAAATGGGAATGAAATTACCACTGCGGTTTATTGACTGTGATAAAATCTGAAAAGCACCACTGAACATAATTACATACTTGTCAGACCCATAAAAATTAGCTTTATTATCAATGGAATGGTTTTGTACAACTTCATTTCTGGTAGATGTCTTCCAGATGGGGCTGCTTTATGCACTTGAACAGTTTTTATGCATATCCTGATTTTTTACAATTCCCATACATCTGGACTTTCTGAGCTGACTAAAGGTTGCTTGGAACTGTTAATATACAGTATACATGATTCTGCTTAAACAAAACATACTGAATTTTCTAACAACTGAAGGATATTGAATTGGTTTTACCTGATTCTATCAGCATCTTCTTTAATAACTTCCGACTTAACAATGTGAATTAAACAGTTTCCCTGAATATACTGAAGATCCCAAGTAACAATAAAATCTACATTACTCAATTCAGTGCTGTTTATGTTCCTCAAACCTTCATGGCACAAAAAAGGAAGTCTAGGGATTGCTAAAGAAATTGTATAAAAACTCCTGGGCTTCCCTGGTGGTGCAGTGGTTGAGAGTCCGCCTGCCGATGCGGGGGACGCGGGTTCGTGCCCCGGTCCGCGAAGATCCCACGTGCCGCGGAGCGGCTGGGCCCGTGAGCCGTGGCCGCTGAGCCTGCGTGTCCGGAGCCTGTGCTCCGCAACGGGAGAGGCCACAACGGTGAGAGGCCCGCGTACCGCAAAACAAAACAAAACAAAACAAAAAACCTCCTATTATTCATCTTTAGTGATAACTCTTAACTGGAAAACTCTGCAACAATTAGAGTCAGATTTGGCAGACCTTGTTAAAAATGTTTAAATGCTCATTTTTAAAAAACGTTTTTACACAAGCTAACATTCTGCCCTACAGTTTATAAATGCAATCTCTCTCTATTCTACAGCATATTTGGGCAATAAGTGCTGGCACCTAGGCAGTTTATCCCATAAGGCTCCCAAAGAAGAGAAAAGGAGAATAAAAATGCTAACATCTTGGAGAGAGTCAGTGAAATTATAAAATACTTTTCAAAAATAAAACAAATCATTTTATCTATCTTTATCTACTTTACTCATGTGAATGTTTAATGCAACAAGTCTTTCAAGGGTTTTTACCCACGTCAGCCTGCTTTGTTCTAAAATGTTTAGGTGTATCACAATATAAATTTAGCTTGAGGTGTGTGGAAATGGTAATTGCCTTTTTAAGGTTAGAAAAAATAGTAAATATAGGAAGGCAGAGTAACTACCGTAATCAGAAAGTCTTCCCTTTACCTGAGAGCAATACTAGCTTCTCTAACTTAAAAGAACATATATTAATAAAGAGAGTTTTAACCAAATTATGTTTAATCTTATTTCCCAATGGTACGTTAAAACGCTCATTACTATCATTTATAAAATAAAGCTGAATTTAAGTATTTTTCCTATCTTTACTTTCCTATTTTGGGGTTAAGTTCATTCCTTGGCATCATTATTATCAATACAGAAAAAAAGAATAGAGTAGATGGGCTGTGAAGAATAAAGTTTAATTACAATCACTCATTTAATTATTTAATCAATTTGAAATATAAATCTTTCTAACTAGCTGTATTATCAATTAAATAACACTGAAAATAGACTTTTTTAAAAATCCCCAAAGATAATTTGCTCGTTAATATTAACATACTATTCTGTGTTGAGACAAAATTGTTCTCTACAATTTACTCATCACCACAGCTTTCGGGGCATTAACCCCTTCGAGTGTGCGGAAATGTGTGTACTGTGGTCCACACACGCACACACAAGATCACACACACCTATGCATCTGGTGGTGTGTGGTGGAGAAGAGATTGGTGCTATGCTACCCAGCCAGCAAAATACCTGATGAGGAAAGAGTATTCTTACTATTTCTGGACTCAAGGAGACTACGATTCTTTTCCCTCGTTTATGAACTTCTTTGCAATCTATATCTTTCTTGTAAGATATAAACATTAACAGACAGACAAATCCTAATGAAATTTATATTTTTTTACAGGTATATGTGCTGCATGTATACACTAAGCTTTATTCCCTTTCCTACTTTAAGATATGTATAGGCACAAAGACAAAACTATCGATTTTCCATGTGATTTGGTTCTAGATATATTAGTGACCTTGATTTTTTGATGTGCAGGATTTTTATCTAGGATGTTAGTCTGCAATGTATTGTATGTCATATTTACCTTGGTGGCTTGATTTGTCACTCTAAATTCAATTTTCACTTGCCCTTCCCCCCCCCCAAGGGGGTAGGGGGAGTTAGGGTTGGACAGTGGGCAACTGAGTATTTTTCAAGAAAAAAAATTTTAAGAAAAAACTAAATGTAATATACTCAATAAAAGGGGGTTCACTTAACATGCCATATTTATATGATAGCAGAGATATAATAGGAGACTTTTCTTAACAACTTGAATTAGTTTCTAGCGTGCCATTCTGCTTTCAAATGTAGAAAGACACGGAAACCAATCCTTTATTTTCTATTAGAAAACAGCCACTGTCCCCTATCTCTCATTATGGTGCAGACTACAAGACCTAACAACAAAAATCCATATTATTGATCCAGCCAAGTCTCCACAATTATTCTTTAGAAGGAAACGCCGACGATAAATTACATCTGCACTGGCTTTTCATCTGCTGTTCGATATAAGTGATCTTTCAGGGCAGGCTGGAGACCTTAAATCGTCAACGCCCTTGTCAAGGAAGCTAAGGAGGCCTGGGCTTCCCACAAACTGCTTCAGAAGAACTTTTAACCTATAATTTCTAACAATAATACAGGATTCTTGGCAAAGAGAAGAACATTTGGGAATGCTGATTAAAATTTATTTTTTCCTTGAAACAAAATACTTTCTGAGAGCCGTAAAGAGGAAGAAGACCACAGAACACCAAACAGCTCTCGGTAACCTCGGCACGGTGAGGTAGGGCAAGCACGCGACTGCACATGTGTAGGGAGTTTAGGGGCCCTGTTGTCCTTGGATGATGAAAAGCATGTCATATACATTGAACAGCACCACCGGGCAGGTAGGAGAAACAGACTCATGAACGTCCAAGCTGAGAGGTCTCAGGACCACGCCTCGCACAGATGTGCTCTGTGTGCTGCTCTTGCTACCAGTTGGTTTCAATTCCAAACAGTCCACTAAATGTTTTGATGTAAAATGTATGTGAATTTGTACTTTTTCAATTATCTAAAAAATTTGTACTAGCTAAATTCAGTTTAGTCTCTTTGTAGTACTTTCAAAAACTCTTGGGTCTGATAGTATTCTCTTGAGAGAAATATTAAATTGATTTTAAAAATTTCAAGTGGTACGTAAAAACCAAGATTCAATAATGTTCAGAAACATTATGGCACGGAGTCCATATCAGTAACAAACATAAGACAAGTTCTCTATGGAAATCTAATCTCCTCAAGTGATCTTCTATAATGATCACACCTAAAAAGATATGTTTAAACACATACGCATACACGCACCCACACACAACATAAATCAGCTCTGAAATACGAAACTTACTGTACGTGAACGCACGCACGTGTGCACAGGCACACACGCACACAAATATGCAAATGTCACTTAGAAGTTACGCTGAGCATCACTGAAACACAAAGAAACGATGCCATACCTTTTAACATACAATCACCACCACCTTAAACTCTTCAAACAGGGATCCCTCTCTACGGACTGCTGCCGGGACGACCAGCCCCCACCGCCGCCACCCCGGGGCCCAGGCGGGCGGGCCCACCTGTGTGCGTCCTGTAGTGGTCCTTCATGGCGGAGGCCGTGAGGAAGGAGTAGTGGCAGGTCGGCCAGGTACACTTGAACGGCTTCTCCCCCGTGTGGAGTTTCATGTGGTTGTTCAGGGCCCACTTCTCTGTGAAGCTCCTGTCGCACAGGCGGCATGTAAATTTCCTGCGGGGAGCGGAGAGCAAAGGACGCACATATTAGCCTCGCGGGAGCCCCTCGGGCCCAGACGGGTGCTGCTCCAGCCCCGCGGCGTGGCGGGCGCAGGGTGTCGCGAGGAGGACCGCGGGCCCGGTCTGTCATGTCTGTATAACCAGGCATTGATTTTTCTGTCCAGGCCTGGCACTTCAGCCATTTATTCTCTGCTTTGCGGTTGGGCCCAGAGGGTTTGAAAAATTCTGTTACAGTCCAGTCACCCCTGAGGCAAACGTGAGAATAGATTTCACCTGTACAGGCCCACACCACTTACCCAGGGCACGGGCTGTCAGAGCAGAGGCGAAATGAAAAGCCATCCGCACTGAGCTGCTCAGACACCCCTGCTCGCTGCCCGGAGGAGGCGGCTGGGGCCGGGCGGCACCCAGAGCCCCGCCCGCCCGGAACGGCGCACACCACACCGCCCCCTCGCAGGCGACGCGCACCCCAAGGGCGTCTCCTCCTGAACAAGGTGTCCTTCTGGGTTACCACGCAGGTACATAAAAAGTCCCCTTTGATAAGAATACAAATAAAATGATAAATACAACTTTTCATAAAGTATGCCTTTGAGAAAAAGAAACCTCAATT
The DNA here is from genome assembly GCF_026419965.1 of Kogia breviceps. Classification (NCBI taxonomy): domain Eukaryota; kingdom Metazoa; phylum Chordata; class Mammalia; order Artiodactyla; family Physeteridae; genus Kogia; species Kogia breviceps. Next base: position 3,810,817 of record NC_081324.1, read on the forward strand.
ACTTCCTGTATGGGATGAAAACTGAAAATAACAAATCAATACTCACGTCAGAAAATATTTCAGCCCCACAGTTCCCAGTTAAAGATCTCTGAATACCTTTAATAATCCAGGCAATATGAACCATCAACAAAACAACTTTAATACTTTCCCTGGCCCTTCTCACTTGCATTCAGGAAATCACCACTAAAATTTACTTTTTACTTCTAATACACTTTAGTTTAACGCAGTCCCTGTGACTAATAAAGTAGTGTCCAGCTAATTAATTCAGGATAATGAACTGTCAAATAAAAGCAAATTAAAACCCAGTATTCAAAATTAAAATATTTTAATAATTTGATAAGCACAACGCCACAAAAAAGACAGACATTATGGCAGCTTGATTAGACTATCATAAGTGGGTCTACACTTTTAGCAAGTTGATACAATTTTAAAAATAAGATGATAATATCTGCGTTTTAAATTATGATACAAATAAGGAGAAATAAAGAGTATATTCTTTACATAAACGCTTTTAACTAAAATTTTACGAATTTTCTTAGTCCCATAAGGGTAGAAAAATAAATTCCAAGCTCCAATTAATTAATTTTCTCATTTTGAGGCAAATGTGGATTGCTTTAACAAATTAATCATTCAGGTTTCACAAATTCTTAAGAATTGAATTATGAAATTACCTTTTATAAAAATCTCTCTTCATTTGTTATATGTAGTAATACTTCTATAACATTATATTTTAAATGCAACAGAAGTAAAAACTGCTAACTATTTAAGAAATGCCATATAAAATATCTTAAGTGCTTCATTAATATTAAAATTGACAATTAATATATTTATAGAATGTATGTGTAGAGAAACTATATTTACACCCCTCAACACAGACCGACTTTGAAATTACTGTATCATTTGATCACTGCTTACTGGTACTAGAGAAAGACAAACATAACTAAGTACTTCGAAATGCACTGTAAAAAAATATCACGTCTGTATATCTCTTTGACGGGTCTTCACGCATTTAACATTTCAAAACCATGACAGGGATCTTATTTCCAAGATAAATTCCCCTATCTACTTATTTCTTCATGTATTTATTGTGGATCTAACCTTCTCCTAAAAGAAATAAATAAGGAGGTTAAGTAGATGCTATCTTTTAACAAATAGTTACTCCGGACTGTATTACAACTTTATGAATGACAAAATAAATCCCTCATTTTTAAATCTACCACGATGTACATTTAACAAAATTACATCTATGAAACATCAATATATGTACTCTATTATTCATACATAATAAAAATGTTAAACTAGAGCTTACAGCCTGTCATGATATGACAAAAGCCAGATAACAAAGAACTAAGGCCACCGCTTGACTTTCAGAAAACCTCACGTGTTTTACAATTTGCTTTACGAAAATAAGTGCACGCACTGGTACTTTGAGAAGAAGCTGAAATGTTACTGATGTAAAGTGTCCTTATAAAGACTAAGGCCTACTCATCAGTGGGGGGTTTCCTGGAACTGCACAATTCTGAGCCTCAAACACTGTAAACTATCTGCCACCATGCAACAAGTAAGGACGACGTCCATCCAGGGCATCCGCTCTCCTGGGGGCCTTCGGGAAGCCCACGTGGATGTGTCACTAGGACAGAGCCTAAGTGAAAATGTGCAGTTCTGCTCTGCCACGAGAACTCAAGAAGGAAAGGTATCACTGTGTCTTCTGCATGTACTGCAGAAAGACCCGAACACCCACTATACCACAAACACTGCTCGAGACAGTAGAAACAAAGAGGGAAAAGAGTCAGATTTGGCTCTCAAGAAAATTACAGGCTCCTACGTGAGGAAAATCATTCACAAAGATAACCTCAATGCCAGCAAAAAACGTAAAAGGCCATCATAAATTTAAAAGCAGCAGCAATTAATGGGACAGGGCGGGTTAAAGAAGGTTTCCCAGAGATGGCATTTACTTTAGATGTTGGAAAACAGGTGGAAATGCAGAGGCAGCGGGGAGGACGGGGAAGGGGCGGTGCGGGGAGAGGCAGAGAGGTGGGAGCTCCAGGCCCCGACAGGCTGTGTCAACGGTGGCTCTGCCGGCTGCTGCCCCTCAGCCGGGGTGGCCATCCGGTTTCCCAGGTATCAGTGAAGCCCCGGGACCTACACTCGACTGGGTTGAATGATACAAATGCTCTTCTCTCCCCACATGGTGGTCTTCCATCAGCAACTTCTCGTTTAACTGAGTTGACAATATATTAAAAAGAGATCTATTTGGCATAAAATTCGCTAGTCGTCTCTCCTTTTGTGCAGGGAGTTACTACAAAGTCAGTCAGCTGAAGGATGTACAACGAGTGACAACCACGTAAAAGTACAACCTAAAAGGGCAAACCAGATAAGCACACAACAGCATGATGGTGTTTGGTTCACCGTACATCCTATGGCCCATAAAGGTGCCTGGTGCCCAGAGCTGCTCCGTAAATAACTTTGGACCAATGGGACGAAGGGAACTGGTGGCGAACAGTCTCGTTCCCGACGTAATTTCACCAGACTCAGAGTCGGAACGTGAGATCCGCACACGACAGCACCGGGGCTCATTCAGGCCGCCCAGGGCTCGCGGTCCTCACGCTGTGCGGTCTTTTCTCCTTCCTCAGCATCTTTGTTTACTTTATAAATGTCAATATTTCAAACATACAGAAAATGACAGAGATGCATATCTACCACCAAGGTTTATATACCCAGATGATAATACCCATGGTTGCCATATTTGTTTCATATCCTTTCTCTGGTATTCTAAACATCTTAAATTAATTTTTAAAATTTAAATATTTATGAACTGAATTACAAAGAAAAATGGTATGGCAGGCCATAGCACAGGGACAGCAAAGGTGCTAAGGAGAAGGCCACATCTGGGGGAGAGCAGGTGGAGGTCCACATCATTTCCACTCTGATGTAATCGAGCTACTTTATAACGTTTGATAAAAAGTTCAAAATGCCAACTAGTGCTATGGACTTGCACTGAAAAAGGGCAGTTTGTCACCTCCCCTTTCCTCAGTCTGCACTAGATGTTTCTACTGGATATAAAGTGATCTTAGAAGGTTTCAAAAGAAAAAGAAAAAATCAGAAGCAAAGTAAATTAAAATGGTACCAGACTTCTCAACAGCAGAGCAGGAATTAGAAGACAATGTAGCAATGGTTTGACCATCTTGCGGGCAACGATCTTAAACACAGAATGTTCTGCGTCGTCGCACCTTCAAGTGGTTCCTACCAAGAGGTGTTGTCATTACAAAGTTCCTGGCTTCCAGGGATTATTATCGAGTTTTCTGCTAACACTTTTGGAATAAAACCCATTTTCGTGTGGGTAACTGTCATATAAAAGTCAGTTAAGAGTGCATCTTTGAATGTAAATTCCTAAGTATTCCTAAATTAAATAAGGGCACCTGGATTAAATTTTAAGCATTTTTCTAGTACTCTCCATATATTTACAGTATGTTTATTTACTGTTACATGTGCTGTTTTATCCCCAGCACTACCACTCCAACACACACGCGCGCGCGCACACACACACGCGCGCACACACACACGCGGAACGGCTCCGAGCCTGTGTTCTCTGTGTTAAAACCGGTGGAAGATCTTCTTCCCTGAACTTACTCATGACATGACTTGTAAAACAGAGTTGTGACTGAAACCCACATCTCTAGACTTAAAATTTTGAAGAGATGATACTAAATATCCTCACTGTCATACATATAACAAAAACTTAGAATTTTCACAGAGGTTTCGCAAGGCATTATGTACATACAAAGTTAAACTAAAGAATTAGTAGGGAGCTGAATTATTTTCATACAAACAATGGTACTATCTTAATAGATACTTCTGCCTTAGACTGTGTTAGAGCAATTGTCTGTTTATGAATGCCTAAAGGGCAGGTAAGTTTCGCCAAAATATATAACACTTCTATTATGAGTTGCGCCCCTAACTTTATCTTTCCATATTACTACACAAGGTAAGTATCCTAACAAGAGAGTCTATACTCATCTTCTTCAAATTATACTTTTAAATGTTATTTAAAATTTTTAAACCCTATTAGGTGGGTTATTCAGTCAATTTATTAGCGAATTAATAAAAAATCTGCACATATCTCACATATGAAGATAGAAGTATTTTGATACACTGATGCTTTATTACTTTATGATTTTTGAAATACAGTAAGAATTGTCACTAGTATATTTTTATGTTCTTTTCTAATCTTTCCAATTCAGAATAATTTGGAATACAGTTGCTTTAATGATGCATTTTAGAGCTGTAGATATCCTTTGCCTTTCTCCCGGAAAGCCCAGTCTGGGTTAACATGATTGAGAAACTCAGGCTCAAGTACAGACATGTTTAAAAAAAAAAAAAAAAGTATCCCCATTAAGATGTAAACAATCTTAAATATCCATCAGCTAGGGAGTAGGAAAATAATGAGTTTAATCATAAAATGGAATATCTTAATGAAGTTAAAATGAATCAATGAGCTACATTTATCAGCATGGGTTAAACAATCTCAAAAATGTAACTGTATTGAAACAAAGCAAGTTAAGCATAGAAATATTAAATATAAACATATGAGGTCCACATGCAAAAACATGCATGACATCATAATTTGTGAATACTGCTTCTTTCTGAGAAGAGGGGTAAGGCATGCATATGGGGCTAGAGAGCTAACTACAGTTGTACATTTTTTGTTGTTTTTAAAAGGAATATAGGGGCTTCCCTGGTGGCACAGTGGTTGACAGTCCACCTGCCAATGCAGGGGACACGGGTTCGTGCCCCGGTCCGGGAGGATCCCACGTGCCGCGGAGCGGCTGGGCCCGTGAGCCGTGGCCGCTGAGCCTGCGCGTCCGGAGCCTGTGCTCCGCAACGGGAGAGGCCACAGCAGTGAGAGGCCCACATACCACAAAAAAAAAAAAAAAAAAAAAGAGGAATATAAAGTAAACAAGGTCATATGTTAACAACTTAAAAAGTGCTTTCATTGTTTTTGAAAAATTTCACAATTCAAAGTGAATATTTTAATTAAGTAATCCAAAATTTCTTTTCTACATGTCACGTCAAGTTAATAAATCATACAAATTCATATCTGCAAAAAAATCAGCAATGAGCAAGATCTGCCACAAATGAAATGAGCTAAACTTTATTAAAACATTAAATAATCATGCAGTTATTATCTTTCAAAACTCTGAAACAAAGGTGATGACTGATTCAAAATGATTACTTTAACAGTAAACTGATGTTGCAAAACCTTAACTGACAGGTGTTGCTGGTCTTTATCAATAAACACAGAACTGAAAATAATACAAGGCTTGTATGATTCCTAGCAAAACAGTCCAATATACTAATGAATCTGTTTCAACAATTTCTAAGTTACTTGGATACTACCAATATGCAGGCTGTTTCTTTGGGATAACAGCCTCTTTTAAAAATTATTATAATTTAATAATTACATAATAATACAATAAGAGATGAAATGAAAATAGAATATGATGGGGTCTTTGCCCAGTAGGGCTACCTTACAAATTTCTGCTGAGCTGCAAATAAAACTGAAAAACAATCACTTTCTTGAACAAAGAAGCACATAAAAGGCATATAAAGACAACCACTGAAGAGCCACTTCAATCTCAATTAATTCACACGAGTCTTACGCTGAAAAAGTATCCAAAAGATAACAAGGCAAAACGAAGTTCAAGAAATTCTGCCATGGTACCAAATCCAATACCTATGCGTATCGGAACTGTGAGATGCCTATACTAGGTCTGGCCTAGGAAACATCTGAGGAAAAACATACAATACTGTTTTTAGACTTAAACTACTTATTCATGTAAAACAGGAACTAAATCCACATTAATTACCCCAATATTACTCCAAAGTAATCCTGTTCATCTTAGTTTTATGAGGTTTCAAGTACTATATATATGTTTAAATAAAATATGCAACTTTAAACTGCATGGAAAGTAAGAATATCTGTTTTCTCTAAATTGAAAATTGAAAAGGTACACTGACAGGTAAGTAATAACAAGGAATACACTCGGGGTTCCTCTGGCCACCTCCTTCCAAATACTTGTGTGTGCGTGTGCGTGCGTGTGCGTGCGTGTGTATGTGCGTGTGTGTGCGCACACGCACACGTGCGTACTAGATCCAAAGAAAACCTGACTCAATGAATGAAGTTATATCCCGAAGCCAAAAATATATAACACTAATATCCAGATTATTTAAATTAGGCTGGACTCTTGAGAGTGAACTGTTCCTGATTATATATAAAACATGAGCATGATTTATATCAAGAAGCCACAAAGACCTAAGATTAGAAAGGTTTCATTTACTGAATTCAACTCTTCAGAATCAAGTGTGGCTTACAGATGAAAGTTGGAAACCTCCTGTGAGGGCTTTTATACAGCACGCAAGGGAGCCTGCTACTTAAGCCAAGAGTCTTCAGTGCATTTTTTGCCCTGAACAGGTGATAATTAGCCTAATTAACAGGCTAGATCCTTGTTAACTAGTTGGAAAAGGAATTTAACCTCATTCTTGCTGAAGCCATCATTTTAAAACCTCTTAAGGTATCATTCAGATTCTAGAAGCTGTGAAATATGTTTTCTGGCCCTTTCAGTTCTTTGCGAAGGTTGCAAAGCTTTGTGTCAAAGTTACTTCTGGGAGGAGCACTGGCAGAATATCAACCCCCAGCTGCCTTAGTCTACTAAGAACCAAGAGAATGACTCATTCCAAAGAAAAACATTCAAGGATTACAAGGGCCATGCCCTCAAGATTGAATTCATCCTTCAAAATCTCATTCCCATGAAATTTTTCTTTGTCAAAGAGACCATAAACTCTGGCCTACCCCAAACCATCCCATTAAATTTGACTGGAACTGTGCCCGTTTCCACTGCATGTGCTGTATCCAAAACTCCTCATCACAACAGGGGTTAGGAAAGGCTCTGTGTAAAAGACAGTAAATATTTTCTACTCGGTGGGCCCTCAGGTCTTCGATGCAACTTCTCTACTCCGCCTTGGTAGCTAGCACAGAAGTAGCTGTGGACAGTACATAAACAAGTAAGCGTGGCTGTGTTCCAATAAAACTTTACTTACGAAAACAGGCAGTGGGCCTGATCTGGCCTGCAGACGGTAGTAGGCCAATCCCTGGCTTAGGTGAGGTCGCATCCCCCCACCTGCACCCTGCAAAGGCACCCTGATCTGTACAGGGTAAAAGAATCTGAATCAAGCACTGCTGGCAAACAAACGTCCACTAAGCCCCTTCGCAGGGTTTGAGAAGTTGGTTCAGTCCTGAAATAGTTCCTGTTTCCTGCAGGGCTTTCAAACGCCAACGTGAGAAGAACAGGTGGAAGGGATAATACTGCATGAGACCCATTCAGTGCAGGCTGCCCCGTCCTTTCCAAACTACCCCCTTTCAAGTGTGTCACAGAGCTGGAGGGCTTGCAAAGTTGAAATAATTTTAACTAACCAGAGAAGTCAGGTCCTGGAGAACAAGACATATATTAAATTGCCACAATCCTCTAGTCTGGACTAAATGAAATTTTATCGCTTCAGGTTAGGTAAGAAAACACTGGATTTACGCAAGGAAGGTTAAAACGGCAGTTACAAATAAAGGACTAACGTTACTGTTTAAAGACCATATAAAGAGAATTTCTTTTAAGTCATTGCTCTTACTGATATAAATAATTTGAGCTAAAATGACAAAATGCATTTCAAACCCCATTTACACATTCATCCCAAATGTCTTGACTGATGTTCAGTCTTTGGACATCTATAACACAAGCCTAACAATCTTCAAATTATAATGGCTCAGCTACTTCTATATCAACTGATCAATTTTTTAAAAAGTAGGTATTGGAATCTACTGTGTCTCTAGCAATGATTCACGCACGTACAGACCTGTAAGTGAAGGAAAGATACATACGCCTCCCCAAAAGGAGCCTGTGCCTCAATGGCAGACACTAATGTCAGTGAAGTAATTAGAACAAAAGCTCACCACATTTTGTTGGACTTCTTAAAAAGATGTTTAGAAAAAGCATCAGTGAATATAGAGTGAAGCAGCTGGAAAGGCTTCATGGATGAGGTGGAGCTGCAGGTGAGTCTGAAAGGACAGAGCAGACTCCAGCAACAAAGGCGGCAGGCAGTGACAAGCCTGGAGGAGGGACAGGCAGAGGGGAAAGGGCTGTGTGTGTGAGCCCCGAGCTGATCACAGGAGGCGAGGGAGTGGGGAGCAGGCTGCACAGAAGAGGGAAATAAAGTTGCATCCTTCAAGCTGAGTCAGACTGAAATGGCCCTGATAAAAAGACAGAGAAATCTGACTTTGGTATGACAATAAGGAACCACCAATCTATTTGTTGTTTTTCTTTTCCCCCTCTCCGATCTCCCTTCCATTGTTTGTTTTTCACAATTATTTGACTATAATTTTCTAAGGAGCTACATGTGGCTTTATCCTTCACAAGTGCCCGTGATCAAAAAGATACAGTACGCTTGTATACAAGCCACAAATATGTACGTGTCTGGGGAAAAACCCTACCGTAACAATGTGCACATCTGAGATTCATGACAAACTCATTTATACACGGGGACAAATAACACACAATCTTACAACAGCATGTCAGCACTAACAAAGCCTGCTATGTGTCAAGCTACATACCTACGGATGCTACACAAATGTTTATTTCAGAGCTGAGAACCTCACAGACTGTACCAGTTGCCTGTCGGTGGAAAAAGGTTTTACTAAGTTTTCTGAGGCTACCCTTGCCAGTTCCAGTATTAACTGTCTAGAATGCACTGGTTGGTAAATATGAATAAGATAGATATTACCAATGAGAACAAAAACAGGCTTATAGAAAGAAGCACAAATTTAAAAATCAACTACAAAATCCCCTCAAGTTATTTTCTTTTAATTTTTAATATGTTAACATTAAACACAACTGATATATATTAATGGAAGCTGAGTACAAACAAAAACGTCTGTCCCAATTCAGACAACCTGTCACAGTCCCAGTCATCAAGAAACTACGATTTGTAAGGATTTTATAAAAGTCATAAGGTCTTCACACCATGGTGTTATTATGCCAAAAAATGTGTCATTCACATCACTATATGAAACTTTACTAGGACAAACATACATTGTAAAGAACATCAGGCATCTGTATAGAATGGGTGATTCCAATCCCCTTTTGCTAATAAAGCTGACACTTTCATATGAATAAAACTGCTCAGTTCCTGGCATGCCACTGACTCCGAAATAATATTTGGGGTCACATATTCATGCTGCTGGGGAAAGAGAAGTTAATAAGTGTCTGGCCTTGGGCAGCCTCCCTGAGCCTCAGTAGGACCATGTAATTTTTATTCCTGGTGTGTCTTCACGTCAATATTTCTAAAAATACTGAGCACGAGACATCATTTTATATTACAGTGTAGATCACTGGTGTTCTAGAAATAGTAAATCAGGAGAATTATCTATTATTTCACAACTGTTTACTTTTTTTTTTTGGGCGGTACGTGGGCCTCTCACTGCTGTGGCCTCTCCCGTTGCGGAGCACAGGCTCCGGACGCGCAGGCTCAGCGGCCACGGCTCACGGGCCCAGCCGCTCCGCGGCACGTGGGATCCTCCCGGACCGGGGCACGAACCCGCGTCCCCCGCATCAGCAGGCGGACTCTCGACCACTGCGCCACCAGGGAAGCCCTTCACAACTGTTTAAAACAGCAATAATAAGAAAGTCATAGTTTCCTACTTGGATTCCTTTCGGCAATCCCTGTCAGCTCCAACTCTCCAATGAAGAATTATCAGAGTATTTTAAAAAGAGCAGTAGTTTTCTTAACAAAATTAATCAGCCGAAGACAACACGGCTGCTCATAAGCAGTGCTTGGGTTACACCCCTAACACAGGAGATTTACATCTGTTAATCCTACAGCACTGTTAGAACCAGCAACTGACACCAGTGTATGTGATTCTCTAAATAGTAACATTAGTTAAGGGACAGCGGACCATCACTGTTTACCCAAAACGCGACTTCACACGGGACTCAAGTACACAGTAGGTTACATGGAAATGTACAAAACAGTATTGCTCTCTACCAAGCAATGTAAATTCACCTTCGATATATGTATAAAAAACTGTATTTTTTTCCTAAAAAATATTCTTGTACAATAATACTGGAACATGTTCCACAGACCCGTGCATCTTACATACTAGCAAATATGGGATGTTTACACTCTATCCTGTAGGTCCTTATGTATCTCCTTCGGAAACAGAATTTCTAGACATTTGAATAGACTTGCCAGATTTAGAAACGGCTGTCCACGCTGATGGTGACTGTGTGATTTGCTGAAGCAGGAAGGGCAGCCTTTCCAAACTTAGGTATTGCATTGTCGTGGCCTCTGTCATCATCTCGGCCTTCTAGCATGTCAGGATGATCTAGGGAACCATCTGAGCTCAAGGTAAGATTAGCTAGAAGGGTTGGGATGTATTGCCCAGCAATCTCAGAGTTCAGTACGAAACTGGCCCTTTCTGAGGCCTCAGTCCGAAGAGCAGCAGTTACAGCGCGCACACGTCTCGAGTAAATGTCTTGGGGCGCTTGTGCACTGGAGTGTCACCAAGACATGATGTGAGGCCGGAAGATGGGTTCAGCGTAAATACTGTAGAGCCTGACGTGGATCATCACGTGCTTTATTTACATCACAATATTCTGACATTCATATGTGTAGAAAGATCACGTGGTAAGGGATCTGATCTGTTCTTTTCGAAATAATAAGCTCAAGGGAAAGTGCCAAAATTGGATTAACATAAAAAACAAGTTTTTAAAGAGTTTTAAAGTTATTCTGATTCAACTGAGAGTAAGTAGTTAAATACTAAATAAGTAGTTAAATACTAGTAGTCTCTCCACCATTTCTCACACATGTCCACCATGCAATGGGTGTGAAGTAGCCTGCAATGAAACAGGAGTATAGAAAGTGCATACATATATGAGGTACATTTGGGTGGAAACAACCTCCTAAATGCAGGGCAAAGCAATTAACTTAGCTTCCTTTCAATACAAGAGTATTATTTACTTAAGAAGTTGGATGTGTACAGCTATGGAATTCTTTCCTGCAAAATAGATTTGTGGATTTCATCTACTTCTCATATATTCTAAATTATTTTGAAAAGATAAATTCAGATAGGCATCTATAAACACTGCATATAGATCATTTATACTAATTTTTCAAATCTTCAACACCTCAAACAAAAGACTATGTGGAATAACATTATCATTTATTATGTACCTTTCAGCATTCAAAATATTAAGCTAAGTTTCTAATATAATTAAGTGCATAAGCAAAAACAACTGGAAGGATGTAGGTGATAAAATATATTTATACTTGGAGCAACTATAGTGTTAGGGAAGCTAAAACACAGAATTAACTGAAGCTGTCAAAATGACATTAGCAACAGAAAAAGACCTTTCAATTATGGGCTGGGAAGGAATAAAAATGAAAGTCAAGAAGGTTGCTAGTTTAGACTTTATGATACAAAGAAAACAAAACTGCTCAACTCTTTGTATCACTACTATATTTTTATTAAGGATTCTTCAGACTGAAATACACGGAAATGAAATAAAGTCCAAGAATTAGTTCACGTAAGGCAGTAACAAGGAGGCTTCTGGTCAAGTAGGAGCCGCCGTGAAGGTGCCGTGAGGGTCAGGTCTCCCCAGGCGCCAGGCGGGGCCGGCAGAGTCCAGGGGACAGTATTTGAGCAAAGGCACCCGGAGAGGGTGCAGCGAGAGGAGCCGCGTGTGCCCAGCAGGCAGGGACTGCAGACACCCTGTGCTCCTGTAACTCAGCCCCATCCTGTGTCCTGCCAAGCCTGGCACACAGGTGTCTTCCTTCAATGTCAGATGCAGCCCAAGAGCAAGACCTGACCCACCCAGGCCAGCAGCTGACCGCAAACGCTCCCGTGCCCTGAGAACATGAGAGGCTCATGATCTTCAGCAGCCCCCTCTCCCGGTTCCTCCTTGCCTTCTGAAGCCTGGATGACCCACCCGCACTCCTTCGGTGACCTGTACTCTGATGACATCCACGTTTATATCTGAGGTCTAGTCGGCATTTAGCTGCCCACACAGCGTGTCCACTGGGATAGCCGACAGGCTTCTCAAATGTCCCGCGTCTAAACCTGGCTCCCACTCTCCCCCAACGGAACCTGCTCTTGACAGTGGTTTTGCCCGTTTAGTTAATGACGTGACTTCATTTTTCCCTTTTCCCTTCACTGTTCCTGCCCAGACCTTGCTCCGTTACTCTTTATCTCATCCAATCCACTGGTAAATCCTGTGGGCTGGACTTTTCAGATGTATTCAAAGTCTGGACACTTCTATCTACCTCTGTTGCTACCACTGGGGTCCAAGTCACCGTGCTCTCATGTCAGGACCATCACAAGAAGGGCCAGCAGAGCTCCCAGCCTCTGCCACGACCACCCCCTCCCCTCCTGCCGTTCAGTCTAGTCTCTGCATACTGCCAGCAGCGATTCTGCTACAGCGTAAGTCAGACCACGCCAGGCCTCTGTTAAATACCCTCCAATCTCACACAGAAGAAAACAACCAAAGTCCTTGCAGAGTCCTCCGGAGCCTGACATGGCCTGAGCTGCCATCATGTCCTCCTTCGCCCCCTGTGCACACGCCAGGCACGGCGGCCTCTTGGCAGCCCCGGGCCACGCCCCACGCAATCGTCTTCAGGACGCTTGGGCACTTTTCCCCCTGCCTGAAAGACTCCCGGGGCCCCTCTCCCGCCCGCGGTCAGGTCTAGATCACCGGTCACCTCCTCTCTGACAGAGGCCCCCAGCCGGCACTCCTGGCCCTTCCCTCTCTTCCCTCACACCGTATCGTCGCTAGTCTGACCCTGGCGCACACTGGACGTTCAGTTCTGTTTGTTGAATGTCTCCCCACACTGGTATGTAAGCTCGTGACAGCAGAACGTTTGCCTGCTTTATTTTCTGCTATATCCCCGGGGTCCAACTCAGGGCTTAGCACATAGTAGATACCCACCCAGTAAATAACTGCTCAAATGATTAATTAATTAAATATTGTAAAGGGACAAAATGCACAGAATTAAGTTTATTTTAATGTGCAACATATCAAAAGTACACACACACACCACACATATACATATGTATGAATAGACACATGAAGAGCAGGGACAGACCGATTCACTGTGAACAGTGTGACCTGGGGTGGGAACTACGGTTTGGCCGAGGACGGCTGGGGCAGGAGGAAGGGCGTCAGTCTGGAGAAGGGAACTCTTACTGAGCACTTTATATGCTACTGTGTTCAAAGTATTTACCAACACACATTCCATTTTTAAAGTATATACATGTAAGCAAACAGAGTTTTAAAAGCACAATTCAAAACAAACCGGTTGAGCCAAAATAAATTTTTAAGTAAAATTTAAAAGAATCACGAATTTTATCTATCACTGGCTTTTCTATGCCGTACTAACATACAATGTTATTGACACATAGCTGAAACAATCAGAGTACCACAGACAGAAACACGAGTTGAGATAGTTATTGAGGCAGTGTAAAATCAGATCTCTAAAAAGAAAGACATTTTTTTCTTCTCAATTTTTGAAGTCAAACGCCTCACTGTATGTGTACTCAGATAGTTCAGACATCAGTGTTCAATGACTTTATAAGCCTGTACTGTGAATACCGTACAGCGGACAGCTAATCGTAGACACTGTTCACTGTTACTGAAGAATCTTCTGTTTGCCACGAGTAACCACACAGTCACAGTCACAGTTCTGGAAGAGATGGTGCGAGGCATTCAATAATAAAGAGCGATTATCACATTTTTGAGACAGTCAGACCAGCTCTCACTAAAGACCTACCCTTATTCTACATTTCATTTAATTCTCTGTTACACAAGAGTCCTGATCGTATTGTGGCTTATGTGCCACTCACAGGGTGACTCCACACCACCTCACGCACATTGACTTTTGAACTGTTTACGACTCCCATTTACATATATTCCCTAAAAGACCCAAAACAATTCAGGGACATTAGATTTTCAACTTCTTGGTATCTTTCACAGTAGTAAGGGGCAGGAAAGTGATGTATTAAGAAACATTTATAACATTTAATAATCATATATAACTAAAATTTATTGAAGGCTCAAAATATAGCAAGAAGTATTCTGGTAAATGACCTTCTCAATGACACATTGAAAACTGCAAACAAAGCTGCCTGAAGGAGGCCATGCCACAGAAGTGAAACAGCCACCTTGACACCAACTTAGCTGACACATCAGTGCCTTGGCTGTTCTTTTAGCCTGAATTCCTCCACACGTCACATGCAATGGAGTTCGAACAAAATACTTCCAAAGTGTGTCCCAACAATAAAGCCCGACAAGAGTGTAAATTCCGTTAAATTTCCACTAAGTCCGGCCCGAAGGATGTTCCCAAAGACCCAACTTCATGAAGCGATGCTACTACCTAAGGCTGCCCTGTCCAGCGGAGGAAAGAAGGGCTCTGAGGCCAGGAGTCAATCAAATATGTCCGTCTGGGACCGATCAGCCATCACTGTTGATGAGAGAGTCCATCTCCTAAAAGGCCCTGTCTTTCTGTTTGTGGGCTCTACTACGTGCAGTCCAAATGCTAGTTAATGCTCCACCGGAATAAGCAGAAGCTTGGGCTTTCTGTTCTTTAATTTGTCGAAGACAGTAAAACAAAACAACAGAAAGTGACAATCTACTAAATTATGCTTTATAATAATAAATTATAGCTTTATAATAATCCAAAACCAGAAGTACAGGTATGGGAAGGTAAGACAGTAACGACGGGAAAAGAACAGAGAACACACCCTCAAATGAGCTGCTCTAAGGCCTTACAGAGAGCAGGTGCTCAAACAGTTACTGAATGGATTGTTAGTGACTAAAACTGACGGACTAGGATTGAAAACATAACAGTGAAAGATGAATAAAAAGAGACTCCTATATATAAGCAGAAGATACAGATGAAGCATTCCACAGGAATGTACAAGATGATAGTCACAGAAACGTGCCTAAGAGCTAAGAACTAAAGAAAAGGGGCCCAAAGATGGAAGAGACAACTGTCCTCATTTCTACAAACCACCTCATGGAACATCCAGAGATTGTGCTGTACATTTCCAAATATTGCTAACATTTTTCATAATAACCAAGCTTATATTGATTACTGGTATCTACTACTCTTCAAAAATAATATGCAATAGAGCACTAAGAAATATACACAGAGTCACTTAGAAGCAAGAGAGATAGAAGAAAAGTACTTGGAATTAAAGCCCGGGTGAGGGCTTCCCTGGTGGCGCAGTGGTTGAGAGTCAGCCTGCCGATGCAGGGGACGCGGGTTCGTGCCCCGGTCCGGGAGGATCCCACGTGCCGCGGAGCGGCTGGGCCCGTGAGCCGTGGCCGCTGAGCCTGCGCGTCCGGAGCCTGTGCTCCGCAACGGGAGAGGCCACAGCGGTGAGAGGCCCGCGTATCGCAAAAAACAAACAAACAAAAAAGGCCGGGTGAAAGATAATTAGGAAAATTTCCTTTGGGGAACAAGAAAAGTGAAAATACTAGCACATTTTAATTGCTATCAAGTAAACAAGACCTCTGAATGAATTTTAAATTTTACCTGAGCGTACACAGATCTGACTGGGGGTTAATATGGTGGACAGGGTTGGCAACAGAGGAAAAGAGGTAAAGAGGGAGAACTAAAGAACTCAATTATCAAACCTTAGGATTTATGTTTCTAAATAAGTTGATTTAAAAATGTGTGCAATTTGACGACTAATGAAACCAATCAGAATTTGACTAATTATGTGAATTGACTATCATGGGCTAATAAAGTAATATGTATACATGTACTTTGGCACTCAGGCCGTCAAAACAAAGATGACCGCAACTTTGCAGCACACAGAGCAGAAATTCCATTATGCACTTACGCCTCAGGACTGGTATCAGCGTGTCTGATATGTATGCTTTTGTATACTTTTTATTTCTCTCCTAGTGCTGTTCTTAAAATTCTTAGAAGAAAAGCCTTTGGTCACTCTCAGACGTGTGTGGCCACCCGTACTAGGGCAAGTGAGCATCTACGTGGGGACCCAAGGTTGCCTCTGCTACACTCGGTTCAACCGGACTTGCTCGCTTCAGAAGCGCGTCCCATAAAGTTTCTGATCATAAGAGACTGTGGTCCAGGATTGAGGCTTCCTCTTTGTTGAAAACAATCAATACTGTTCCCAATCATTTACAATTAGCAAAGAAATCATTTATTTGGTAAAACCAAACTGAAGATTTGAATGAAAATTTAAAGAAACTGAATAATCTTACAGAAATTTTAAAGAAAATTCCTAAAGTTACATTGCTTATCCAATGAGTGAATATCAAAGAAGACACTACTCACAATTAACCCTTGCGATTATACAGATCTTTCAATCATGGGAAGATACAATATACTCACTGAACAAATATATGAGAATTCATTTTAAACTCTGAGTTTAAAGTCATAAATTCAGATTAAAAAAAACTTCAATTTCTCCTCAAGAATAGGATTTAATTGACAGATTCTTAAATACCCATATTCATAAAGTCATTACTATTCACGCTCAGCAAATGAAATAATTAAAAGTTACTTTTAGAATGGAAAACTAAAGGGTGCTGAAAACAAAACATAAAAGTCAATGAAATAAATATATATCGCAAGTAAAAGCATCTTAACAAATCAGAGAAGATTCCCTTTGGACACAACTATTCAATAGTTATTGATATGGTAGGCTACTTATTCCTAGAAACTATAATTAGACACGATGTATTCTATCCATTTTCTCAAGATGTAAAATAACCAAGCTAATAAACACAGTTATTCGTGTCCAGAACACGTTGTCTATTCCTCTAGCTGAAACCAAACCTCCAGTAAATTCCTGTTTATCTTCTTGCCAATCAAGGGATGAACGGCTGACACTAACGCAGTCTTATCGGGGCCTATGTCTGCAGCACTCTCTGCTAAGTGATGTCACTGCGCTAGCGGACGAAACTAAGCAGATTATTACAGTGACTAGGAGCAAACTAAACATTTGGGTCTTTGCATGGACAGATTTACACACTGTCTGTCAGATAAAGCACAGTTTGCCCGCTGCTTACACAACAAGAATGTGCCTGACAGCTTCTTCCCAGGGTTAGTATCTGATTACATAAATAGGCCATTCCCCGCCATTCCTAAAGACTGACAGTCCGTCGTAGTTTATAGTGCGATTTCGGACTCTCAGCTTTTCTGTCTTGCACACAAGGCTGATGAACATCAGAGCACTTCCTGGAGGTCCAATCAGGATTTCTCACTGCCTGATTCTGGGCCATATAAAATGTGGTGGACACAATGGAGAGGAAAAAGACAACGTGAAAACTACTTCTGATGACTGCTCCTGAGGCATACACTGAAGCGGAAATCATGTCAACACACTTAGGGGTGTGTGTGTGTGTGTGTGTGTGTGTGTGTGTGTGTGTGTGTGTGTGTGTGTCCCCACAGTATTACCTTTGATATAATTCAGAAGTATATAATGGTTTCTTTAAAGCTAATGGTTTTATTTATAAAATTAAATATAAAGCACAATCACACAAAAAATTATGTATTTCTATTTTTACAGTTGCTGTGATTTTTTAATGAATGTTTTTGTATCATTCCAGCAATGAAACGAAACGCCAATGACTTATCAAGGTCATATAAAACCATAACACTGAGCTCCATGAAATGTTTAAAAAGTAATCTACCACTAGTTAACACCTTTCCTCCTATCCCCACCACAATATCCAAAAGAAAACTTATCAAATCAACACACTAGTGAATGTTGATGAGTGAAAATATGGCTTAAAACTTACTTTGGCAGCAACAAAAATGGCAGTCAAGAAACACACATGAGCAAATGGTGTCTGTATAGATGCTATGAACTTTCTTAAA
Organism: Kogia breviceps; assembly: GCF_026419965.1. Classification (NCBI taxonomy): domain Eukaryota; kingdom Metazoa; phylum Chordata; class Mammalia; order Artiodactyla; family Physeteridae; genus Kogia; species Kogia breviceps. The sequence continues at coordinate 3,828,766 of NC_081324.1, forward strand.
AGGTGAGATTCTGTATTTTGGTCTGCTAGCCAATAATACAGCAGCAGCAACAGCAGCAATAAATAATAGTATTTAGTAGTATCATCAAGGTCCTGCAGTCTACTGGAAGCTCACTTACAAATTATCCCGAGTTAAACACTGATTATTTAATAATTACATACTTCTCAAGAAATAAAGGCATGAGGTTTTCATTCAAAATGTTCTGGCTGATCAAGACAGATCAATTTCCTTTCAATAAGGAAAAATTAGGCAGCAGTCATTTGAAAGGCATTAATGAGTATCTTAATTCCATTGTTAGGAAATCACGTGTTTCTTAATTTTCTTCCTTGGTCTGACACTATCTGGGAGCTGCTACACGGAGAAAAATTCAAGTGTCTCCACTATTAAATGTCTCTTGAACATCCGCTATGGGCCAGATCCTATCCTGTGCTCTGGAAACACAAAGATGAATAGGACACAGGCCTGCATCCTCAAGGTACGTAAAATCTGATAAGGAAGAGAGACAAGCATTATATTTCAAGGTAGTAATTTATCTCTTCACAGACAAATGTATTTTTTAGATTCAAATGGCAATCTTTTCCAATATTAAATAGTTCTCATTTTCAGGACAATGATCCTATCCTATACTTTTCTAGCGAAAAAAGTTTCTTCCTCCTTAATCTTCTTTCTGCCTCCTAAAAAAACCCATCTCAAGTCACATGAATGATTTCGTGAAGCATGGACCTGAACGATACACACATGTAAAACCCTACCTGAAACTACAACAATGACGTGTACGCTTCCCTATCAGAATGATTCCACGTTAGCTTTTTATACTCTTACACATTAAATACCAACATTTAGCTTAAAATGTCTTATTGCCTAATACTGAATGTATTTTGTCTTTTTCATTTGTTCCTTGACACCAACACGAATGAACTGTCATAGAAATAGTTTTGGGAATCACCAAGGGTGAGGTACCTTACCAGGGTAAATAATCAGAAGTCATAAACACAATATTGTCTCTCTTGTAATTTCAGCCATAACTTTCAAACATTCATACCCAGACAAACCAGATGAAATATGTTGCTTCAGGTCAGCTCTGATGGATCCCTCAGAAAGATCAACATTATTGCTTTAATTTTATTATGTACCACACTTCATAACTGTACACTGCAGAGTACAATAAAAACTCCACTACACAGCTTGACTACTTATTAAACAGATCAAAAGTTACTGTAACAAATAACTTGTCCTACTCAGGGTCTATTAATAATACAACTTGTTGTTGCTCAGCTAAGGAATTTCATTTTTTTAAATTAGGTCAACGAAGAAGAAAATACAGAACACTTTGAAATCTCTTATACATGTGATTTTCCAATCACATGCCCAACAACTTTGAAGTAACTATTTAAACAACTGGGATAAATAAAGAAAAATGGAAGGTGGTTAAACAAGGGTAAAAAGAAACAGCATAATGCGATTTGTAAGCTTTCAGAGCAGCGGTCACTGCCCGTCCCCAGACAGACCTGAAGGTAAGCAACAGCATATACACGTGGTGCCTGTCTCTCAAAGACTATATCGACTTAACGTTTATGAAGAGACTGCCAAATTCAAACTATACTGCACAAACAACCAATGACTACTTTTCCAGGGTAGGTGGTGTGGCTACCTCTTTGCTACACAAGATGATGTTTCTATAAATAAAACTGGCTGAATATGAAGCTCACCACTGTATTAACGATGACAATGGGAAACAATAAATGAGGAGATTAAAAAGGGAAAAACGCAGAGCTAATGGTATTTAAGGTACCCTGGGGAATTTATATTGTGAGTAAGCAATAGCAATGGATTATTATTTATTTATTTATTTATTGTTGTTGGAATATAGTTGATTTTATTTATTTTTTATTTTTTTAACATCTTTTTTTGAGTATAACTGTTTTACAATAGTGTGTTAGTTTCTCCTTTACAACAAAGTGAATCAGTTATACATATACATAGCAATGGATTATTTAAAGGCAAGGAAAACACTTATGGACAAGTGGGTGATGCAGAGTAGACACATGTCATCGTTTCTGGAAGGAAGAGAAGGATGGAGGGATGCAGGGAGGAGGAACCAACAGCCAACGAGCAGCACGACGCCAAGGAGGTGAGCGGCTGCGCAAGCAGACATCACACGGCGCACCTGCCATCAACATGCAGACAAAGGACTCGAGAACTCAGCAGCTCATTAATTTTCACAAGCATAAGCTACTTTATCAACTCTTAATTTTTATATAATTCCAAAGTTCGACATTAACGGTAAAGCAAATTCACAGCCTTACAAGTGTTCAGGTGTGAGTTTCATATGTATTATATATATTTTTTAACTAATGACTGACAATGTCTGATTTTTTTTTTCTAGAATCTGTTATTCATTTGCCATCACAGCAATCAAGATATTTCAAAGGAGACTCACTTGATGAGCACTGATTCCACCAGGGCCTAGTCCTGTGCCCAGCACCTAACAGGTGCTCAATAAACAGAACTGAAGAAAGTTAATTCTTTTCTTTATTTTGGTATATAAGAAAGTTAAATATCTACAAGACACTTGTAAGTATTACCGAGGAATATGAAATAAGCCTCAAGAACTACTGAATACAGTCTGGAGGTGTGATTATTCCCCCCAAATCAGCAGAAGGAAACAACTTATTCATAAATCACATTAATCAGTGGTGTCTCAACCACCGGAAACGTTTCGAACATGAGCATCTGACGCGCCTGTGAGCAGTCATGGCTACTGGTGTACAGGAAAGGCTGTGATTGGTTTAAAGCGGCCTGGCCCATCTGTCTTTAACACTCTTATTACAAGGCAGTAAGCAGAGAACTATTGGAGCTGCAGTATAAGCTGTAAGATCTCTACTTGTTCTTAAATCATTTAAAAATAATGAGAGCTTTAGCCTTTATCTAATTCTTTGAATTAGAAAAACTGTATCATTTAGCCCATGGTTGTTTAGTAAATTGGCTTGGTGGCATGCAAGCTAATGCAGGGAAGCAGTTCCAGTGTCTTGTTCCTAGCTTCTTATTACTTGAATTATAATTCAATGATCACCTTAGATCATGGGCTATTCATAAATCAGAAGCCTGACATCAGATGAAAAATTGTATTAATATATGAAACTTATTATATAGTACAAACTGCTCTCTTGATAAATTACATTGTTCAAACTTGACAATGATTGCATTTAAAACATTATTCCTGTTTGCTGCTTTACAGACTGAAGCCTCTTCATGAAAAATTTACAATGCTCCTCTGTGTTTTGGAGTCAGAGGGCAATAGTAGCAAATGGCGGGCAGAAACCATACTTTAGATTTGCTGGCAACTGCAGAGGACAGAAAACACTTCTAAGGACAGGGAGGAGGCCCTCAGCTGCGTCCCCTGCATCTCCGTTGCTGGCTTTATGAAGATACTAATTGTCCTCACCAGCAAAAGCATAGTGAATAATAAAATTTTAATTTAAGCTTACTGGATTGCTTTCTTCCCTTATATAGGTGTTTCAAAGAAATTTATAGTCATAAATGTTTCACAGAAATTTACAGTGTGAGAGGAAAACATAAAGGGGCCAACCCATGAAGTTTAATTTGAATTGAGGCCGGGCTCCTCAGATGATGCATTATGACAAATGCTTTTCGCCAAGGCTGACTGGGTAACTCAAGCTGTAGCTCCATATTATTTACATTAATTACATGAAGGCGGCTTTGTTAATGGTGCATTCTGGTGCGGGTCGCAGCATGATATGCTAATGATCTAAGAAAAATCTGCATCTCCAGTATTTATGATAATTTGTAATAGGAAATAGGGTTGCTTTTATTTCCTTCTCCTCACTGGAATAAAAAAAGTCAGCACAAAACAATTTTATTCAGAGAAGAAAGGAAAAAGTTCTAATCGCCAAGACATTCAAGTGTTATAAACAAAAGGGAAGACTCTTATTGTTGAGGGTCTTGTCACAGCCCGTGACAAAGTGATAATACGGCAGTTCAGTGTGAGGTGTGTATCCAGCTGAACTGAATGGGAGAAAGCAAAGATGGAAAGTATAACTTCCATCCCCAAATTATCTCCTGTTACTGTGTGCTCCCTCCCACCCTCCCGGCTCACAGCTCCCCTCAACAAGAAAGAAGATAAGCTTCAGATAAATACTGTTAATTCATGCTAAGTTGCATTCATTATATGGAAGGCTAGTATGCTAGAAAATATGTGATATTCTAACAAAATCCATCACAACTTGTAAGAAACTTAAGGTAGGATCGTATAAAATTCCCAAAGATTAAAATTGCAAAAACATAATAATTTATATGTATTAAATATCAGCACATCTTATTCATATTATTATTCTTGTAAATTATGTCTAAATTTATAAAATGTTAAAAGTAATAGTAATTTCACCATTATGGCTTTTTGGAGTATAAAATCAAAGAGACAAAATTGTCCAAAAACTCAAATATGATATATTCAAAACACCAAAGCTTTTCTGATTATTGATGTTTAAACTATGCTACCTATATTTTCAGAAGACTGTTTAACAATTTTAAACATGTCTTATTTTATTATTAGGAGTCAGGTTTTGAATTTCCTTTCTGATCAATAAGCATCTACAAAGATAGGTATTTTGGGCATGATAAAGTTATGATTTTTCAAATTAATAATGTTCTATTGGAATAAAAGTTCCCATATAAATGTAGCCTATTCTACAGAATAGAACAACAAAAACCCTTAGGAAAAACCTATAGATAATAGGATACTTCACAAGCATATTTAAATACACAAACAGCATAAGTTTCTAAGATGATATACAATCGTTTTTTTAAGACAGATAATTATGTCATCTACAGAGTGGAAAATAATATTGATTGAGAATTTTGAAAATCTAAGAAGGAATATTGCTATAAATTATTAATACAGGGTTTAGATATTCTATGTTCAATATGATTAACAGAAATCGGGATAGCAGTCACCCCCGGAGAAAGGAAAAGGATGTAATAAGAGATAATGGGTGTGCTCTGTGTTTCATGCTACATGGGAGTTACATGGGTGATGGTATCATTATTCTTGATTCTTGATAGCACATATAGTATAGTACCAAAAAAAATGACATATATAGTGTGCATGTGTGTATATATATTATCATAAAAAGAACTAAATGAATTGAGGAAAACAAAATCTAAATAAAAATTTTAATAGAGTTTTTTTTTAATGGGGTATAGTTGTTTTACAATGTTGTGTTAGTTTCTACTGTACAGTGAAATGAATCAGCGATATGTATACATATATTCCCTCTTTTTTGGATTTCCTTCCCACCTAGGTCACCACAGAGCAGTGAGTAGAGATCCCTGTGCTATACAGCAGGTTCTCATTAGTTACCTATTTTATACATACTAGTGTGTATATGTCAATCCCAATCTCCCAGTTCATCCCACCCCTGCTTCCCCCTATGGTGTCTGTACATTTGTTCTCTACATCTGTGTCTCTATTTCTGCCTTGCAAACCGGTTCATCTGCACCATTTTTCTAGGTTCCACATATGAGTTAATATACAGTATTTGTTTTACTCTTTCTGACTTACTTCACTCTGTATGACAGTCCCTAGAGATTATTTTTGAAAATTTTCATGGGAAAATTAATATATTACTATGTCATAATAGCTGAAGCTCAGAAATGGCTCATGGCCTAATAAGCTACTGTCTATATTATAAACTCAAAATATGAAAATGAAAAATAGCATTTCTTATAAAATCATCAATACTTGTTACAGCAAAAATATGAATTTCGTGAAGAATTAATTCATCTCCCTAAACTAGCTCAACCTATGTCAATTCTGAGAGACATTTCTCAGAGGAAGCAACGTAATCAAATAATTTTAGAATACCATGTCGTCTTAAAAAGTATCTAATCCAACACATTTATTTTCACAATTGACAAAACAAAATTAAGAACTTTCATGTCCCTAAACTGCTAGACAGTGGTAACGGCCCCTTCGAGCAGGCCCCTGTTAGTCATAAACACTGCCTCCTATTTCCCTTAGCCCTGGAAGCGGGCACGTCCAGTCCAAGACATGAAACCACTCAAGTTGATCCAATAAAGGAGCCACACAGACTCAGCTGGGCTGGGCTCACTTACTTGACCAGCAAACATTTACAGATCATCACATACATGACAGGCAATGTGTAGAGGTCTGGGAATTAAATAATGAGTAAGTTCTGCCGGGAAGCCAGCCCACTGACACCAAACTCCTTACCACGGTCTCCTAGACGTGAGCTCACCTAGGCCCCACTCACCCCTGCAGCCTCACCTTTCACTGCCCTCCTGCTGACCACGCCGCGGCCACGCTCACCCTCTCACTGTTCATCACGTGCAGAGCGTTTTATGTCCTTCATTTTTAGATGGGCCAGCGGGTGGGCAGGCAGGTGGATGGCTGGATGGACAGACGAATAAACAAGAAGTCTAACAGCGACACAGACAAGTAAACCAACAATGACGATATGCTGTAATAAGTAAAAGGACAAAAGTGCGCATGGTTTTAAGAACTAGAGAGAAAAAGAAGTGCTTGCATACTCTTTGAAATCAAGGAGATAAGTCACACTTAGCGTCTAACGTTAAGATCAGTGGCCCACTGGGTCCTTTACAACTCATGAAAAAGAACACAAGAAAAACCTATAACAGAGTCTAACTGTGTTAAGAAGACGACTCTGGCCCCTACCTCAAGACTTCTCTCTGGCCTAGTGGACAAATCGGCTCTGAGAATCTGTCTCTGATCGGCCAAATGTAAGAGTCACATATAATTGAACGCATAGGAAATAAAGTCTCCTCCCAAGCACCTTGGTTCAATGAACAAAAGCTAGCCCATCTGTTAACTGGAAAACAGAAAGCTTTCTATGATTTCTATAAAACATGAAGGCCACATAAAAGTATGCTCAGAAATCACAGTATTTATGAATTGTCACAGAGACAATAGCAAGTGAGCTAGAAGCATTAACTGCAAACTCTGACAATTCAGATGTGATAAAAGTCACTCTAATCTAGTGTACAAACACGTGTAAGCTTTTGATGCCTTCTTATTCTTTCCTAAGGGCAAAAGTGGATCTCCTCTGTCGTATACAAAATTCACATGAATTTATAAAATATTTATCATTCTAATAGTAATTCCAGATTTAAGTTAGAAATTTTTTAATTATCTTATTTTATGCACCTCATTGCCCATGTAAAAGATAACTATACAATATATTCCTTCCCCGTACAAGTTATGCATCTACTTCTTATACTTGTTTAATCCAAGGCTAAAAATTTCATAGATTACTTTAAAACATTAATAAAGCCAGCACAAACAAGAGTGAGTGTAGCTGTATGCAGGTTCGTGGATGAACACAGAAGTCTTTGTGCTCAGGAAGTGCTGGCTGTTCCTGTCCTCCGGCACAGCGGGTGCCCGGCCGCCCTCCTGCTGAAGCGTGTGCTGGAAGGTGCTCTGCGGACAGCAAGGTGGCCGGCACCTGTCTGTAGCACATGCGCACTGACATCTCTTATGGATCATCTCCTGGACTAAAACAGCTGCACGTTCCCTTCTTGCTAGGCTGCTCTGAATTTTGTTCAAGATGCCCTGATGTTTTTGACAACCTGTACAAGCCAAACATTTCGGCAAAATTTCCAAATTAATGCTGAGAGCACTTTGCAATGTTTTGTTCTGTATTGTTCACTCTTGCTGATTGTGTCCTAAATAATAAACTGTGGCCTCCAGCGATTTTTCTCAGAATGTTTATGATGAGAATGCATTCATCTAAATCTGCTGGCCAGTGGAATAAAATAAATCAAGAATTTCCCAAATATAACAATATTTGTGTTCAGTAGATAATTGATGACTGCGGCTGCACTAATTAAAACCCACCTGAGTTTCATTAATCTTGGTCACGAGGACCAACTGCCATGCACCACACCTTGCACAGAGCCTGGCGCCTTTGCGTTCGGGTCACACTCAGACGGGCCTCACTCCTAAACTTTCCATGATGATGTGAAATATTTCAATTTAATACATATAATAAGCGTAATATATAACTATGTAGCCATTTAGGACATATCTCCAACTGTCGGACTCAATCACAAAAAGAATATAATTAATTTTTGTATCAAGCTAACATTTTTACTCTAATATATACTTTCTGTTTGTTAAAAAAAAAAAAAAATGTGTCTTACTTCCCTGGTGGTGCAGTGGTTTGAGCCCTGGTCTGGGAAGATCCCACATGCCGCGGAGCAACTAAGCCCATGCGCCACATCTACTGAACCTGTGCTCTGGAGCCCGTGAGCCACAACTACTGAGCCCATGTGCCACAACTACTGAGCCCGTGCGCCTAGAGCCCGTGCTCCACAACAAGAGAAGCCACCGCAATGAGAAGCCCGTGCACCGCAGCGAAGAGTAGTCCCCGCTCGCCGCAACTAGAGAAAGCCTGCGTGCAGCAACGAAGACCCAACGCAGAAATCAATCAATCAATCAATCAAGTTTTAAAACGTGTCAATAATTTGTGGTTTAAATAAATATCTACACGAATAGGCAGGCAGCACGATAATGACTAAAATGCCTTACAGATCATACCTGCAGGATGGTTTGGTGGTGGTGCTATTTTAAGTGCTCAGGTTAGACCCTCCAGCAGAATGGCATATGAGCAAAAACCTCAAGGAACTGAATGTATCAGCCTATATTTGGACAGAAACCAAGGAAGAACATATAAACAGTAAAAACTTAGGCTCAGTCACATTTATACATTTAACAAAGTCAGAATTTTCACTGAGTTCATACAGTGGACCCACGTATTGGGTTCATCTACCCTAGGGTAGGGTACAAGCAAGGTACAACGTATTGGCATGTAGGGAAAAAATAAAGAAGGGGAAAAGAGTGAAATGCTTGGCCAGAAAACAGAGACGCATGGATTAAAATGGCATCTTGAACATCAACTTAAGAGCTGCATACTAAAGCTTCAGAAGAAGCAAATCCAAAGAACTATGGAAGAAATACATCAAAGGAAGAGGGAAATTGGGTAACAATGAAGTCTATCCATTAAAGATGAGATTAAGAGTTTTAAATATATACATATGGATAAGTTTTGATTCAAATATTGAAAAGCACAAATAAAATAGATTTGCTCCTTTAAGTAAAAGAAGCAAAAATGCTAGATATTTGTGGTATTCACTTCAAAATTTTACTAAAAATATTCTTTAACTTCCAACAAAAGGCACTTTCAAAGAAACAATTCTTTTCATCGAATACCTATCCTATAGCTCCAGATATAACTTCATGAATGTGAATACTTTTTCTCTCTAATTTTAATGTATTAGTTGATTCCCCAAAGATTCTCTTCTGTAATGATCAGAGTCTTCAGGGACAAAAACATACTTAGCACTCATTTCCTTCCCCACGGAGACACGTTAAACATGCTAAGATTCACATCGCCTCCATGATCTCTTGCTCAGGACCACCTAGTTGCGAAGCCAACCAACTAAGAAGGTTCCCAGTAGCATTGGGGGATACACTGAAGATTTAAGGGTGGGGGGTCCGGGGGCCCAGGCACCTCTACTGCTCTGCCTTGCTCGCTGCCGCAGAGCGCGGAGTCCTAACACACAAAGTGCACCCACTCCTACGGCCACCCCGCCCCAGCCACTCCCACACCTCCACCTACTGTCCCGTCACTCTCCACTGCCCCACCGACCACCCAGCCAGCTCACGGCCCCTGCGCGTGAACACACACACACTCTCTCACTTGGAGTAGACACTCTCAGAAACTTCCCCATGGGGTCTCACTGACCTTCACCATGCTCTGTAAGGTAGACACTTAGAGATGAACACTGTGAGTAGAAGAGCAAAGTAACTTGCCCAAAGCCAGTCAAGAAGTGTCACTGTAGGAATCCAAACCAAGTCATGTGTGACGGCAACCCTATAATGCAGAATTTTCAAACTAGAGGATACTGTGTGGAAGTCTTTGAAGACCATCCACCATTCATGCACACATTACAGAGACTTGTCAAGGTGACATGGCCAGTAAACAGCACACGTGGAAACATATATCAGGTCTCCTAAATTCAATCAGAGACCTTCCCACCGTCATGCAATGGAAAGGGGCAGTAGTCTGGGTAAATAAAATCTGCCATTTTAGGAGTGGGAGAGAGAAGAGATGTCATTAGCTGTATAAACAACTCTTGCTGATACCTTTCTGATGACCACAGTTTTATAACTTGGAGATATATAGTATTAAAATATTGACAAAATTTATAGTTCTTTACTTTGTTATACTTTCTGATTTTTTTTAATGTGGACCATTTTTAGTCTTTATTGAATTTGTTACAATATTGCTCAATATTGCTTCCGTTTTATGTTTTGGTTTTTTGGCCACAAGGCACGTGGGATCTTAGCTCCCCGACCAGGGATCGAACCCGCACCCCCTGCATTGGAAGGCAAAGTCTTAACCACTGGACCTACAAAAAACTGAAGAAGAGGCTACAACGTTCACTGAAACCACTGATTCAAGAGCTGGATTTGAGTAACTGTTAATGAAATTCATCACATCATTCTTCCTGTCAGGGAACTATCTTACACATGTCCACACACAAACCATGTGAACAAAAAGGCTTCATGTGGGCTCACTGTTTTCCACACGCTGCCGGAAAAAGGAACTTCTCCACAAAGTTCATATCAGCAAAACCAACCAACAGCAGTGAAAATACGGACTGCCAGTCCTGGGGGTGAGGGGTATTCTAATCCACTTAAACCAGAGAAAAATGTCAGCACCACTGCCACCAAAACAACTTATATTCTATTTACAGACAATGGGCACAAATGACATGTCCCAATAGAATATGGCCTCCTGTTTTCTCCCAGGTGTCTCTGGCCAAAACCTACTGAGTCATCAATAATCTACTCAAATAGTTTAGAATTCACTTAAACTTCCAGATATACCACAGTTTCCTTTTGTTGCTGAAATGACTTAGAAATATAATACAATTAAGAAGTTGAATTTTCTCATTTTTTCAATGTCAGACAAAAAGAGCCAATCAAGAAATAAAATAAATTGAGAATACAAAGCATTCTTCATTTCACATTATTTTCTGTATCAATAACCCTTACTATAATGAACCAAAAAAATAAGTTATTCCCTTGTTTTATAATGAAAATCATGTCTTTATAATGTTTTACAAAATTGGAAAGCTGTAAAAACTAGTTCTTACTATAGCCTTACTACCGATTTTTTTTTTTTTTTTTTTTTTTTGCGGTACGCGGGCCTCTCACCGCTGTGGCCTCTCCCGTTGCGGAGCACAGGCTCCGGACGCGCAGGCTCAGCGGCCACGGCTCACGGGCCCAGTCGCTCCGCGGCACGTGGGATCCTCCCGGACCGGGGCACGAACCCGCGTCCCCTGCATCGGCAGGCGGACTCTCAACCGCTGCGCCATCAGGGAAGCCCCTTACTGCCGATTTTTAGTAAGAGAACCTCTTAGTAGATTACCCGCTGCATAACCAACACTGCTGCTGGTTGATTCCACACAGGTTCACAACATGAACTCAGAGTTAAGCATCACTATCTTTTCACAGCTCTTAAATTCCTTTCAATTATTTGAAATTTTAAGTTCTAAGGAACAGTTCAAGGTAGACTAAAAGTAAGTAAAACTTCTCCATTCTCTAGGGGATCTCTTTTGCCCTTCTTGTCCCCTTCCGAGCCTGGCCCCCTGAAGGCAGTAGCGCATCCTGTTCCCTTTATATGGGTCACAGATGGCCTGAGCCACATGCTTTACTCCAGAATCATCAATCAGGATCACTTGGCTTTTCCTCCTTCTGGTATTTCACTTTCAGGACTCTCTTTTCAATCATTAGTTGTGTGACTACGTGCCCTTAATCTCTTCTTAGTCTGATCTCCCTTCCATTTACTTAGGGCAGATCATCAAAGGTTAGTTTAACTTTGAATATGCTTTATTGGCTAACTTTCAAAACTGCATCATGGTACACCCGCTGGGGCTTCTTATATACCTTAGGAATACGAACCTTAAAATAAGCATTTTCTTATCTTTTTTTCCTTACGGCTTCCCATTTTAATGATTCTAAATACAGGATTCTGTATCTATAATTTTTGACACATACTTTAATAAATTGAAGGTTCTTGAAAAAAAGGTCAGATTTTTGTTTTCAACGTTTCTTATAAAAGTACTACCATTGGTTACTACAGATGTATATTTATTTATACACATGTATAACACGTACAACATACATACATATATAACTAATTTAGTGATTCCTCATAAATATCTGTGTTAATAGGAAGAACATACGTTACATGAAGGAGAATGAGAAATCATTTGTGTCTTAAAGAACGCAGGGTCCGGGAAGAAGCTCAATCTGCAAACAGAGGGGACGTGCTCTGACACAGGTGAGTACCTGATACGCAAGGAGCACCCAGGCACCTGGAGGGGCGCTTCATCCACCTGGGGAGACTCAGGGACAGCTTCCGAGAAGCGGCTATCTACAAGATGAGCAGAATTTAGTCCTGTGAGACACAGGAGAAAGCATGGCACAGTAGGGGAGATGGAAGGAATTCAGTACAGCTGGAGCCAACTGGGAGAGGAGGAAGCAGTAAAAGGTAAGACTCAAGAGGTCAACTGGGGCCAGGCCACGGGAGCTCTTTAAACCAGCGCTTGGTATAGAGAGGACGGACAGCGTAATAGTTTTAAATGTAATTTTCCTGAAATTGACATTTCTATCTATCTATTTAATACCTTAGAAATCTTTTTCTGAAACTATATTAAATACTTAATATTTAAGCTAAACTGTATACTTAATAAAAGAGGAAATTAGGATTTCTTTTCCAGGCATTACTGAGGCTATCATATATTTACCATTCGAGGTATTATATACAAACACAAATGGAAAAACATGGCTTATTCCTTCAAGGAGCTGCTATTACCCTCTGAAGTGAGATCTGTACACCCATTCAGAAATTCAATAAATATTTATTAAACTGTTGTAGCATAGATCTAGGCAATGGAAAAAGAAAAAAAAAAAGAATCTAAGCAAGATACTGGGCTTCTCTGAGCACAATTCTCATTCTCTCCAGTGTAGGAGTTTACGCAGATTTTAAGTCATATTATAAATAAAATCACATTTTGTGCTTACATGCTCATGAAGAGACTGTGGATAAAAGAACCCCTTCTCTGGGCGGCTACGGTCTCTACAAAAGGCTATAAATAATGATTACTTTTTTTTAAAGTAAAGATAGACGAGTAATATATACTTTTGTTAACGTGTTTTCAGAGAATATATCTCTTTCTGCTGAAAATTAAGAGAATCAAATTTGTGCTAAGGTGAAAATTACACAGTTTTCACTTTTTAATCCCATGTAATCTTGATGTGATTAAGTTAGATGATCTAAAATGATAAAATGTTTAGAACTGATTTTGTTTGTTTGTTTATATAGCTCTTTAGCTTACTTTAACTAAGGGCTAATTTCCAGTGAAGATAAAGCAGCAAAGACTCAAAATGTGGTAATTAAGAGAAAACACTATAAAAAATATTGATAACACACAAAAGCCTGATATACTCATTCATCAACAGGTGATTTTCTAAACATTACTAGGCCCCATGCGCTGACCTCAGCTCCTTAGACAGACGGGGGACGCATGCTATACGTCTGGCCTGTGGAATAGCTTCAGCTTCTTCTGGGGAGTTTCATATCTGCCCTTCAGATATCATACCTGCACAGGCAGCCCCCAAATTGCATAAACCAATTCCCTGTAATAAACTGAGAGGGAGGGATGGAGGAAGGGAGGCGGGGGGAGGGAGAGACAGATGGACAGAGAAGACAGATAGACACAGAGTGTGTGTTTCTGCATAGAGATAAATACATATCCTACTGGATCTCTTTCTCTAGGGGGGCTGATTGATACATTATGTTCCAGTGGTAACTAATCTAGCAATTTTGAATGGGCAATGGCAACTGGTGAAAAAATCATCTGGACAAAAAAGTAGACATTGTTTTCCTCAAGAATACAGATGTGTTCCAATGAAATTATCTCATAAATACATTAATAAAGAATGTCCAAGCTACAACTTACCTTGAATTACGTTTATCAGCATGATATATAAAAGTATAAATATCTTAAATCCACAATAAATTGCCCTGGTTATTTTTATCAAAAGTTTTAATATGTTTTGCCAAGCATTTAAACTGCCTGCTTTTAAAAAAGAAAACCAACCTTCCAAGTCCATCTTTGCAGAGAATGTCCTCAATACAGTGAAGTTAATGACACCACAAACAGAAAAGTGGAAATTACGAAGCACTTAAAAATAAGTAATAACTCCTAAATAATCAGATCAAAAAAAAATTATCGATGACTGTGAAATAGTTGAAATCACAAATAAAAGCATCTAAGATGCACATTTTACAATCAGACAAAAATATCTGAAACAACCAATCCAGTTTTAACTAAACAAACAGCTCAACATGTCACGGGCTCACTGAGCAAGAAGTCTCAGCATCTACAGCGTACTATGATTTAAAAAACCCAGTCATATGCTTAATACTAGTGCTCAGTGCCAATTATTTTGAATTAAAGTAACTAAAGCAAAGTAATGCAAAGCAACCTTCAATAAGATAAAAAAAAACTACATGAATTAAAATTAAAAATTTTTTGAATAGCTTATTACATAGGCGAAAACAATCAGGCTATAAATCTTTCTGGAAAGAACTTTCAACACTACATGTAGTTTCAGTTAGGATGCAAACATTCAAAAAGGAAAAAAAAGAAAAACCCGGCCACAGTGACACAAGCTGCACAGACACAGACGAGCGCAGCGGCAACTGAGGAACTTGAACAGATCCCACCAGCACAGCACACGGAACTCTGCACAAGCCACACAGGGCCACGAGATGCACAGCAGGAACGACTGCTTACAGCAGCCCTTTCCATGGGGCCTACCAGACTCCTATCTTAGCAAACAAAATATATTCTTGGGACGGCGGATGGAAGGAAGCACAGAAATGGAAGCATGTATTTTAAGGAGCAACTGGGTAGAGAGGAAACAGGAGCTGGAATATACCTGTTTGAATATTTAGAAAGAGTAGGGATAGAAGGTCAACAAATATATAATCACCAATAAGAGTGACCACCTGAAGAAAGGGTACATGATGCTGAAGACTAGTGATGGTGGAACAGACAGCCGCCTGGACCAAAAAGCAGACATGACAAAGAAGAGCAAAATTTAAAGCAGTAACTCAGAAACTACCCAACTTAGCTATCCCTCCTTACCAAGGCTATCCTATGGGAAAAGAAAGCAAAAATATGGGATAGACTATGTAAAGATGCCTTTTAGTAAAACATTAGGAATCCAGTTGTATGCAGCTAGATTTCTTAAAAGCTCTTTAAACAAGAAAAATTGAATGGAATTTTTAAAAATTGCGGGTCAAACAGGAATTCAAAGAATGACTGTAAAGACAGTAAAAATATGAGAAATATACGGAGACTATACGGAACAAAACCGTAGAAACAATAAAGTTTCTATGACCTAATCTGCACTGATGTCTTGACATCCTAAGTCAAAATTCAAGATGTAGTAATACCCTTTCCTCACAATGTCACTCTTTCCAGGTTTACTCAGGACATCATACAGTCATGGGAAGGTAAACATGTCTAGTTATTTATTTAGTGCTGAAAAACATGTATAAGGAGATGGCTTTATGATTGACTTTGACAAAAAATAAGTTTAAAAATATGAATCTAATGTAATGCAATAAAACTGTAAGGTGTACTGTGCCCTTCTAAAACTCCCTGCACATTGGCACAAACACACAGGTTTAAATAATACATATCTTAGTAAAGTGCAACTGAGCCTTGTATCTGGACACATTCCCAAATGTAGAATTAAAAGCCCCAAGACTGGACCAAAAGAGCACGATTGCCCCCATTCATGTAACACTTGTACTCTTTCTGTAATTTCCTTGTATACGGAGCCACACTTCTTTAAAGAAAGTAATGAGTTTTCTTAAGAAATAATTTTTAAAGTTACACAAAGAAGAAAATTAAAACCCCAACAAAAAAACATCAGTATGCCCTTCAACAAAAATAGGCATATTCTAGAACTTCTAGTATTAAGAAACACCAAGAACTTTCAATCAACGTACATCATCCTGAACATCCTGACAAAGGAGAAATGTTTAAGTATTAAAAATGATTGATATCTAACTTTAATTGCTTTAATGTAACAACACGTGTAAGAAGCAAGGTATCAGAATATTCCCTGTACTAATAACCTTTATAGTTCCACCACACCCAATAATGGATTTAAAAAAATTCTAAGCCTCAATGAATGATCCATCTCCAGGTAATCTGTATGTAACTCTCTCTATACTGTTCCATTCTTGAGGATGAAAACATACTAGTAGTAGGTTTATATCATGACTACCAGCACACTATCTACTATTGAAAGATAGTAAAGCACACAAAAAAAGAAGATACTACAGAGCTTATTTTCTTAAAAAAAAAAATCACTTGAAAAGTAAAATTCCTGCAAACGTCCACATACTGACTATACTCCATGTATTGACAATTTACGTGAATATACACTGACACACGACAAGGTACTGAACCATAGGTTTTATTCTCTAATGACATTTAAGGATATGTGGAAATAAGATACCTTTTATACTCTATTCAACTATTATCCTATTCAAGTATTATCCTCAAGAAAATGACCTCTTCCAGAAGGGATGTTCAAAATCCACTTTTGAAGAACCTTCTGGAGAAGCAAACCAAGGACGTTGTTAGGGAAGCCTCATCTGGGGGTAAAGGGGGACTGGGCAGCGGCAGTAACAGAGAAGAATAAAAATCCTCCTGCCGTTTAGTCTGTGTGCGTGTGCTAAGTATTCGGATATACAGCACATGCGGCTGAATTTATAAAACGTGGTAACACAACAACAGGGCACTGCCAACTGCAGAAAAAAAGTGACTCCAGAGCCTTCAATGGTAAATAATGATGAGCTGTGAACGGTCTTAGGATTTCAAAGCCAAATGGTAACTCTTATTAGATTCTAGTCAGGTCACAGAACACCGCAAACCAGAAAGGTTTCTCAAACTCCACTGTGCCTAAGAATCCTTGGGGAACTTGCTAAAAACAGATATCACCTACATGTCTCCGCGACAGCAGTTCAGGAAGGGAGGGAGAATGTGCATCGTCAAGGACTGTCTCTGGTTGATTCTGGTGCAGGTGGCCAAGAATACAGTTCCGATTATCCCTGGTGTTACGGGTCGTGAGAGCAGGGGAAGGAGACGAAGAGAAAGGCCACAGTGGTGGAATGTCAGGAGATCCGGTCCACCAAGTCACTGCTGTATTACGAGCAAGAGGGCCGTGGCCTGGATCAGAATGGCTAAGTGCTCCTATTAAAGCACTGCATGGTAAGGAAGACTGTCCTGTGAGGTGCTGTGCTTCAAATGGAAACGACAGGAGGCTGAGAGGGGCCAGCTGAGGGCAGAGAGGTCTGCTAATGTTCAGGTAAAAGACAGGAACAATGGGCTACTACCAGGAAGCATCAAACCAGAAGAAATCTGTGAGACGCCTCCCTGTGGCACATAAGGTCAAGTATCCTTGAAGAGGTGTGGCGTGTGGGTTCGTGAATCAACTCACTCAGGAGTTAATGCCAGAACAAAAGGCAATCCTGCACAGCATGGGTCCTCTGGACTCCTACAGGCAGATCCTGGACCACAGAAGCAGCAGCCCCAGGTGAGATTCCAGTTCAATGCCTGAAGGCCTGAGTAAGGAGCCCTTAGCATTTAAGTCTTTAGTCAGAGGTAGGCTCTAAGAGAAAAACAGTCTGGGTGACAGACAAAAGGAGTCCAGGCAAGGGATGAATAATTCTCCAGGCAGGGGTCCTAGAGAAAGAGCTGTGCCCCGGAGAGGTGAGGTCAGGAGGGGGTCAACGCCAGGTAACCACCATGGCCGTGTGGCTCTGAGCAGTTACCTCCTCTCTTCCAGGCACAGGAACTGCAGCCCAGACGCAGCGGACGGTAGCCAGATGCAACCCCAGGCCTAATACAGTAAGCTGGGCTCTGGTTCCCGCTCAAGAAGTGATAGTTATTTTTATTATAACGCAGGTCGTTTATTCACCAAATAGTGAGGGGAGGTTGGTGAAAACTCTGCTGCCAGCTGGAAGCGGAGGCACAGACTCTCCTGCCTGAGTGAAGTCACACTGGACATCAGGAAGCTGCAGGCGGAGCACAGGCCAGGCGTGGAGCAGGCGGGTGCCGAGCAGGCAGGCGGTGTGGCTCAGGGACCCGCCCGCTGGGCCCAGAGGGCCGCCTTCCGAGGGCGGCGAGGAGACACCAAAGACCTCGGCAAACAGAGGCCGTCCGGCTGTGCCACCAACGGGGAGAGGAGGGCAGAAGAGGAGGTCTGAACCTGGCAAACGGAGTGCCCCTGTCCTGTTCCCCAGGGAGAAGGGGGGGGTCTGAGAGGCAGGGCTGCTGTGACTGTCGAGACGCTGAAGGACGCGGAGGCCGCCAGTCAGAATTCCAATTTTATGCTCAAAGCCGAAGGGTCTTCTTCCTCTAGTTTGTAGCCAGTTTTCCCTTCCCTTCAGACTTCTTGAAGAACCCCTTACGTGACAGCAGGACCCGTTAAGGTTCCAGAAACACATACCTAATCAGGTGCTGATTTCCTGGCTCTACTTTCCTCACGTGGATCCGTCAGCCAAGAACCCCCTCTCTACCATCACCTCCACAAAGCCTGCTACCGATTCAGCTGCACCGGGACTCCTAGGACACGATGTGGTCTGTACTTGCATCCAGCGTATCACTCTTTTTGTGCCGCTATTACCTGTTCCCGGAACGTCCGCTCCCTGGCGGCGGGCTCTGTACCATCTTTGTCCACAGTTTCAGTTCACGGTGTCACTGGCACCACACCGGGCCGCCCACACTCACGCACTCCTCTCCCGACCACAAGTCTACCTCCCCACGGTCATCTCGGGACTCATCTGCCCTCCCCCTTCTCAAAACGCAAACACCACCAGCCTCGTTCGACACACAGGCGCACTCACTCAGCATCGTCCTCCGCCAGGAACGCACTTCCTCATCTTGGGCATTCAGCACGGATGCTCGCGGGCAGCAGTGCTCCCCCCCCCGCCACCATGGGCACCATCACGTCAGGCGCGGCAGGACAGGGAGTCAGAGGTACTTCCCAACCGACGGGCGCACCCACAGATGCCAGGAACCCGCGACTCTCGTCCAACCTGCCACGGTGGCGATGCTGGACCTCGAGCCAGAGTGGCTCAAGCAGTGTTGAGAGAACTGCTTTCCCCTCCAATAGTGAGACACGCGGTGGAATGAAAGAAGGTCACAGCCCAGAGGACTGGGCTGGGGAGGGAGTCTGTCCCACTGCAACTATATGGTCAGACGCGTGCGGCAGACACACAGCTGTGAGGGTGGGTTCCGGACAAGCAGGGCTTGTTCTGCTTCCTGCTTCCAGGTCAGGAAGAGGGCTGGGGGCTGGGGGCTGGTCGGGGGGGGCTAGCTGCCTCCTACAGACCCCTGAACACAGCAAGAGACCGGGCACGGCTCTCAGATCAGGAAGAGGGCTGGGGGCACGGTTCTCAGGGAAGCCCTCAGGGCTCGTGGTCAACAGGAGGCACGATTTCCCCGGCTCTGCGCTCAGAAGAAAAAAGCATCTACGGAAGTCACCACCTCCACCTCAGCAGGGTGACAGGAATTTACGAGCCACAGCAGTTAAAACAAAAAGGGCAGAAAAATCATGTGCATTCCAAAGCCCAGTCAAAGCCCAAACCGCCTGGTCAACTGTCAACACTAGACGGTGTCTCCGGAGCAAAAGGCAGCTTTGCCATCAGCCCTGTGAGTCAAGGCAGCTAGTCTACGACTCCTAACATCTGAGAAGAGCTGAAGAGCGCTTCACCCATATCTCTTAGCCGTCTATCAGCTGTAACTGCAGTCTGGCCTGTGAGAGAGAAAGGGGCACCACTTCTAGCTGGGGCTCAGGACCATCCTCTATCCCAATGCCTTTGTCTAGAAGTATTTGCTATTTTGTTTGTACTACGTAATAGGAAGCAAATCCTCCTGGTGAGACAAAGCAAAGACCTTCTGAAGGTGGCACTGTCGATTCAGTCCGGGATTACTTTGATAGAAATGCTGACACAGAGAATACGCTGACAGTAGAGCTCCGATGGAGGTTCTCAAGGGCCTCTATCCTTACATTGTTGCAACCAGTGCTCAGAGGAGTGGACAGGTACAAACAAAACAAAACAAAAAAGGAGTTAGAGATTTCTTCACACCCAAATCACTCCATTCTCCAGGCATAAAGTAGCTAAGAAATAAAATAACTGGGTCATGCCTGCAACAAAGCCCAAAGGAACAGAAACAGAACAGAACTAGAAAATACTTCCTAAATCAGCGGGGCCAGTGATGCCCGTATTGCCAGGGGGCACAGGGCCCTAAACCGGCAAGCTGCTGTACAGAGCGCTTCACCTACACCGTACGGGTTAATCGAGGATTCTACCGCACTGCTGCTGAACAAGGAGAGAAGAGTACATTCGCTGCGGGTTGTTAAACTTGGGTCAGATTTTTCAAGAAAAGCCAGGACATAACTCCTCCACCACTATCTCACTCATTACCCTGTTGGTTTAATGGAAATTATCTTTCCTTTTACTTCCTTACCTATTTACTGGCTACTTCCCCAGCGTTGGAATGTAGGCCGGCTCTCGGAAGAACAGGCAGCTGGCCTTTCTCACCCCTAACTGTGTCCTCGGCGCCTGCATGGTTCCTGAGGTCATCAGTGCCGTTCCCTCTTCTGGTTAAAAAGCAACCACGTCTGGGCTCACTGCTCCATTATCTGTTCAGAGGTGTTCTGTGTGACTCCCAGAAATGCCTTAATGGAATGGCTACAATGAAATCTACTTACCTTCCTCATACTTCTGGTGGCTTTAAAATGCCCACCTGATCTGAGGGAACAGCAAGTGTGCTGAAAGCTGGTACTCCACACCCATGGACCACTTCCAGGGTAGCATGACCTCAGCGGAGGGTAGAAATTTCCCCAGTTACACTTCAGAAAAGGAGGTTTCCTGAGGCAGGCTTTGGAAGAGTATGTTGTATTACATAAAAATTAAATATGGTTTACATAAGCTGTGAAACGTCAGCCCGAGGCTCTTTCTATTCCCTAGGCTTATAAGTTTAAAAGAATCATTCTCTTCCTCCTGCCTTATAAGTTTTTCTTACTTTCTCTCCACTCAACCCCATTGCTGGCTTTTCTAATGCTAGTTAACAAAAATGGCAAATTTTCAGATATTACTGTAAAAACACATGACAGTTTTGTGGAAAAAAATATATGTTTGGGCTTCCCTGGTGGCGCAGTGGTTGAGAGTCCCACTGCCAATGCAGGGGACACGGGTTCGTGCCCCGGTCCGGGAAGATCCCACGTGCCGTGGAGCGGCTGGGCCCGTGAGCCATGGCTGCTGAGCCTGCGCGTCCGGAGCTTGTGCTCCGCGACGGGAGGGGCCACGACGGTGAGAGGCCTAAGTACCGGAAAAAAAAAAAAAAAAGGTCCGTATATGTAATAAATATGTGTATAAATATTTATACATATAATTTATATAGATAATAAATGTGCATATTTATACATATAAATATAACTATAACATATGTATTTATATATTATGTAAAAATATAATGTGTATAAATATCTATTAAAAAGGTCCTAAGTTTAAAAAAAGGACAATCCACTCAACTGCAGTAACATGTTATTATTAGTGAGGGTTCTGGAAGGAGAAACTCTAAGTGAAAGCTACGTCAACTGCAAGATACGAAATTCTTCATAGTTTCCCCAGGGGTTCTTTTCTTCCTACTACAACTTCAATGATTTCATCATATTTGAAATCAGCTTGAATAAAAGTTATATTTTATACCCACAGGCAGTATCCTCCTGGTTTATATACTCTCTCAAGTTATTTTTCCCCCTCACCTATAGCTAGAGACAATGTCAAAATCAACACAAGCTTGATCTTTTAAAAATTAAATTTCCTACCCACCTAGGAAAAGTAAAGCACACGAGTACTATAATCACGAAGATGTGGGTTCTAATATCTCTTCTTTACCGCATAACATGGGTTCCTGGAAAGGTACTTCACCTCTCCGGGCCGCGCTCATTATCTTCATCTAAGCAGCAGGTGAAATCACACCCTTTTCTGAGGGTTCTCTAAGGAAACCTAAGCAAAGTACCTGGCACGTAGAGACTTGGAGCTCAAGCGTCATTGCCCCATGCGAAGATGCTCACCTGAGACTTATCAAGCCAAAACCAGTAAGGTATTTCCGGAGCACCTGCCCTATACCCGTGTATTACAAATCTCTGGGTAAAATGTGTGTCCTGAACAGCTGGGGGCTGCTGAGAGGCAGCCGGAGAACAGGCGGGAGTAGGGCAGAAGCCAAGGCAAAGGGAAAGCCCCGGGCACGGCGTCAGGGAGGCGGCCAGCAGGCGAGAGATCACTAGTGATCCGGCCCAAGTTTCCGCCGGACACTGAGCGTCAGGGTTGGGTCCTGATGAGGTAAGCAGTGGTGACTGGTGAGGAAATAGATGGAGCACACTGCCCCCTCCAAAAAAGCATGTCAGAGAAAGGAGAGGAGACGAGGAATTGAATGAAAGGGAGAACCACGGAAGATGAGGTTTTATAAATGGGAAGAGACTTGAACAAGGTTGATATATTGAAAGGAAGGAGCCAGCAGAGCAGTACTGACAGAAGAGAGACCAAAAGATGGGGCAACAACTGAAGCAAAATGTGACCGGCAGGCAGGAGGAGGCTGCCCGCGGCCCCACCAGGGAGGGACGGCGATAGGCGCGGAGCACGGAAAGGGACAGCAGGTGTGTGAGTAGGGCTCTCACCCGGATTACCTTGTCACCGTGCCACCAACCAGTCTTTCCGGTCAAAGCACCACCCTGGGGCTTCCAGAGTAGGCAGTCATTAAAAGAGGAAATCTGATCCCACTGGCCCACTTCATATCCTTTAATGTACTCTGCAGCAAAGGCTACCCGGAGCCAACTCCAGTGTCTGTTCTACCTTTTCCTTCTTGGTAACCGCAGCTCACAGAGCTCCCGGCATAAAAAAGCTACCTTCCCAGCATCACCTAGAGCCAGTGAATGGGTGAAAGTAAAATCGGGCCCAAGAGATGGACCAGGTGGGACCTCTGAAAGCCTCTTTCAAGAAAGCGGGCTCAGCAGAAAAGGCCCCATCCTGCCTAACTCCTTTCCTGCCTCTTCGGGCTGCAAGTGAGACGTCCTGGCTAAAGCCCCGGCAAGTGCCCTGGGCCACAGGTGTCTCTGGGGACGAAGCCCGTGCTGGAACCGTGGGCGGAGGAGAGCCAGGCTGTGGCCGCGAGCAGGGCAGCCCTGCTGGCCAAAGCCGCCTACCTGTGAATGGCTTTTAGGTAAGAAACTAAACCCCTTTAAGGTTACATTGCTGATCGGCTTTTCTTTTACGTTTCTTTCCTTCTTCCTTCCTTTCTTTCTTTCATTTTGAGGAAGAATGGTTTCTCATACTGGAAGCTGAACTTCATATCAACTCCTCACAACCTGAAACACTGTTGAGAAGGCAATGCAAACGCCTTGCTTGCAGGGCTGTGTTATCCGGCACCAACTCCAGCATACCCCCACCGGGCTGAGCAGCCTGTCCTGAGACACTCGCACGCAGTAGGACAGGTCCCGACCCCCTCGTTGCTGGGCCGCTGGCTCAGGGGAACCCCGCACTGCCCAGCAGCAGGCTCTCCCAACTCCGAGACGACCCGGCAACCCTCCCTGCCACTTGCTGGTTACACCCCACTTGGGTATTTCCATCGTAAAATGCTTCGCCTGGTCCGATAATCAGGATTTAGTTTTCTGCCTCCCGCACCAGTACCCCAAGGACATGCATGGGGAATCGGTGCTGAAGGAACAACCGAGTCCGCCCACCGCCTGCCGGAGGAGAAGCTGCATGGTGGGGCACATGGGCTGTGGAGGAACAGAAAGAGAGCAGGTCTGCACACCCGAGGGCGGTGGGCAAGCTGCATAAGTTCACAGGGAGAAAGGAAGCCAGGAAATGGAGCCAGCTGACGCCGGGCTGCAGGGAGACACCGTCAATTTAGAAGAGACAGCTAGAATCCAAGAGGCCCACCTGTGAGGCCTCAGACCTCCAGCACCTTCAGTGTTCTTTCCTATGTGCAAGGGACCCCCAGGAAACAATGGAGAAAATCTTACCTAAAGCAATCGGATGCAGGCAAACAGCTAACTCAATTGTGTATGTAGAAAAAATTCTTACCTAAGGTTGGAAGAATTTAATAGGCCTGAGTATTTTTAAAATTTTAGTGATAGCTTAAATACTCAAAATAAAGCTTCTAAAAAACTTTAATGGAACTATTGATGTGCATTTTCATTTAACAGGTTCTAACAAAGTCAAAAGGAGAAGATCTGTCTTAATTGTTCTTTTCCTATCAAGATATGATTCAGTTACCCCACAGGGGAAATTTCCTGAAGTCATCAAAATGACACTTACTATAATAAACATCAATTCTAAGACTTCAAATCAATATTCTCCTTGCCAACTATTTTCAAAAACTGAAAATAAAAATCCAAATAAACTTTTCAGTTCTAGGTATAAGGAACTAATAAATAGTGACAGAAAAAGAACAACAAACAGGTGTAGGAGTACAAAGAAGATGATGTAATTGAAATAGGCTCTCTCCCACCTCACATCCACTAGGATGGGGCTATTGTCAAAAAACCAGAAGTACCAAGAGTCAGCGAGGATGTGAAGAAATTGGAATCCTTGTGCACCGTTGATGCAAAAGTAAAATGCCACAGCAGTATGAAGTTTCTTCAAAAAATTAAACATAGCATTACCGTACGATCCAGCAATTCCACTCCTGGGTATATCCCCAACGAATTCAAAGTAGGGTCTCGGATAGATATCTGTACACCCATAATGTACCAGCATTATTCGCAAGAGCCAAAAGGTAGAAGCGAAGCAAGTTTCTATTGAGGGATGAATGAATAAAAAAGTGTGGTCTCCACATACAACGGAATATTATTCGACCTTAAAAAGGAAGGAAATTCTGACACAGGCTATGGCATGGATGAACCCCGAGGACACTAGGCGCAGGGAAATAAGCCAGCTGCAGAGGGGTGACGGCTGTGGGACTCCCTCACGTGAGGAAGGACCTACAGTAGTTAGTCAGACCCACTGAGACAGAAAGCTGAATGCTGGCTGCCAGGGACTGAGAACCGGCTCCTCTTCCTATAAAGGAATGACTGGAATAGGAGAAAACCTGAACAGGGCCTCTGGACAAAGAACACACGGGAGTTCTTTGTATGATTCTCAAGATGTTTCTCTAAGTTTGAAGTTATTTCAAAACAAAACGTCTAACAAAACGTTACTCAGACTCGGGAGGGTGTGGAAGTGGCCTTGTCCGCCCTGTTCCTCAGCACAGGACGGGCAGCGTCCTCGGGACGCAGTGACGCGGGACGGCCGCTCACCTCCGTTGCCACCCGCGGAGCTGGGCACTGAGTGCTGACAAAGGCAGACCAAACATTTAAGCAGACACAGAGATGCTATATTTTGTTTGGGTGGAAATATGAGAATTCTTGATAAACATCTCTACCCAACCCCCCACCCCATCCTCACCCCATAAACATCACAGAAGTAGATGTGAGATTGGCCTTCCTCAGACCAGAGAAGAATAAAGATAGTTCCTTAACGTTTAAAACTTGCGTAAGGTTTCTAAAGAAAACAGAGCTTAATCAAACACCACCACACATTCAGCACATCGGCCAACTGCCAGAGAGAGCAACCTTGAAGAGTATCACCTGTAGCCTTGACAAATTATGGCTGAGATAAATGCAATGCGATGCATACAGACAGCAAGCAGGGCGTGGTCTACCGGGCATGACTGGCTCTCTCTGCTTTGGGTCCTCCAAACTTGCGATAGTGCTACGTGTGTAGCCAGGACACCAGACACAGGACACCTGGTGAAGGACACCAGGACCTTCCTCAGCACAGAGCCCTGCAGAAAGCCCCACAGACTGCAAGTCCAAAAGGGGCCAAGTGGAGAAAGAAGTTGTAAGTTCTGCAAAAGTAAAGCAATCTAATAATAAAAACCCGAAGAACAAATTCCTTCTGGTATTGAATGATAAGAAGAAGTTGTCTCTACCAGTGAGTAAGATGCAGCCTTAGATGAGAAAATAAAAATTCCGTATCCAAATACATGTGTCTGTGTGTTCACGTGTGCGTCTGCTGACAGGAACCTTTGTGCTAAATTTAGTGCTAGTTACCCATCGCGTTCCATACTGGGTTCTTGCAAAAACGACTTCTAAACACTTTCTAATTTTTAAAAACATTTTAAGTTTCTTATGTGTGAGTTCTAGAAAATACATTAACATAAAAGAGACGTTAAAAGATACTGTGAGCTGATACCAAGGTATGATGACATATTGATCAGTATATCAAAACCTTCTCATTAACCAACAGAAGGGCAAAACAGGGCACGAGCGAGAGCACAAAGACGCAGCGCACTCTTCCAACTACACAACGGTGACAACCGCACTCCGTTCACGTTCAAACTAAAATAGGGTTTATTTTTGAACAATCTAAATAAATTTCAAAAACATATTAAAAACACTGCATAGCTTGTTAATCCTTGAAAAATGAATGACACATTTCTCAGTTGAGACTTTCCAAAACAACACTAGTACTTACACTTTTTTGCAGTAAAGCAGCTCCTCCATTGTCAAAACACGGACTGCTGAACTGAGGATGGGTTATATTCTGGCATAATATCTGAAAAAAGATTGGGTTTGGGAGAGAAAATACACTCCTAGCCTCTGCCTTCATCCAAGCCACCTGCCCCCACACGCCTTGACTTAACACACTTTGAGACCACTGCTCTCCCAGAAGACGGCGACCTTGATATCAACCACCATCATCCAGCGTCCATCTTGAGTTGTTTCCTTTGCCACAATTTCCTCTACGGGAGTGACGCCCCATTCTAAGAACTCCCGTCGTGGACTTCTGTTCAGAAGGCGAAATGGCACTCCTCCTCTGCGGCTTAACAAAGCAGCGGGAAGGTCAAGAGCTCCGTAACCAGAGTCACTCGGCTTCCAAGTCAAGGTGCGCCAACTAAAGCTACGTGATTTTGCTGGCTCTCAACTTCCCTTGTAAGACAGAAGAAGTGGTTAAGGGTGAGATAAAATAGTGTACCTCTCAACGTCCGTTAGCTGATCAAGTCGTGTCCTTAACCACTTATTATTCCAGGAAACCAGCCAGTTGCCTAGCACTGCCCATTCCTCAGTTTAACTTAGTACTGAAATATAATTGTACTGAAGCCGACTCTTCTGCTGCTGAACCTTCTCACTGTGGCGGACAGCCTGCTCTGACAGGTCGTCTGGCCCCAGAGCTGATGATGACTGAGAAGTCTGGGCCCCCTGGGATGGAGACCCCCACGTCTCCACTAGCACAGCGCTACCAACACATACTGACCAGACATCAGGGGATGCCTTAACATACTGTCCATCTACCCTGCTCCAAGCCCTCTGGACGCCACTACTTGCCTTTCCCCTGCCAGGTGCAAACAAACTGCCCATTTCTTCTAGGTGGCTGCAAGTAAATTGCTGAGCGTCACAGACAAATTCTGAAATACATCATTTCCTATAACATCTTCCCACTGTTTCCCTTACTCTAGAAAATCAATCCATTCACTCCTGAAAAAAAACAAAAACAAACAAAAAAACCCCTCCGCGTCGTTAAGTCCATCATTTTCCTTATCCTTTCACTTACACTGAGAATGCCTACTTTCTTCTTTGCTAAACCCTACACCACCCTCCTTCAGTACCCACTGCAAATGCCAATACTTTCATTCACACAATCTTCGTTCAACAATTATATAATGAAGACTGCCACGTGCTAGGTTGTTCTAGACATCAGAGACAGAGCAACGAACAAAACATAGCAATGAATAAACCCCATGAAACACTTATAATCTAGTTGAATAGCCCCATTATCCAAACCGGGGTCCTCTTCTCACTGTTCCTGCAGAATGAAAGCAAACTAAAAAACAACAAAGCATAACGGTAAGGATAGTTAAGAAGGTAAGCATATTGAATTGTAAACTCTTCAGTGTCAAGTACCATGAATTTTATCCTTTATCATAACCCATGAAATTCAGCAGGGAGCAGGAACTCAAAAGCTCTCTTGTTTGGGAATATTTGTAGAGAACTGATAGCTTTAGAACCACACACTACTGAGACAACTCTCAAAATTAAAATTCATGAATAGAAAAACGATACTCCTTAAGGAAGTGTTTTAATATCTGATATTGTAATGAATAATTTAAAAGCAATGATTTTTTAAAAAATGTTCTACTTTGAGAAGCCACCATTACATAATATTTGAGCTGGTCCTAGTAAACATTCTCACATTATCCCATTTTATGAACACGTCCAGGAGGACAGAGCCTCTCAAGCAACATTAGGTGAACATCGCCAAGCAGAGGCACTGGGTATCCTGTCCATGATGCCGTGTGACTGTTCCTCAATCAGCGTCAGATTACACGAGCATATGATATGAACTCAAAACCAACAACAGAAGACAAGCATGCCAATCTGCCAACAGATTAGTCAGACAACCCTGTCTGTTCACCTGTCCCTTAACATAGATGGCTAAAGAAGAGAGCCAGAAAATGAATACGGACGTTCTTAAAAGCAACCACATCTCCTATGGCTTGATTATTATGGGAAACACAACAGAGCACGTATCTCTTAGCCACACTGTTAAAATTCCATATACTTCCATTAGGAAGATCCAACCACTCCCACAGAATATACTTGGGAAATGAGAAGATCCTTAGAAGAAACAATAATGCTTTCTTTTAAGTAGAATTTTGTTCATGAAAATTATGTAGAGAAGGGCAAAACATATCTTGGAATAATTGAGTTTCATCCCTGATAAAACAAGAATACCAAATGCATAGCATGAGCCCTTTTTACCCCAAAACAAATATCTGCAGCTATTTCTTGCAGGCCTATTGGCACTTTATACTCACTACTATTTCAATAATGAAGTTTACAGAGGCTCAAAACTCTGTACACCTGACCGAGATGCTCTAACACTTAAGGTGAGACTTCAGAACTTGTTGATGTGTGGCACCACCTCTCAGGGAGGTGAAAGGCATGTCACAACCAAGCTGTGTTTCCAGCTGTGACACGTCTCGGTACAGAAGGGCAGGGCGGAGATGGAGAGGGAGAGAAATTATTTCCTTTATCATTTATCAAGAGTCATGCCAAAATGCTGCAGTCTTTACTTACATTTAGTATTTTTTTTTCCTGTTCAGTGGCCTTCATACAATGAAAACTATGTTTTAAAGTTATATTATTGAAATGTATTGAATAATGACTGCCAAGGTTGGAAACTAGCCACAAGAATGAATGTTATCTGTTCCTCAGTCCTCCAGAGAGGGCCATAAAATGCACGTGATATTCCTTGGTGCTGTATTTTGCATTTGGATTTCTGATTTAGACAAAACGTGTTTTAAAAAATGGGTAAGCAGGCAGCTGCTGAATTAAAATACATCTGTGTGTAAAAGAAGTTTTGCTTATTTTAGTCAAAGCAAGGAAAGCGTTACAGTGAAAAAATTTCTTTTGATAACCTAAAAATAAATCTGCAAATAGCCATTCAATATGCAGAAGCAAAAATTCAAACTCAAACTGATAAACACATACTGAGGGCATATTATATATAAATAAAGTACAACATAAGAAATAAATACTACAATGTACAAGAGATATAGATTAAAATGATAATGAAATGTAGTACATAAACTTCACTTCATTATCTACACGTCGGGAATTGAAGAACAACTCGTGTTAATAAATCGAGCGTGGGAGAATGTGACCCAAAGAAAACAAGGCACAGGTTCAAGTCACAGAAAGCACGGCGCCACACCACAAGGGAGGGATGTGCTCCCACGTTGTCACCACTGCCCAACCATCTGTGACTTCTGTGACCAGCTCAGGAAGGAAACGTGGGCACAGTATGACCGACCAGACCCTGGGAGTGCAGGATGCAAACCCCACGTATGCACTGAGGTCAAGCGCCGTCTCACATTCCCAACTGGTTAGTGTGACAAATTTACACACTGATCAGTTATCATCTTACATAAGATTTCCCTGATCATTTCAAAACAAAAAGGATATCTGAGAACGAAATTTTGAGCCAATACATAAACTGCCAAATTAAGACACAATATGATTGACACCACCCCCCTAGACTATAGATAACCCACAATCCTATGTCTCTAAACTTCAGAGTAGCTTTAGAATCTATCATTGGCTTTTAAATGGTCTGTAAAAATACACTTCATGGTCACACTTAATATAATTCCTGCCCAACACTGCAGCTTCTTGGGAGTATTTACTACTTTTAAAATTATCTTCACGTGCCCCAAAGCACCGTCACACAGGTTTCTGAACACACAGGTCTTAATCAATGTTTACGTATGTATATATGTATGCATCTATTTTTTAAATACATATTTAATTTAAAAACGAATGTCTTGGGCTTCCCTGGTGGCGCAGTGCTTAAGAATCTGCCTGCCAGTGAAAGGGACACAGGTTTGAGCCCTGGTCTGGGAAGAGCCCGCATGCCATGGAGCAGCTAAGCCTGTGTGCCACAACTACTGAGCCTGCGCTCTGGAGCCCGCGAGCCACAACTACTGAAGCCGGCATGCCTAGAGCCTGTGCTCCACAACGAGAAGCCACCGCAGTGAGAAGCCACCGCAGTAAGAAGCCACCGCAGTGAGAAGCCCGCGCCCCGCAATGAAGAGTAGCCCCCGCTCGCCGCAACTAGAGAAAGCCCGCGCGCAGCAACGAAGACCCAATGCAGCCAAAAATAAATAAATTAAAAAACAAACTAACAGGGGCTTCCCTGGTGGCGCAGTGGTTGAGAGTCCGCCTGCCGATGCAGGGGACGCGGGTTCGTGCCCCGGTCCGGGAAGATCCCACATGCCACGGAGCGGCTGGGCCCGTGAGCCATGGCCGCTGAGCCTGCGTGTCCGGAGCCTGTGCTTCGCAACGGGCGAGGCCCGTGTACCGCAAAAAAAAAAAAAAAAAGTCTTAAATAGTGGCATAATTTTAATACTAATTTATAAGTAAATTTCGTAAGGTACAAAAATGCACAATTTAGTTTGTATTTTGTACTTCATAAACAAAAATAACATAGCAAAAAACTCACTCCTTCATACTCACCAATTATTATATGTATGCACATTAAAGATAAATGATGTGATTTTTAAGAACAAATGCCAACCAAGAATCAAGTAAGAGGAAGTGTGGGGCCTATTTACAAAATGAATTGAGAACATTAATCTCCTCAAAGTAGGGTAACTACAGTAATACGGAAACATTCTGCATGTTTTGTAACAAGTCACCATTCAGACACAGTATTAAAAAAACACTAAGACTACAAAAAAGGTGCCAAGGTTTAGTCCCTGCAGCTCTTCCTCAGAAAGAATCAGAAGTCCAAATTGTCGAAAGGGGAGGGTAACACATGGGA
The DNA here is from genome assembly GCF_026419965.1 of Kogia breviceps. Lineage (NCBI taxonomy): Eukaryota > Metazoa > Chordata > Mammalia > Artiodactyla > Physeteridae > Kogia > Kogia breviceps. The sequence goes on from NC_081324.1 coordinate 3,860,361, forward strand.
TGTGTTTCCCTGTGATATGTTTCTCAGAGAACAGCGTGATCCATCTACATGAACTGAGATTCTGACTACCGGTTGTACTGGTGACATATCAGCTAGCGTGGTAACTCTGCAGTCTGAGTGCAGGTATTTGCTAGAATGTCTGAGTACACTCAGCCTTCAGAGCAATGAAAAATCAACCCTAAAATAATTAACATATAAAAGCAATAGATTTTATTCAGAGATAGATTTTAGCACACAGACACATAAGAGAATCAATGAGGTCCTTAGTAAATTTAACAGAGAAAAGGTAACGGAACATAACAGAATAAAGGTCTATAGAAAGCAATTCCTTACTTATTATCTAGTACATAAATTGTATACACAATTTTAGAATAGGCTTGTGTCTTTATTGACACAAATACTGACCAAAAGTCAAAATCATTAATATATTTGCATGTTAAAATGCAGAATACTTTCAGCAATTAGATTATGTATTTGTTAGAATAATATTCTACTTATTGAGTTTTATGGATATAAATGTAACTGACAAATGCCATATCTGATCACATCACTACTGAGTTAAAAATACAAATGAAGTGTTTTTCATCTTGTATACCACCAAATTCAGGAATTAAATAAATCAAAGCCACCAAGCAAAAAGCCAACAAAATTTGCCATGATAACAAATGGAGGATTGATAACAACACCAAGATTAAGAATTATAACCATTTAGAAAGGATTTCAAACTCATTTGTTTTTTGTAGAAATAGAATTCAGGGGGAAAAAAGAATTTTAACTATGCTGTTTCTATTTTATGGAAAAGACAACAATTAGTTACATGTTTATATCGAAAAATACTGTCATACACTTGGAACCTTAGGAAAAAATAACTTCTATATTGAGTTTGGCAAACATTATAAAAACACTATTACATTTATTTTTTTATTGTGCATTATCTAGAGAAAATATTTAGATGTTTCTCTTTGTGTATATTGTATTGATATTTGCATTTAGTAGAATTAGGAAAATATCACTTTTTGCAAAAAGACTCTGAATTAACAGAAAAGTAATTTTTTAAATGTGTTATTTATCTGTGTTTAGGTACACCTAAGTTGGTAAGAAGAGACAGAAATAAACCTAAGCATAAGGAAATAAGAAGAAAGTTTTCAACAGAAAAGAATTAGATGAGGATGAAAGTGTGAGATGTGGAGAAAGTTCCACTCAGCCCTTCACAAGGTGAACCTGATGGGGGCTGAGTCAGAGGTGGGCCATGAGATTCTCCTACTTCAACTCAACAACAGCCAAGTATCCATAAACATATCTGCAGAAGGGTTACCTAGAAGCAAAGAATTTCCTTTAATTGGGTGGATCAAGCCACAAAGTAGCAGAACAGCAACAAACCCAAAACTGTCCTTTCATACAATAGCTTCTAGTACATTCTACAACTTCCAATTGAGAATGTGCATAACCATGAGCATAAAAAACCTCACATGTCAAATCCTAATGATTTGTGTGGAAAAGTAAACGGAATCGGCATTTGGATACGTATTGTGCAGAGTGGGAACAACATATAAAGAACTCCAAAATGTTATTAGGAGGCATGGCACACTATTGCTTTGTTTGGTTTGTGTAGTAAGGAAGCAACAGCCATACTTTGGCAATAATAATCTATGTACACAGTAAAGTAGAAAAAATCTAAAATATTGAAGTCATATCGTGACTATACAGGAAGAGTTTGAAACAAGTAACAGGACTCAGGTTATATACACCATCAGGAAGCAGGAGAGGATTCAGGGTTAGTACACCACCAGGCAGCAGGAGAGGACTCAGGTTAGTACACCACCAGGCAGCAGGGGAGGACTCAGGTTAGTACACTACCAGGCATCAGGAGAGGATTCAGGTTAGTACACCACCAGACATCCAGAGATAATAGCTAGAAACAGGCTCTAGACCTAGACTGACTTCATCTTCAACTTGATCCCAATATGTCCTAATTGTTTCAACTTAGCCAAATTATTTATTAATCTCTATTATAAAGGACATTAATAATCATGGAAAATCAATGCTATTAACTGATTAGTACTGTGAAAAAGAAAATCTTAGTTACAGTTTTAAACCTCAAAATACAATATATTCTATATTTGCTTGTGTTTAAAACAAGAGAAGGATAAGCCCAAAATACAAAATAAAGTTGGCTTCTTACTGGCGATGGGGAGGGAATATGAGAGAGAAGATGGGATGAAAGCAGATAAGACGAATCCTACAGATGTTGAGTCTGAGTGGTCAGGGCACAGCGATCACAGTGCTGCTCATTAATGTATCTGTATGTTCGAATTTTTTGCACAATATGAAGTTAGAAAAATTTTTAAACAAAGTAAATGTGGGTAATTTGCAAATGTGTGATATCCAGGAAGCTGTGGGAAGACCAGACAGTATCTAAACGAAGGAAGCATGAAACGTCCTATAGAATAAACTGCTGATGGGGTATTTGAATCTCTTTAACAAAGATGCAAAACTAAAATTCAAAGTTTCATTAAATTACATAAGTAAGAATTATTTATGCAATCAGATATCATTTTTAAAAGATATAAACAAATCCTATTTTTAAAAATTTATTTCCTAAAAATCCAGCTTTGTAATAAAAGTACTTTTTGTTTCTTTCTGTGTTTGTAATTATCCAGAATTACAATCAAGACACTGTTAACTCCGATAGAGGACAAAGTCTTATTGATTGTTCTTCAACAAACTGAACTACTACTTTCTGCTTCACTGTGAATCTTACATTTAAGTTGATCAAATTTTAAAAATAGCTCAAATAAGCAAAACTTAGGATCTTTTAAAATTAATATCCACCATTAACAAAAAAGGATATAATTTGAATATGAATTTTTCTTAATGTTACTCAAACATGTTTCCAATAAAACAACTAGAAATGACATATTCCTGTATAAAGGGATGGCTGGGCACCATAGAGCCAACGCAAAAAGCAGCTAACGGAACACCTGGCTCCATGCATCACTTTATTCCTTCACTCAGTTACTAAGAATTTTTTCAATACTATCTTAAGGGTTTATTAACTAATCACAGTTTCTAAGTTTTCTAAAAAAATCATGGACTTCCACTCCCTGATAGGACTGGAGCAGCCACAGCCCCACTGCGACATTCAGAAAAGGCAGATTCATCACCACCACCTTGCCCCCTGTGACATCAAGGAAGCAGTGGAACAACCAGACGTAGATGAACTGTCATTCCAGAGACAGGAAGCCCTTCCCAGCCAGGCTGTTGGTCGGAGGCCATTTCCTCCCCCAGAAGAGTGGCAGCCCACCTCCACCACTGGGTCTCAATCCAAAGCATAGCATGTCTACAGCTTAGGAAGAGGGCCGAACCCCGCGGGCACCGAGAGCCGGCCCGATGCACACACTCTCTTGTCGGGAGAGATGGTCACCCCTCCCCCCTCCTGCCTAACAGGAGAGACGGTCCTCTCCCCATCACAGGAAACCATTTGGGCCTCTGTTCTCTCATACACCACACTGAGCACACAACTCAGAAATTACAAGAAACGTAAATGGATCAAAAATGCAGCCAATAATTTAGAGTAAAAATAACCAGAGACTAAAATAAGTATGATCATCATGACCAATAAAATAGATAAAAAGAGGGACAAAAATGGATGAAAAAATGGAGAACTGCAAGAGAAAACTGAAATCTATGTGCAAAAATTCAGATGAACATTTAACTAAAAAGTAAAATATCTTTCATTAAGCATCCAAAGGATGACTTGAAAGAAAAGTCGAGGGCTTCCCTGGTGGCACAGTGGTTGAGAATCCGCCTGCCGATGCAGCGGACACGGGTTCGCGCTCCGGTCTGGGAAGATCCCACGTGCCGCGGAGCGGCTGGGCCCGTGAGCCATGGCCGCTGAGCCTGCGCGTCCGGAGCCTGTGCTCCTCAATGGGAGTGGCCACAACAGTGAGAGGCTTGCGTACCACCAAAAAAAAAAAAAAAAAAAAAAAAGTCGACATGGCAAAGGACATGATTAGTGAATTCTGAGACAGTCAATAGAAAATACCAAAACTGAAGAATAAGGAGAAGAAAAAATGGAAAGAACGGATCAGAGCACGGTAGGCACAAGGGACACAGCAGAAAGGCCCATCATATATGTAGTTGGAGTCCCAGAAGAAGAGGAGAGACAAAAGCAATATCCAAAGACATAACAGCCATGAAATTCCAAAGCCAAAGACAGACATCAACCTCCACATTCAAGAGGCTCACAAAACCCCAAGCAGAGTGAAAAAACACGTGTGCATATAGGCACACAGAGGTACACACATGCATATACACGCAGGCACACATCACATTATAATCAAAGTGCAGAAAACCAAAGACAAAAAGAAGAGCAGCTGGGGTGGAAGGAAGAAACAAAAGTTTATAGTTCTTTCTTCAAAAGAACTATAGCTTATCTAGAAAAATAAAATGTAATATTGTGGGAAAATCAAGTTCTGGCAGTTCCATCATGGTATGGAGGGAAACGGGATTGAAGATGATAGATTTGAATCAGATAAAGACCGCCTTGTAGGCAATGTACTGAGTAGTTTGCTATGTAATAGAAAATTCATGACACATTTAAATTTCACAACTTTGTGAGATAAATATTATTACTTCCTTTTATACACAGAAAGTCTAAGCTACTTGCCAAAGGTCTCATAATTCGTAAGTGGCAGAGCTAAGACGCAAATCCAGAACTGTCTGAAACAACGGTTGTGCTCTCAAATAGTCTGCCCCACTGTTCATTCAAGAGAAGGAAACAAGAACATTGATTAAATGATATAAAGCTTATAAAAGAAAGTTAAGAGAATAACCAGCCAAGATAAAGGTCAATGAAATACAGGGGAAATATAGCCATGGAGCAACACACAAAGGGAACCTCAAAACTACAGAGAACAGAAAATACACGCAACGAAACAAAATTAAAATTAAAGTGACTTGTAAAAACATAAAACTGTGAGCCGCACTTGCCCGATACCATGGATGAGATGAACAAAAACATGGTATTTGACGTAATCACACTAGGTATTTACTTTTCTCTCAGTCTGCTAATAGTTCAAGCCTAAGAACAGGATATAACTATATAATGATATTCAGCTTTAAAGCACACATGGATTTCACAGCACAATCCTAATGCATTCTAAGAAGACAATTCACTACTAATAGAAAAAAATATAAATCTTCCTTGATAATTAAAATATAAAACAAGTATGAAGAAGAATAACAAGAATACTAGAATAACAAGAATACAACAATAACAAGAATACAAGAAAACAAGAATAATTATGACCGTTTCATCAACATCTCAAAATATCTTAAAAAATACGAAACTACATACCAGAACTCTCCTATTCAGAAATGAATAACTATAAAAGTTTTTACATGCAAAATACCGACCATGAAATGAGCATCTTTTAAAAATACAAAAATAGAAACAGAATAAATCATGGAGTAAAGGCCTCTCGTTATTTTAATCTACCTCAGAACCATAAATATATAAAAACATATTTGGGAAAAAGACTAAAAAAAATCACTCGCTAGGAGGATCCCAAAAGAGACTCTGCCCAAGGGAAGTTATTCTGCAACCATGCGGCATCACCGCGACATCACTTCTGTTAGCTGAATACGACATTCTAATATACAAGGGGGTGACAGTGAAGGCGATTCAGGATTTACTCACATTGTAACAATTCTCTTAAGAAAAAAGGAAACGGGGCTGGGACTGATTTCCCTGAGTTTTCAGAATGACCTGTGGACAGTGTGGGCAATACAGAGGCCAGTCACAAGAGGAGGACACCTTCTGTTTTCTTATATCACCACCATTACCAGAAAAGCCCTTTTAACAAAGGCCCAGAACCTGTCTTCAGAGGTAGGTCTGACATTACAGAACCCTAGGACCTGGGAAACGATGGAATCTCAAAAACCATCCATCCAGTTCAGCAAACTCCAGTTTAGACTCAGTAAGAATTTGAATACCTAATCCTGTGTCTTGATGTTACACATAACAATTTACCCAAATATCAAGTCCCTCCTTGAATTACTTTTGTCACTTAGTGTTAAAGATGCCCAAACTCCACTGTTTCCCCTACAAGCTACCCCGATTCGACTGCAGCTTCCTCCCCATCTTCCTGACCTCTAAGTGGACCACCAAAGGCTTGATCCTCTTCCCTCTCTCTTCTCCACGCCACATCTGCAGTAGGAGATTATACCCAGTGTTGGCTTTGGACAACAGGTACAGGCCTCTACCTCCCAAAGGTGTGCTTTCAGACCTGGCCTCGGCCTTCACTTCTAGAACTACAAATACACCTTCCCAGTCACCATCTCCACTTGAACGTCTCACAGCACACCTCACATCTAACTCTTGACTCCCAAATTCTCAACATGCTGTCCTTCCAGGCTTCTGCATCTCAGGTAAAGGCATCATCACTGACACAGTCCGTTCCAGTCTCGATCCCTCTCTCTTACCTTACGTCAGTCCTTCGGCGAGTGCCATTGGTCCCGCCTTCAAGAGTATCACAAATCTGATACGTCCTAGCATGTTGGTCCAAGCCCCACTGTCCCTCACCTGAGCTCCCCTCTCTCTTACCTTACGTCAGTCCTTCGGCGAGTGCCATTGGCCCCGCCTTCAAGACGTATCACAAATCTGATACGTCCTAGCATGTTGGTCCAAGCCCCACTGTCCCTCACCTGGACTCACTCCTCTCAGTGCCCCCCGCTCACCGGCCGCTGCTCCATATGCCACGGCCCGTCAGCTCCTTGCGCCTGGAGGGCACACGCAAGAGGATGAGTCCAGAGGGGGTAAAGGCAGCAACTCCTGACCCCCGGCCCCATTCATTCTCCCTCCATTTATTGATCTGCCGAGGAAAGCTCCTGAGGCAGAACCACAGGCCAGGGGTTCTCAACCACACCTTACTCACAACAGCCCTTCTCTCACTGAGCAAAAGGAAGGCATCCTTCTCACGCATCCTGTCCTGTGCTCCAAAGTGGTAAAAAGTCACTGGGGAACCCAAGAAACTACTGTTATTGGAAAAGCCTTTTTCATAATCAAGGTACCATAACCCTGGAGGAGCTTCTGGGCTTTCCTTGTTTGTACATATTGCTATAAAAGGGGACACAGGACAGGTGGCCTAAATTCAAATGTTCTAAATTCAGGTATACTGTGGATGGGATGGTGACAGAGATGACAATTTTGCTTAGAGATCATGCCTCATCGATCCTGAATTATTATCGGTGAAGGACATCACTTCTAAAGGAGGGAAAGCAAAAAGAGAACAGGTAAGACCACTGAAGCGAGCAGAACTTTATTTCACTAAGGCAAAAAAACCCACGGCAAAGATCCATGCCTTCCCTAGAATGGGACTGCCTCAGTTCTTGCTTTATTTTTAAAGAATCCTGGGAAATAATTTGTCACAAAAAAATCTTCCCTACGATGAGCCAGGAGAAAGAGCCCTCTTGTCCACCCATCTCAGTCTGTCTCAGTGACTTATCTGTCTGTGATTTCAAGGAGGAGGAAGTAAACGCTTCTACATTTACTTCCAGTACACCAATATCAGTAAAAGAAACATTTCTCAGAGCTAATTCAACCTACATATTTTCTTAAACATTCATTAACTTTTACACAAAGAATATACCATACCATTTTAACTAAGTGCACCCATCTGTCCATTCACTGAGAACCTTTCTGCAAACACATCCATTGCTACCATGCACTCATTAGAATTAGATTAACTTTTAAAACAATATAATTGATCCTACATAATGGCATGATATAAACAACATATAAACATACATAATGTATAAACAAGGTACCTAATAATCATTAGAACTTCATTTCTAAGCCTCACAATTATAGTATCTCAATATCATTTAGGTTTGCTATTAATTCCCACCAGAATTTGTTTCAGTCTAATAATAATATTCATCCATGGGCACATGAATTGCAAGTTTTAAAACCCTCTTCATCTCAATAAGAGATGCAATTCCAATGACATACTTTATATGTTTAATAATTTATCAATTTTTGTATCAAATTTGTTGTTTCAATCAATTGTGTATCAGTAATAATTATAATAATAATCCATTCCAGACAGTGTAACATTTAGAGCTTTATGGCCAGAGATACTAAAAAATAACCTTATTTCACTGTGTGTATATAGAGAAATGTGTATGTACACACACACAGAAATGAGGATGATCATTAAAATATTTTCACATATAAAAACCATAAAATATCTGTGGAGGGAGTGGGAAAGATATATGAGTTCAAGAAGAACAAATATAAATTTTCTGACAGCTAGAGAAGAGCTTAGTCATGGATTGTTTAAGTGGATGATAGTGTGTATCAAATCACCATGATATTAACAGTCTGTTGGATATATTTTTAAGTGGCATAAATATTTTACAATGTCAATTTTTACTATACACTAGAAATTACATCCTGTACAACTATTTACACTTATGATGAAAATGTTGAGGTCCAGTTTAAAAATAGGAGGGTGTCGAGAATTTTGAAAAATTACACAGAGAAACCCTGAGCAATGTCCTGTAACACAACTAGAGTGCTGCGTGCCCTTTCAAAATGTTTCCACGAATATCCACGGTACACAGCACACAAGGCCTCACGACGGCTTCCAGAGCCCTGCGTCATCAGCCTGCTGCCTGGCTGTCCTCAGCACGCGCACCTCTGTGGGGGTGTGGCACAGCTCCGGGGACCCCGCTCAGCACACCCAAGGCCCCAAATGTGTTCCCGCTTCACGGTCTGCACTCTATCCCCTCCGCCCAGAACGCGCTCTGACACAGTCCTTCTCATCGTTCAAGTTTCTGCTCAAACTGCCTCAGCAATAACATGAGTCTTAGCTTCATTATCTGTAGCTAAAATACAGTGTAGTATTACTTGCCACCACTGCGTGTGAGTTTACGATGATCTCAAAAATATTTTCTACAAAATGCTTTGGGATGGCCTTACTTGAACAGTCTAATAATACTAACCCCTGCTCACCTGTCACTTCCTAGCCTCTCACCCCACTTCATTCTTTCCATAGCACCCACTGCTTTCTAAATTTATTGGCTCGCACATTTTCTGACTCTTCCACGAGAATGTAAGCGCCGGAAGAACGCCTTTACCTTACTCACCACTCCACTCAAAACCAGACTGAGCACTGGTACATCTTGTCAAGTGAACATACACACCAGGTAAAGGTGACGCACATGAGCAGAGCACCTTCTCCATGTCAAACAATCGGCGACATCACTTACCTACTGAACCTCGTCTAATTTACTCCTTTTGAAAATTTTGAAAGGAAAGAGATCCTCCCCATATTTTTACTTAAATAACCTGAGTATCAGAGGTTAAATAACTTGGCTAAGGCTGCACGAGTTACTAAACTGGCTGTGTTAGGATTAAAACTCAGGTACTAGATTTTAATAGTCCTATGCTAGAGTTTTATTCACTACGGCGTGTTATTTTACTTCCCTCATAGCACTCGTCACTTATTATCTCACTGGATCCCCCCAGTAGCCTACATCTTATCGTATCGGCTTTCCTGCTAATGAAACTAAAACTCTGAGAGTCAGAGAGATTCGTCCAAGGAAACAAAGTTACTTATGGACACAGCCAGGACTCAAGTGCTGTAACCCCAGCTCTCACTTTCTTCCTAGAATCCCACATGTGCAAAGACTGAGACAGAGATTTAACGTAATGTACACAAGGTCACACAGCTGGATAGAGAAAAGGCTGAATTAAAACTAGGTCAACCGGTTATTAAGCAAATGAACTTTCAGCATATCACATTGTGCCACTGTCAGATGCCTAGGAGTTTACAACTGTTCCAAACTTTCTGAGATATGATAAAGATTCTGTTATGAACATCAGCCATGCTAATGAAACTGTAAGTGGTCCAAGGTAAGAGAGGCAGCTTGACTGGGATATACGTGCCTGTGGCTCCAGCAGACCAGTGCTCACTCATTGCCCCAGAATACATACATGCTGGCTTTGGTCTCTACAAAGTACAATCTTACTTATGAATATTTAGTATTATTTAGTAACGTTTTCCTATGTCCTATTACATATGGAGTAATAGGTCACAAAAAATAAGAATGAAAGATTTTAATGATTCCAAAAGAGTTACATCTTTAGAAAAAAATACAGTGCATCAGAAATAGCAAAGTCCTTTTTAATATATAAACCCATATGCTCTTCCATTAAACATGAAAGAATGAAAGAATTAAAAAGTTGAGAAATCAGGGAGAGATATTATGATTTTCTCACCAAAACAGAACATCACTTTGACATGCTTATATAATATTCACATATGCCTTAAAATAATGACAATTAAAAACTAAAAAACAATAATAAGTTCCAGCTAAAAGAGCAGCTACAATTTATGTCTGATTCTTCTTTGTCTCTACCAGTATAAGGTAGAAACACTTAACACCGTTCAAACCTGGACAGTAAAACTTTGGTTAAATAGCAGAAGTCAGGCCCCTACTCCAAAGGATCATACACTTTAATGACATACATTTTCATATTTTCTTCCCCTCATGACATAAGTGAAAAGCTGTGAGGAAAACTAAAGATAACTACGGTACCGAAAGACCCAACAATGCTAGACTTAACAGTATGCTTATGCTGCACTGTGTGCTACTGAACAATTTGCACTGAACATGTAAGCAAGGTATTTATCTCTATCACTACAACTATAAATAGTAAAGTATAAATCAGACCATTGTGACAGTTCAAGTGGAGAATTTAAGAGCAGAAAGCAGGAAGATTTTCAGCAATAGATGACAAATTCAATTATTTTTTTAGGCTTAAATCTAGTGAAACGTAATGAAAAACTTTTAAATGCAATCAAAGCAGATTTCAAAATAGCACAAGAAGAAGGTGAAAGACAAGATTATTTTCATTATAGAGATTCTGATCGAAGAGCCTAAAGAAAAAGAAAAAAGGAAACAACACCTTCATCGTGGCGGATGACTATGTCTAAAAGGGCCTTCCATCATACAAAAATGCAACTCCTGTAACATAACATAACTTTAACGTGGGGGAAAACAAGGTCAGTTTTTAAAGTAAACTGTTGTTATAAGGTAACTTTTAATTTGCGCACATAATGTAAATCGCTATGGTGAACGCACGTTGGGTCACGGAAACAACGGTAGCTGGGTTCAGATGTGACCCGGCAGCCCAGGTGTTCAGGAAAAGTGCTGTTAACGTGAGGATTGATGATCTAATCAAACTGTCACAGCCAGACCCTCGGCAGGGTGGCTGGAGGATAATATTCAGAAAGCAAGCACATGCTTAGTGTTACTTTAAATTGATGCTGACATTTTCAATTGTGAAAAGAAATTTTTTCCTAAGTAATATAGGAAACAACTCAGCTAACCTTCCGGAGGATATCAGATAATCATGGTAGGTTGTTGTGCAAAAACTAACTTCTCAGAAACGTGGAGCACGTATGAAATACAAATAATAGGACATTTCAGAGATTTACTATAGTAATCAACATTTTAATTACTTTCTGTTTTCTTGGATGTACAATACTACCGCAACGCATATTCTCTCCACGCACAAATAAAGCAATATTTTTAGCCTGGTATTTGCATTTGGTGGTGAAAAATTCCCACAAGAGTACAGATAACCAAGAGTCACGTGCTGATTAATCTAAGACTCCTAAAGTCACGTGTCAATTAAAGTAATTAATATGATCTTTCCTGGTAATGCTAGGTCACATTGGTCACGTGGCAAGCGGAGGAAAAACTGTGATTGGATAGTTAGGTTTCAAAAAAAGTCTAACCCCACAATATTAAGAGGTTCTTAAAAAATCTTTGATGAGGGCAATTCAATAAAAACTTAGTGTGTAATTATTAAAACAACAGTTCCTCTCGGAAAAGCACGAGACCAGTCTACAAATGTGGGATGACTTACAAATAACTCAAGTGTGCAAAGAAGTATCCTCCACATAAAAGAAAGAAAGAAGACAATGGAGCGTCTGTGACTTCAGCTAAGTCAGTCCGCAGCGCCCCTTCCCGCCTGGGGTCACAGCAGCTCTGAGGAGCCCACACGGGCTCTGACCCGCAGAGGCGTTGCCGAGGGCCTGCTGCTCTGTATTCCTGGCAACGTCCTGAGTTCTCGAGATGCAGCCTCTCCTCGGCAGCCGAGGACAGTCAAGTGGCTTGAACTGCTTCGTGTTTTCAAGACACGTTATAAAGCATTCTCGTGAAAATTTTTTGCTCTGTCATTCCTGACCTTTTTGAAACGGTGCCCCAGTAAGTATTAATATTGATAAAAACCACATTATCTCTGCCATTCACTGCTGACATCCGGACCCAGGGTAACACAACACAGCTTCCCTGGTTCTTAGATAAATCTGACGAAAGTAGAAATACCAAACTTTTTTTTTTTACATATGGAATGAGAACAGGTTATACGTTTTCTGGTAAGACTGACCCGTTTCTTAAAATCTGCCCTTTTAAAGTTTCTGATAAAATCCAGTAAGATGTAAAAGAAACCACATAAAAAATTTCAGAAAATCAATTAAAAAATTGTAACTATGTGTGAGGGAAATATTTTCCTCTCAAGAGGTAAACACTGTGCATCTTTCCTTGACGGCACAAAATGAATTTTGCCATGTTCAGTTCTAAATAAAGAGACATCCCAAAGCCATATTCTAGATGGTCAGGCAAGCTTTCTCTGAGAGGGAGTTCAAGTCTCACTGCCACGAGTGGCCTCCCAGCAGCGCAGTCATGAGCCACAGGGCTGGGGAAGAGGGGCCTTCCCGCCAAGGGCCAAGCGGTCAGGAAGCAGACCCAGGACCACTGTAGTGCCAGGAAGGCCACCAGCGACTCCACACTGCAGAGAAGCCCCGGGGGCCTCCACTCAGTCTGTTAGCTCACGACGGGGGTAAAGCGTTTCAGGATGGGGCTTGGAAGGCTGAGGGCTTGCGGTACTGGTACTTTCATTTGACGTTTACAGGTGACAACCTTCTCTAAGAATTACTGGGTGGTAAAGCTGGGGCTCGCTCTCACTATCTATCACCCAGTAAGAGTCAGAAAGAGTCTCAGTTTTATTTAACAACAAAAAAAGGATCATCGCATCCATTCCTTATCTGCCATTATTGAATTCTATATGGTATGAGATCTTAAGATACCTTCGAATTCCTACACATTGGACAAGGAGGAAACTTCCACCAAGGGTTGGCTGATAGCTAACTCTATGTTAGAACACAGGCTGCCATATTTATCATTAACCTTTGACAATTACAAACTTAATTATTAAAGCTTTCCTGGAATATCAAGAGTTTGAGTATATATGTGCTCACATTAAAACCAGTAACATAAAAATATGAAATCTAAACTTAATATATTAAGCTTTATTATTTTCTTTCACTGTATAACCACTACTTGATACTTCAAACACCCAGAATATTTTTCAAGATCTTCTATCAAAATATTGTTTAAAAAAGGAATGATGAAATGAGTACCAGAGGAATTTTTAAAGCTGATCTAATGCAAAGCAAATTAGAATTTTCTCTGAAATCTCACATTTTGTATTTGGTTACATAAAACATGTAAAATAAAAATATCATTCTTCTCCGTCCATCCAGTACACACAGTAAAATAACAACCATGCCTTGTTGGGAGAACGAGGTGGAAGAGTTAATCAAATGTAACAAAATATGGGTGACTCTTCAGTAGCTCCAGAATTTACACAAGAAAAATAATTTAATAATTTGAGAAAAGACTTACACACAATACTGTTCTCACAGTAAAGATTTTGAAACATTACAAATGTCCATTAAATAGTAATATCATGATACGTATAAACAATAGATTATAAAGCCATTAAATTCAAATCTGTATTTATAAAGTTACGGAGGATAATATCCATGACATAAGAATGAAACAAAGGAAGTAGCAAAATATTATGATCAGTATGATTCTCATTTATACAAAATTCTATATATGCATTTATACACACACGAGAAGTGAGAAAAGTTACTAATGAATAAGAGACACCAAGAGCTAACAGTGGCAGTGGTCTTGGAGTGATGAGATTTGTGATTCTATTTCTGCCCTCATATACGCTGACTGCATGTTTTAGCAAGCATAATTCACTTAATTAAGAAGTTCTTTTCAAAATAAAGTGTTTCGTTTTTTAAAGAGATTCTGACATGAGATGAGAAGGGACAAGGAAATGGCTATACTTTTAAGGAAGAGCATTTTCTTCTAGCAAGGTCATGTGCATATTACCACTCTGTAGGGCCTATGTACTCTGAAGACTTTGGGAGTGTTTATTGTTAATACAAAGTAATTCACACTCTCATTCTGTCATTTCCACAACGAGTAGCATTAATTTAAGAGGTGACTGGAAGAGGTTAAAGGTGTTCACTGCTGCTACAGAGGAATGTTTTCCCATGTGAAGCTCATAAACTAGTACTGGCTTTCTATCTATTGCACTGCTATCAGGGGCATCAAAAGCGAACCAACTAAGAGACATTCATGTGTATCTGCTCTCTGTTATGAAATTTTGGTCAAAATACCAAGTTGCATCTTAATTACAAATTGAAGAGGTATGTGCTTATAAGTATAATACATTCAACTGCCTTTCATTTTCAAGATATAATTGAACACACTTAGAAAATACAAAATTTAACAATTTAAAGCTCTGACAAATGATCTGAAAGAACATTCTACTTGATTCAGAGTATCACTGATACCATTAAACTGTCGTTTTCATGGCCCACATTTGTAAATATATTTACAATGCAAATAGTCAATCTGGATTTCTACAAAAGCACATTGATAACAAAATGAAAACGTAAGGCAGTTTTATAAAATTAATCTCATATATATTGACCAAAGAATATTATGACATATTAAATATTCACCATGTTCAATATAAAACAAGTTTAAAAAAAAGTTAATAATTGGTGATCAAGACAAGATTCATATAACCCCCATATCATTATCATTTCAAAGTGTCTCAAACAGGAATTATCATAGAACATCAACAAAAGTATGAACTACTTATTTTCTGAGTTACTTTAATAAAAGAACAAACAAGACCTAACAAAATGTCTAAGTATGGAAAAACACTTTACATTTTTAGGATGACTTCTTGAAACATCAATAGAATTATATATATATATATATATATATATATATATATATAAATATATATATATGTATGATGCATTTGAATGTTAACAAACTATGCTTGAGTTACAAATAATGGTCATAATTATATAGTTCCTGAAATATAAACTGAAATATTACATAAAAGTCTTCTTATCAGTGACAGAGTAAGTCAAGGACAAAGGAAGTCAACTTATCTAGCAATCAAGAAAAAACCATATTCAACAGAGAAACATTTACTGTGACACTGGGCTTCCATTCTATGCAGGCAACAAATTAAGTTGTGTTGGTCAAAAATTTCAGTATTAGAATGATCTGAGTTGATGTATGTTTCCAACAAGAAATGATAAAGATTGGTTTTAGGGTTCTTTCTATCACCATAACATATATACATATATATATATATATATATATATATATATATATATATATATATATACATACACACACACATATACATATGCATATACATTCATATTGTTCTTTTTGAACTGCTCACTTTCCTTTAAAACTTAAATAATTAGTTAGGCCATAAAATAGTAAGAAAAACATGAATTTTCGTTAAACAACACCACCAGAAAGCAAGCAGAAAAGATAAATGATCTCTACCACTAGAAAAGTTAGGGGATGGGGAGCAATGTGACTAAAGTTTTGCTTATTGGAAAATTCTGAGAATAAAAAAGTATCATAAGAACAAAGAAAATCACAGCTGAATTAAAACAGGAATAGAATACAAAGTAATCAGCAGACTCAGAAGTCAGAAAGTATACAAAATTATCACAAGAATAACAAAAATTACAATAGAAAAATGGTGTGTAGCATTGAGACCAAGTACTACATAAAGCAGACAAATTCAGAAGTCACTCACACAACTTAGTTAATTTTATCTTTTGACTAAATGTACTTTGTGTACAGGTGATGTCACATGAATATTTTTATTTGACTTAAAAAATGTAGGGAAAGACCGTGTGTAGGTATCTGTGCGTACCTAAGGACGTTCCTCTGACTCTCCTTAATGCTAGAAAATCTTCCATTGTTACTAAAGTTACTGAAAGCCATGAGTAATCAAGGAAATGAGTGATTAAGTTAGACCATGATATTGTGAGCCAAAACTGAAGTGTAATCATAAAGTAATGGTATTGGTAGGCTTTGGCTAACAATCTAGTAAAGAGATCAAAGACAAAGATTTTTGTCAAGAATGGCAACACTGTTGAAACAGAACCTCAAAGTGACAAATGTACCTAAAACTAACTTGAATATGTAAATTCAGATTAAAAATTCATCCCAGTGCTACTTGCTGCATCTGGGCCCCTACGCGTGCGCACACAAGAAACCTTTAGTTAACAGATGAACACTATACATTAATCCAAACAATTAAATTTGGACACAGAGTTGAAGCATACATTACATGAGCACATTATCACCGTCTCTTTCCAGAGACATGAACAGCAATGAGAACTTTTTAAACACTATTTTTGGTACCAATGTCCAACTCACTCTTTTTAATGTTCTCAGGTTATACAGTTCTCAGCATAACAAGTAATATCTAATATAAATCAATGTTACATGACTTCAATTGCATGTGAGTTTAAATATTAAAATTTGAAGTGCCACATATTAGGGATGAAACACAAATTTTAAAAATTTATGCTTTGAAGAATGAAATCTAGATAACATTCAAAAGCATTAATTCTCCCAAGTGATCATATACTACAACATTGATTCACATTAGTAGAAAGCTTTCCTGTACCCAGGGCTGGGAATGTTTTTGTCCTATGGGAAGCAGTTCATGCAAAACACTGAATTTACATATTTCACTATTAACTTCAGTTATTCTCCTCAGAAAGAGCCTCAAACCTCTGTGCTAAATTTTAAATGAATTACAATTTTGCTGAAGGTTTAATTGCTAAGTAATTTGATTGAACAGTTTAAACAAATTACAGTTTTAGTCAACATAAAAATTTGTGGGCAATCATATGGGAAAACT